>NW_027361838.1:19740000-20097500 GCF_039654945.1 Dendrobates tinctorius | reverse complement strand
GCGCAGTGTGTGCAGGCGGCGAAAGACACAATAACCGAACATTATTTTGAAATATAAATTTAACATTTATTTTACTTATTAGTTGTTGGAAACTGGGGGGTGTGGAGGGATGAGGAGCGGCTTTGGGTGGAGTAAGGGGTTCTAGGGGAAGGAGGAACCAAAGAAGTGGGGGAAGGGAGCCGAGGCAAGGAAAGTTGTGAAGTGGGAGGTGAGGGAGGAGGGAGGGTAAGAGTCCTCCTCTTTGTTTTTTTATGACGGTGGCCCGTCGTCTTGCTGCTGTCCTCGCTTGAGCCTGAGGACTGGCTAGACCCCGGGGACCGCCTTGAGCCTCTGGACCGCCTTGAGCCTCTGGACCGCCTTGAGCCTCTGGAACGCCTGGAGGCTGTGGACTGGCTGGAGCTGGGGGACCGCCTGGCACTTGTGGACCGCCTGCCAGGATCTTGTACCTGCTGTGGCATGCTGGTGGTGGTGGATGTCCTGGCAGGGGCCGTAAATATTGAATGCGGGTCCCCCAGCTGATGCTGCTCCGAGGTGGTGGTGCTGGTGGTGGTGGCGGTCCATGCAGGCGTGGTGGCTGTGGCGGTCCATACCGGGGTGGTCCTCCCGCTGGTGGTGGTGGTGGCGGCGCTACAGGCAGGGGTGGTGACGACGGGCCATCCAGTGGTGGTGGCGGCAGCAGTGGTGGGCCAGGCAGGAGCAGCGCTTGGCATGGTGTTGGCGGGTAAGTGTCCAGCTGCACTCGGACTTGGGGCGGTATATTGGTGTCCGGCGAGGCTTGGAAGTGTGGTGGCTGTGCAGTGATATGCAGCAGAAGTAGGTAATGCTGTAAAACGAGTCAGGGGTGGCACCGGTGGAAATGCCACCGCTGACTGCTGCATAATCCTACTCTGCTGCATAGCCTGCATAAAAGCATTGTTGCAGGCCTGCATGACAGTCAACTGGAGGTCAGGGGTAAGGTGTTCCGCCGTGTCCCGAGCTATTTGGGTGTAAAAATGATGCGCTGGTCTGGCGAGGTCGACTTCCAGGCGCTCAAGGCGACCCTCGATAGACTTGTACCGTTGGTCCAAAAGGAGGAAACCACTCTCAAGTCTATCAGAGAGTGCCTTGAGGCTACTCTGAAAGACCGAGCTCAATTCAACGAACTCGGGCATGAGAGGCCTGTCCGAGGTCCTCTGCCGCTGCTGGCGGGAAGTGCCCGCAAAACCAGTGGCAGAGACCTGGGACAGGGGAACACCTGAGCGACCAGCTTCCTGGTCTCCAGATGACTGTGGTGCAGACCTGCAAGGTGCTTCCTCGCTGATGGATGGCTGGGAGGGGTCCGGGGCAGCTTGATGAAGGACCGCTTCGGGCCCAGGTTGCAGGGTGCTGCTCCAGGTGCTGTGAAAAGAAAAGAAAGAAATTACTACCATAAATTAACAATCGCCAACTCCTGTGGAATAGAAAAGCACAGAATAAAACACAATACAACTAGAAAATACTTACGTTCGGGAGGCAAGGACCGGTCTTAAAAATGCCAAGGCACGATGGTATCTGTACTTCGTGCCGGTCCTTGCCGCAGCACCACTGCGAACCTTATTCTCCTGACGGATATCCCTGTTGAAGCGGTCCTTCATCGAGCGCCAACGGGTTCTGACTTTGTTCACTGTGGTGGAAAAAAAAAAAAAGAAAAAAAGTAAGACTATGCACTGGAGGCTGTGATCATCCAACTGTGTGTGATGATAGAAACTCCATGGAGTTAATAGCATCACACACAGTTGGGTGATCCCGGCCAAGATCACTGCTGCATCACACTGCATTTAAATACTTACGAAAATCCTTGCGGACCCGGGGAGAGGCGTTGTCCCAGCCATCCATCAGCGATGCGGCCACCTCGTTCCAGAGCCGCCGGATCACCACGTTGTCCGAGTGCAGTTGGTGACGGGTGTCCCACAACGGGACTCGCTCCTGGACTAGACGGATGAGCTCGTCGTTGTCCAGGGCGAGGTCCTCCTCCCGCTGTGGAGCCTAGAAAAGAAAGACAAACATTAATCTTTGAAAGATTTTAAAATAAAAAATCTTGAAAACTAGCTGAAGAGCCCGGCGCTGCCCGGGCATAGTAACTAACTGTGGTTAGTTATAGAAAATTATAATTATCCTCCATCCCATAGTCCCGTGCCCATATTCCATCATACATATCCTCCATCCCATAGTCCTGTGCCCATATACCCATCATACATATTCGCCATCCCATAGTCCTGTGCCCATATACCCATCATACATATTCGCCATCCCATAGTCCTGTGCCCATATACCCGTCATACATATCCTCCATCCCATAGTCCCGTGCCCATATATCATCATACATATCCTCCATCCCATGCCCATATACCCATCATATATATCCTCCATCCCATAGTCCCGTGCCCATATACCATCATACATATCCTCCATCCCATGCCCATATACCCATCATATATATCCTCCATCCCATAGTCCCGTGACCATATACCATCATACATATCCGCCATCCCATAGTCCCGTTCCCATATACCCAAACAAACAAACATACATACACACACACACACACACACACACATACACACTTTGAGCTTTAGATAAACAAGCCATGAAAAAATTATTTGTTTTAAATGAAAATAAATGCAAAAAAAGCAACAAACATCGAAAAAAACAACCATGAAAATTTAAAAAAAAAAAAAAAAAAAAAAAAAAAAAACCAGACTAGAAAATAAGTAAAAAAAAAAATAACAGTCCGTCTGTACTTACATCACGTCTTCCCGCCCGCACTTGGCCTTGCTGCTCCTGCCGTTCCTCCGGTGGTGGTGGCGTGATGGAGGATGAGGTCTGAAAATTAAACCAAAAAAATTAATCACATGTGTTTATTTTTTCCAATCCATACGGAAGCATAGTACTCACTTCTTCTGCCTCTTGCCCTGTCCCGGGGACATATTCCTCACCAGATGAAGACATGCTGCAATAAAAAAAAAAAGAGACATAAGTACATAGAAATGTATTGAAATTTCAGCCAGACATTAGGTTTTTCATACTTACATTGGTGCAGCTTGTGCTGTGTGTCCACTCGTGAGCAATCCTTAAAGTATTGTGGAATCCCAGTGCCCACACCATTTTATCACCTTGGTTTAATTTTTTTTTTTACTGTCTAGACCACATTTCAGTCATGTTTATTGTAAAAACGCATGCGCATAAAAACGCAAGCGTGCGCAATACCATGCGCAAGTATTGCGCTCCCATAGGCTCCAATGTGGTGTTTTTGCGCATTCCGTGCGCATGCGTTGTTTTAACGAGACAGGGCGGAACCAAAAATGCAACATGTTGCGTCTGACGCGCCTGGCGCGAAAGACAAAAAAACGCATGCGCACGAAAGCGCAAGTATGCGCAAGACCATGCGCACATCATGTTAAATATAGGTGCGCAGTGCGCATGCACACTGGTGCGCACGATGCGCTGCGCGCAAAAGCGCAAATGTGAAACCAGCCTTAGAAGGGATTATTCACTTGTTTCACCACTGCAAATCATTTTTTTCTGGTCTAACATTTCTTACAATTTATGAGGTTCCAGTATCAGGCATTCAGGAAGTGTTTTTTGCTTTCTTTGTCATCTCTTTGGAAATCAGTATTGAATCAACTTGCATCTTTCAACCTGCCTTTAGCCTTAACCTCTTTTCTTTCACCAGTGGTATTCAGGGTGGTTGCCAGCATGTCCTAGCTTTTTGGAGGGCACAATTTTGGTTCCATGATGGGTTTTTTGATCTTTGCCCACAATTTGTCTGCCCCCCCTCTTACTGCCTTATCAGGTTGACCATGTTACTTTCTTCAATTATGTCCTCAATCTGGGGCCCCTACCTGTAATACTGTCCTGCATCCTGGTCCCTTCCTTTAATATTGTACCCCATCCTATGCCCCTTCCTGGTATAATGTCTCCCATACTGAGCCCCTTCCTGTTTAAAGTTCACTGCTATTCGCCAATATATTTAAAAACAACAATTCTTCTTGCCTTCCTTCACTTCCACAATGCATGGCGTCCACTTTTATAGTTGGCGCAGAGACAGGCAGCTAACTTAGCCGTGCCAGCTAGGGCGGTGCATGATGGTACTTCTATGCACCGCCTATGACTGACAAATCGACGTAAGCTGCTGGCCTCTGTTTGGTTATGCATTTTAGTGCAGAGTTGGTGGGTATCTGTGCTGCCATGCATTTCTGCTGAATATGCATCATCAGATGCACATCCAACTGAAATAGTTTCAAAATAGGCATCGACAGACTCCCTCCATCATGGTCCCAGTGATTGTTACATACCTATGCCTGGATTTTGGTATTGATGACCTGCCTGCATGATAGATCATCAATAGCAGAACTGTGGGGGACAGACACCTAGCACCACCACTGATCAGCTGTTTTTTTTTTTTTGCACCGGCAGTGGTTGGATGTAAATGACTTTGAACAGATCTGCGGTGCACAGCTCCATCTAATATATAGCAGCCACTGATGGCCATGCCACAGCCACACAGCTTTTATGCATATAGGAGTTGTGCTGCAGTAGCTGTCAGCGGCAAGTACGCTTTCAACTGAGCTGTGCTCACCAGCTCAGTTCCATGTGTTTATGTCCGGCAGCCACTAGAGCAAAACACAGCTAATCAGTGGAGACCCACTGCTATTATTGACCTATCCTAATATAGGTATTCAAGTACCTATGCCCAGACAACCCTTTTATTTCTTGTATATTCTTGTTTATGTAACATAGACCTCAGTCAGGTGCTTAGTAGGGATGAGCAAACGTGCTTGGTGATACTCAGTTATCACTCGAGTATCATGGTGCTTGGATGTGCTCGTTACTTGGCGAGTAATGGGCGGTGCTCGATGAAAAACTCAAATCCCCGCCCCACATTTTTGGCGCCTGTTACGCATAAGCATATGGGGACTTCTTGTGAGCCACTGTAATGCTGTAGCCATCTTGGTTGTGGCATTACTGTGATTTGCTTGTCTGACATCATCAGGGATCATAAAAGGATAGCCACCACCTGACTCGGCACCCTGATGCCATTGCACACCTCTGTGACACTTTGTATTGAAGGAAGAGTGTGGTTTTCTAGGCCTGTGTGTGTGCACAGTGTAACAAATCGGAAGCCTCTAGTGTTGATACTGGTGCTGAAGTTGAGCCATCATACTAACAGTCCTTCTAGGCTAGGGGCTAATTCTTTGCTTTGCTGTTTGTATCACATAAAATCTGCATTTAGCGCAGAGAGGGAGAAAGATTCGCAGGAGCAGGGACAGTGACAGAATCCAGTCTGTAGACAGGGATTATGCCTGTGCAGTCGTATGACAAATATATAGCTGCAGATTTTTTTGTGGGGGCTGAAAAAATTGAATATATTTTTATTCATTACATGCTTTAAGGTCTTTTTTGTGTTATATAACACACCCAAAAATCTCTGAAACATTTTCCTGGGCTACATTTCTCAGCCATGCACTATTCCATAGTGTGGAGTACATTTCTGTGTTCTCTAAAACTGAGAAAAAGCTTTTAAAAATTGTGTTGGCTTGCATTTCTCAGCTATACAGTGTTATGTGGTCTGTGAACATTTCTGTAATCTCTAAAACTGATAAAAGCTTTTTAAAATTTTGTAGGCTTCCATTTTCAGGCATACAGTGCTACATGGTCTGTAAACATTTCTGTTATTTTTAAAACTTAAAATAGCATGGAAACATTTTTGTGGATTGAATTTGATTGTCATCCGTACACTTTTGCATTTTTTCTGGTACATTACGATTGAATAAACTCCCAAAAACCACTTTGACTGCTATAGGTGAGCAATTTTTTTCTTTTATTAAAGCTAAACTTAGTTTCAAGAGACCTAGCAATTACAAAATGCATAAAGCATGCGTAAGGGATGGGGAAGTGGAAGTGCTGATGACGGTACATGCAGATGCCAAGGAGGTGGACCAGGTGCGACTACTGTATGTCTGTTGCTGGAGCACAAGAAACATGTCCATCAACGACACATAGGTTCCTGTCCCACTTTGCAGGGAGGTATGGTGCACCAATTCTGAAGCCAGAGCAGTGTGAACAGGTGGTTGGTAGGATAGCAGATTATGCTTCCAGTAGGCTTTGCAGCAACACGCAGTCTTCCACCCAGTCCAGTCTCACTAGCTTAAAGCCTTAATCCTCACCCTGATCTATCATGCTCCCAACATGTTCACTCCCAGGAAACTGGTGATTACACACTAGGCCACACTCCAAGTAGCTCTTTACCACAACATTTCTTGATTGTGGCCTCTCATCCTGCATGCTCCAAAAGGGACAGGCAGATCCAGTAGAGCCTTAGAAGAGATATTATTAGATATATAAAGTTGCCGAAAAGCTATCTTACAGAAAAGATCAACTATAGATTATTGGTTATTAATTCACTATCATAGATGTCAAGAGTTTGAAGGTATGTGTTGTTTTAACTTGTCAGATCATAGCCAGGATTTGCAGTCTCAGATAGACCAGTTACATGATGACGTTGATTACATCACGTAGAGTAATGGTAAATGGTGTAATTGGTTATTTTCCTGGTTACCTGATTTTGGTTATTTACAATATATTTTAGGAGTAATTTTTGCTATAATCTGTGCTTGTATTGCCTTCCTTCTCTCATAGCAATGTGCCGTTCATCTGCTGAAGCTATTTCCTTGGGATATGGCATTGCATATAAATGATATATGGTTTTCCAATGGTTAAGGGTGGATTGTAGTGCTAAGATATTAATGACCATTGGTAACCCATATTGGTAGTGTTAGGCGTCGGGTTCCGGGCACTGCACAGCGGGAATCCGGAGCCTTGCCGTCGACAGTCTCCCATTCCTCTTCAGCCACAGTGGAGCCTGCTCAGCAGACTCCTTGATCCCAGCGTTCTGTTCACACCAGCATTGTGGGCTCGGTTGGTGCTGCCACCTCTGGTCCAGTTATGGCAATGCAGTCTGGCCAGCAGCATAAGACTCCAGAGTCTAAGTCCTTCCTTCGGTCCAGTGAGCATGCTTGTGGGACGATCTCACATTGGGGATCAGGAGTCACATGCTCAGGTCCTTCTCCTGCTCACATTGGATCTTCAGGAGGGTCCCAGAGGGATGTCGCTATAAAAGGTTTGCATGGCCACCCCGCCATGCGCTATGATAGACTCTGAGGCTATAGCGTTTAGTGTATGTGTGATGACGGATGTCTGAGACTGGTGACTGACTCATTTAGATTCCCCCTCCTTGGATATTACGCATGAGTTAGGATTAGGAATCAGAGTCAGCACCGTTGTTCTGACACTGCTTAGCGCCACAGTGTAACTACTCATCACTCTCTAGCGCCCTGGGGCGTCGGCCAGTACAGGCCTCTTGAACCACTGCTACTGCAGTGTCCATCAGAGTAGCGCCATGCGCTGCATGTTCGCTTTCCAGCTCAGTTGTCAAGCTGGTTAGTGGCGTCCGCCAGGGCGGACATTGCACCAGCTCAGAGCGGTGGTTCACATTGCTGTGATCTGTGATCTTACCAGGTCTCATTTATTCGCCAGCTGGTGCGAACTCCGTGGGGTAACGGAGCTCGCCCCTGCAAGCACCGAGTTGATGGTTTCCCGCCGTTGTCCGGCTTCCTCCTACACACTCTCTCCTCATTGCTTAGCTGCAGTTTGTCACCTCTGCACGGTGGGCCCCGGGCTGCGAATGCACCTCATATCTTATTCCATCTTTATTATTTGGTGCGTTCCGCCAGCTCGTAACAGGTAGCCTGTCTTTAAAGACTCCTTTAAGACCTCTTTAAGATATTATACAATAACAGTTCAGCTCAAATTAGTTTTGTAGTTTTCTGTAATTTTCCTAACACCTGGGGACTGTTTAACTATCAATATTTAATGAGAACATGCATGTTTATATTACTCACCCAATTACCACAAAGTTCTTTTATCACTGTTTGGTGAGAACAGTGTATGTTTATATTGTTCACTGAGAAAGCGTATGTTTATAATATTCATCCAATTACTGCATAGTTTTGTTATTAATGTTTGGTGAGAAGTGTCGTGTTTATAGAATGGTAGAACATTTGGAACCAGGAAGGTTTTTTGGCATGTCATATCCGGTGATGAATTTGTCCGGTACAGATTCACATCTAAAGACCTGGCCACTCAGAAGAGAGGTACTATCCTGGACAAATATAATTTGTTAGAGTTTGTGTAACACTTGGTTACACAAGCATTGTTGTTTCAAAAGAATACATAAGCTGGAGAAGAATGCAGCTAAGACAGAAGCCCTATTTAACCTGTGGAGGGGACGCCCATGACACCACCATTGGGATCCCAGGAATTTCTCTGTCTTCGCCGTTCCCTTCTCGCGGTTGATGTTTCCGGACAGATGTTGTTGCTATTCCTGTTAAAGTTTTGCTTTTTGCTTATATAGTGTGCAATGTAAGTATTTTACCTTTGTGATTTATATTATGCAAAAGTGTACGCAATATCACACTATTTCCTATTTTCTGTAATCATTTAATTGTTATAATAAAATTAGTCACCTTCTTTAAAGCCATATCTGAGCCCTTTGAGTACTTGGCAGAACAGATGTACAAAATTTAGAGCAGCCTCGGCCACGAGAACATGACAGTGGGGAACGGCAAATTTGTGATAAAGAAAAAATCATGAAGAGACACAGTTGCTGCTAAGTGTTGTTGTTAAGTTATGAAGTCAGAAGGACCAGGGTGCGGTGGTGGAAAACGAGGTGGTGGATGATGAAGTCACTGACCCAACCTGGGAAGCTGGCATGCATAGCAAGGCCAGCAGTGCTGAGGGGGGGAAATTGGCAGCACTGAAACGAACAGGAAAAGGCAGTGGGGTGACCAGAGGGTGAAAGCAGGCAACTGTTCTGCAGAGCACTGACACTCCTTAATTTCTTCGTCAAAGAGTTGGGTGTTCCCCAGTCTGGGACTTTTTTAAAGAGAATTCTGAGACAAACAAAATGGCCATTTGCAACCTGTGCCATGCCAAGATCAGTAGTGGCCTGACTACTAAGATCCTAACCACCACTTGCATGATCAGGCACATGCCATCTAAGTACCCAATTTGGTGGGCCGAATGCCTGAGTCCACGATTGGTGCCATTGTGTGACACCACTGCCTCTTCCCCTGTGCTAGGTTCTTCCCAATCCCCGGTCCAAAACACTGGCGCAGATGCCTCCTGCCCTTGCACTTTCTGGCCATCATCAGGCACTTCCAAGACCTTGTCCCAGCACAGCATTCAGCTGTTCCTACCCCAGGCCTTGGAACACAAAAGAAAGGTTTCATACACCCACCCACAGGCTGAAATGCTAAAGTGGCACATTTCCAGGCTGCTTGCTCTGGAAATGTTGCCGGCTGGTAGACACGGAGGATTTCTGCCGACTCATTGTGGCAGCTGTCCCTTAGTACTGGAAACTCTGCAGCACTGCCTCAGCGTTTTAGGGCACATAAAATGCGTGTGTTCTTGTCTTAGTTGTCAAATTGTATATTGGAGTTTTACGGCTGGAGAAATCACAAAACATAGACAGGGAGTTGTTTCTCAAATGAAATCTGGTTTATTGGTTGAAAAGTGCAATAATTTATAGGAAAAATAAGGGGCTTTACCACACATTACCTCATTGCCTTATCTCCATAATTATTGCTAGTCATTTCTGATTTCTGTCGCCCACATGTCATTATCTATATTACTCTAATGGTTAATCAATTAGGTCAAACTGACATCTGTCTTGCACGTAGCATGTTGATCTTTGATCAGCATGAGGCAAGTGGTACAGCCTGGTACGAGTCCATTTTGAATTTATTCAATTCTTAAAATCATATACATATTCTTAACAAGCAAAGCGGTAACAGTCTCTGCTGAAGCTAATTTGTCTAGGAGACAAACCACACACCATGGCAGTTACTTAAATGAAAAACAGGCCAGACAGATCTGTGTTTTTTTGCCGCTGAACCTTCAACCATGGTCTTTTGTGATAATGGGCATAATCTGGTGGTGGCTGTGAAGCTTGGCAAGCTCTCACACGCACCATGCTTGGCACATGTGCTCAACTTGGTAGTTCAGCAGTTTCTGAAAACATACCCAGATTTGCCAGAGCTTCCCGTCAAGGTAAGCCGAAATCATTATCCATTTCTGCAAGTCGGATACAGCTGCTACAGCTCTGGCAGTACTGCAGCAACGCATGCAAGTGCCAGCTCACCTACTGGTGTGTGACGACACCACGCACTGGAACTCCACGCTGCACATGCTGGCAAGGCGTAGTGAGCAGAAGAGGACACTGGTTGATTACCAGCATATAACAGCTGAAGAGTGGGCATGCATGTCTGACATTTGTGGGGTTCTCCAAGACTTTGAGGACTCCACAAAGATGGTGAGCGGCAATGATGTCATGGTCATCGCAACTATCTCACTTCTGTGCTTACGTAAGCAGTCGCTGCTCACAATTAAACATGAAGCTTTGCATGCAGAGCAGGTGGGGATGGAGGAAGACTTAACACAGAGAGATTGTAGCCAGCCCAGCCTCATCTCATCTGCTCAGTGCGGATTGGGTATCAATGAGGAGGTGGGCACTGAGGAGGAAGAAGAGGAGGAACAGGAGCTGGTGGCTAGCGCAACAGAGGCTAGTAGCCACACAACCTTCGTCATGTCTCTTCTACATAGATGGGCTATGGATGGGAATAAGGGGCAGATGGAGAGTCGTCATCAAGGTGGGGACAGGGAAGTGTCGGCAGTATGGAGTTTGACACATATGCCCAACTTTATGTAGCGCTACTTTCCCCGTGACCCTTGCGTTACATTCATCATGCCCAAAAAATAGTACTGCTTGTTCACCTTCTTAGACCCACGCTAAAAGGAGAACTGCCTTTTTCATCATTGACTTCACTTAATACAATCAAAAACGCGCCAAATATACACATTTTTGAAGCTGTGTTTTTCCTGCCAAGAGATGCAGAAATTTTACTCAACGTGTGCACATACCCTTGCTGGTATAATTTGAAAGATAATACATAAACTATTGAGTTTAAAAGTTTTGTTCTGTTTTACATTTTCAATGTTAAAACACAAAACTGTTGATTTTTTTGCAATAGCGACTGTTTGCTGCAGAGTCTTTGAGCAGAGCGATGCTCATTGCTGCTAACCTTGAGATTTTAAATGCATTTGCTGCTCGAGAAAGGCGGCCAGGTTGTCTGTCTGGGACACATCAACATCAATTGCTCCAGCCTGAATGTAAAATGTATGTCAGCATGTCAGTACAACATAGAACCACAAGGTGGCTCTCTCACTACAAAAACCTTTTATCTAAGTAAATGCAAGCAGACAAAATTCACTGAAGTTTTTCAGACACCACGTGACGTGTAAACTTTAAAAATGGTAAATATTTATTGCTTAGCAGGAATATTCTTCTAGAGTTAGACAATAATTCCTTTGCATACATCAGAAGATAATGTTTCATGGAAAATGACAAAGAATGCCGTGAAACAAAACTTACCTTGACATTAGTTAATTTCTTATGTGGCATAGAACTTTATAAATTCTATCCAGAAGCACTAATTATAGTTGTGTACACTAGTTATAAATGTTAATACACCTTTTGAAAGAATGTCATTGTTACCGCTAAATACATGCCAAATAAAAGCAATTGACATTCACTGATAAGTAGGCCTACAATGATAAAAGTAATACAAGCCATAAGTCACTGTCTAGTTTATGTATATACAAAATATTTATACTCAAACATATACAGACCTTATTTTTCCCGATGAAACTATCTACGCAGACATTATTTCCATAAATCATTGAGTAACATTGTAAACCTTTGTAGTAGTCTGCATTCATAGTTTTTTGCATGGATTTTGGAGTGGATTCTTCAAAATTCAACTCAAAACTCATTTCAAATACTTAAATAAACTTCTTATCGATTTTATTGGAAAGACACAGCTATAATGCACAAAGTGCTATTACTTTTAAGGTGTTTAATTTTTTACCACTGAATCAATAGATGTAGAAAAAAAGTGCCGTGCACAAAAGCTGTGTCAGCAAAATAACAAAAAATTTGCGTTTGCTTCTGCATTTTAAAGTGGATTTTTCAGCCAGACATAATGCTTGTGAGAGTATTTCTATGATTACCTGATGCAATGTCTGAGATGTTTAAAACGCAAGTGACAGTAAATAAAATTTTAAGACTTTTCTGGAAAATACAGCGCTGTGCAAAAGTTTTAAACAAGTGTGGAAAAAAATGCTACAAATTAAGAATGCTTTCAAAAATAGAAGTGTTCATGGTTTATTTTTTATCAATTAACAAAATGTAAAGTGAGCGAACAAAAGAGAAATTTAAATCACATCAATATTTGGTGTCATCACTCTTTGCATTCAAGATGGCATCAATTCTTCTAGGCACTCTAGCACAAGATCAGAAACTTTGTAAAACTATAGTCAGGTGTATGAGCTACATAATGAGCAAGATTTTCATATACACGTTGAAAACACAGTCGCTAACCAAAACAGGTGTGCAGTAGTCTTAAAGCTGAGGGTGGAAAAGCCGAACTTGCTATAAAAGGTGGGATTGACAAGACTGAGCACAGCAACAAGTCACAAGGTAGTTATACTGCATTACCAAGGTCTCATCCAGGTTCTTGTTGAGGTCCTTAAATGCAGTGATTGGATGAAGAAACATAGTTGAGCAGATGAAAGACACATCATCCTTACTTCCCTTCAAAGTTGGAAGATGTCCAGCAGTGCTATCAGTTCAAAACTAGTAGCAAATGGTGAGACCCAGCTACACCCACCTATTGTGTAAAGAACTGTGGCCAGAGTGGTTTCCATGAAAGAATTCTTGCCAAAAAGCAATAGCTTTGACATGGAAACAAAGCCAAGCAACTAAACTATACATAGATTGTAATCTTGGGAGCAGGGCCCTCGCTCTTCTTGGAATCTGTTGAACTATTTGTTATTCTCTAATGCAGAGGTCCCCAACCTTTCTGACCTTGAAAGTCACATTCAGCTATGAAAGAGGGTCACGAGCCACATTCAGCTCTGAGACAGGGTCACATCCAGCTCCCGCCCCACTCACATTAGTGACACCCAAAGCCCCCCTTTTGCCGGTATAATGACAGCCAAAGCTTTTCCACTGAAATCATACCAAGGCAGTATGCCAAGCTCCAGGGTTTCCTATCTTACCCCCAGTAAGATCTGCTCTTCTGTGCAGGGCTATACACAAGTCACCATATAGACATCTACTCTTAATAGCTGGTTGCTAGACCTGATGGTAATGCACGAAGCTGGTAGACAGCTGCGAGCCACACATCACGGGCCCGCGAGCCACATGTGGCTCTCGAGTTACAGGTTGGGAACCTCTGCTCTAATGTCTTTATTGTCTGCACATGTCACCACTTAATTGTAAAGTGTTGCAGAATATGTTTGCGCTATAGAAATAAAATTATTATTACACAAAAACATAAGATGTAAGGTGTGGAAACAGGAAAAATGGCAAGAGGTGCTCTAGAGTGATGAACCATAACTTCAGGGAACAGTGTTTGCAGGAAACAGTGTCTACAGGCAACAGTGAAGCATGGTGGAGGTTCTTTGAAAGTCTGGGGCTGCATTTAGCAAATGGAGAGATGGGAATTTGGTCATGAATAATTGTCATGGTATGCCTAGGTTACTTTAGGCTAAAACCCCGGGACCCCTGCGGAGTCCCTCAGACTAGGGAAAACCCTGTCTGTCCCTCAACCCAGGGTTTACACTGAAGGTGTGCCTGCCTGGGCCTCCACCCTGTCCCTGTCTCCTGTCCAGCCCTAAGCTGAACCCACCACCCTCCACCCAGTGAGGGGACCAGACACCAGACCCCACAAATACGTATGGACAGGGGTAAAAGAAACACCACACCGTTAATACACAAGGGAATACAATAATGTGCAAGGGCAACCAAATATATATATATATAACAGATAGGAGAAAGAACAACTGAGAGATATACTGCACCAAATATCAGACGCTCCAAAACCACCACTGCTGACCAGTATTGCTAGCACTAGGCAAAAGCTATAGTCGGCGACGCCCATAGTCAGGACGGACTATTTAAAGACCAAGGGCGTGGCCCAGCCCTCAGCCAGCATGACAACCTGGTTAACCCTATCCCGACTGGAACAGAATACCCAACAAAGTCCCTGAGCATACTGTAGTGGAATAGGGTATTACCGCTGTCTGCCGGACACCCTGGTGTGAACAGTGTCCGACATGACAATACTGTAGTGGAACAGGGTATTACCGCTGTCTGCTGGACACCCTGGTGTGAACAGTGTCCGACATGACAATAATGGTGTTCTCAATGCTGAGAAATCTAGGCTGTAAATGATCCATCAAGCAATACCGTCAGAGAGGCATTTTATTGGCTCCAAATTTATTTTGCAGCAGGACAACGACCTAAAACATACTACCAATGTCAGGAAGTAACTATATTCAATGTAAAGAAGAACAAGGATACCTCATTGAATCTGTGAGGAATTACATGAAGAGACACAAATAGAAGACAAAATAGGAGCACTCCATTGTGAAGTCCTGGTGATAAGAAACAGGGAAGAACAGATGAAAGCTGCTCACCTGGTAGAGTTGTGCAGGTCAGGCGCAGATCTGATGAGAGTAGTAATAAATTGATATTACTTGTATAGACTGCCACTCTACCCACTAAAGTCCACAAATTGGCTCACTAAAAAAAGTCAAAAAAGTGAAGGAGATATCAGATCGATTTTGAAACGCGTTGCTGTCTTTTAATGAGTGCTTGTTGTTTTTCTACACCTTCTTATGCTTATCTTCATCGTAACAACGCCCACCACAACATTTTTTCTCATTTATTCCATCCCAATTATGAAGGGACAGAAGGATTTGAATCCACAAAATTAAAGTGGAAAATCATATTACAGGCTGATCCAACTTCAGTGGAAATGCCTCATGACAAGGAAAAGATGCTCAGTAGTGTGTGTGGCCTCCAGGTGCCTGTATGATCTCCCTACAATGCCTGGGCATGCTCCTGATGAGGCGGCAGATGGTCTCCTGAGGGATCTCCTCCCAGACCTGGACTAAAGCACCGCTGGTGGATGAAGCGAGAAATGGGGGGTGGTCCCTTCTGGTTGTAAAAAGACTTGAGTCAGAAGCAGATGGAAGTTCAATCAGGTCTTCTTTATTGGTTGTCTTTTCTGACATCCACAGGAATATGACAGCTTCTGCACACTGGCCTGGGTACCTGTCACCTCCTCCTTCTCCTTTCCTGATGCAACGGCCCTCTAGGTTCTTTCACTGTGGCTGCCGTTAGGCCCACTGCCATAGCGCTTCCCCTGGTCGAGTCCGTCCATCTGATGTGACACTTACTACCCCTTCGGTGTCCAGCCGTCCAGTACCCCAGGTGTCCTCTGTCTGCAGCTGTCCTGTCAGGGCCACCCTCCCCGACTGTCTCACTCCTTCTGGAACTCTCCCTCCTTTTATTCCTTTTCTCTGGAATTCCCCTTCTCAGTTCCAGTAACTCCATCCACCATGACACTGCATTTCCTAGCTTCAGCTGCTGTTAGGTCCTTTTCTCACTATCCTGTGTCTCCCTCTAGTGGCCAAAACTCAGTACTACACCGTCTCTAATTACTTCTTGCTGTTTTTCCATACACATATACAAGTTATAATAAAGCATTCTACACAACACATTTTACATTTTGTCTTTTCTCCATCAGACAGGTCCACATATCAGTCCACCCTCCTACACTGACACACTCCAGCCACATGAGGTCTGGCATTGTCCTGCATTAGGAGGAATCCAGGGCCAACTGCACAAGCATACGGTCTCACAAGGGGTCTGAGGATCTCATCTTGGTACCTAATGGCAGTCAGGCTACCTCTGGCGAGCACATGGAGGGCTGTGCGGCCCTCCAAAGAAATGCCATCCCACACCATTACTGACCCACTGCCAAACTGGTCATGCTGAAGGATATTACAGGCAGCAGATCGCTCTCCACGGCATCTCCAGACTCTGTCACATCTGTCACATGTGCTCAGTGTGAACCTGCTTTCATCTGTGAAGAACACAGGGCGCCAGTGGCGAATTTGCCAATCCTGGTTTTCTGTGGCAAATGCCGAGCATCCTGCACGGTGTTGGGCTGTGAGCCCAACCCCATCTGTGGACTTCAGGCACTCAGACCATCCTCATGGAGTGGGTTTCTAACCATTTGTGCAGACACATGCACATTTATGGCCTGCTGGAGGTCATTTTGCAGGGCTCTGGCAGTGCTCCTCCTGTTCCTCCTTGCACAAAGGTGAAGATAGTGGTCCTGCTGTTGGGCTGTTGCCCTCCTACGGCCCCCTCCACATCTCCTGGTGTACTGGCCAGTCTCCTGGTAGCGCTTCCAGCCTCTGGACACTATAATGACAGACCCAACAAACCTTCTTGCCACAGCTCGCATTGATGTGCCAACCTGGATGAACTGCACTACCTGAGCCACTTGTGAGGGTTGTAGAGTCCGTCTCATGCAACCACGAGTGTGAAAGCACAGCCAACATTCAAAAGTGACCGAAACATCAGCCAGAAAGCATTGGTACTGAGATGTGGTCTGTGGTCCCCACCAGCAGAACCACTCCTTTATTAAGTGTGTCTTGATAATTGCCAATAATTTCCATCTGTTGTCTATTCCGTTTCACAACAGCATATTAAAAATTGTAAAATGTAAAAAGATCACACTGGCGCTAATCTGCATGTACCTAAAAAGCAAGCAGCAGGCAACCTGGCAGATAAAGTGTGCTAATCTTCCTTGAAAATAGAAAAACAGTCCAATGAAAAATATATAGGTTGCCGTGCTCAATAGCAAATTGCAGCTTCACTGCTGCAAGTAAACAATCTACCTAGAAAACCGTTGTTGAGTTTTACATCAACATGAGGACACTGCCTAGCAGCAGACTTTGCACTGGACATTGTGCTGAGAAACATAACCGACCTTTGACCATTTTATGAAGGACTTCATTCTGCGGTCTTCAGCCTGCCAACGTGTGCCTTTACCAGGAATGGTTACACCGATGCCTCTACCTTGTGCCAGTCATTACACTGGCTACCCATCCACTCCAGAATCCAGTACAAACTTATTACCCTCACCTACAAAGCTCTCCATGGCTCAGCCCCACCCTACATCTCCTCCCTTGTTTCAGTATACCACCCTACCCGTGCCCTCCGTTCTGCTGATGACCTGAGGTTAGCATCCTCAATAATCAGAACCTCCCACTCCCGTCTCCATGACTTTACACCTGCTGCGCCAATTCTTTGGAATGCACTTCCCAGGTCAATACGATTAGTCCCCAATCCCCACAATTTTAAGCGTGCCCTGAAAACGCATTTATTCAGACTGGCCTATCGCCTCAACACATTAACCTAATCTATCCCTGTGTGGCACAGCCAAAAGTTTTACCATAACCAGGTTCCCCGCATCATGTTCCCACATGCTTTATGCATCCATTAGCCCTCTTTGTCTGTACTGTACACTTAACATTATGGCTGGTCCCTACAATCAGGGCAACTGTTACCGTCCACCTTTTGTGTCTACCTCTTTCCTCATAGATTGTAAGCTTGCGAGCAGGGCCCTCATTCCTCTTGGTATCTGTTATAATCTATGTGATTATTGTTATGCTGTAATGTCTATTGTCTGTACAAATCCCCTCTGAAATGTAAAGTGCTGCGGAATATGTCGGCGCTATAGAAATAAAATGTATTATTATTATTATTATTATTATTAACTTTGGGAAAGGTTTCATTTATTGTCCACAGCTAACGCTGCAATCTGACATACAGCATAGCAATCCACATATATTGACTGGCTTCCAGTTTTCTAGGCAGATTGGTTTATTTGCAGTAGTGACGTTGCAATTTGCTATTGAGCGCGGCAACTTATATATTTTTCATTGAGCCTATGAAATTGATTGTTAATGTTGCTTCCTAAGTGGACAGTTTGATTTCACAGAAGTTTAATTTACATGGAGTTATATTCTGTTGTTTAAGTGTTCCCTTTATTTTTTGAGCAGTGTAGTATATGTGTTTTCTGGCATATTAACCATGAATGGAAGGAAGATTTCACAGAAAATTAGGGCGTCTCCTGAAATGCTGAAGAATGTAATTCCATTTTTAAAACACATATGGCTTGGATTGTTAATCTGTCTCTGGTGCCAAATCCATGTGTGGAAATAAATAAGCAATATATAGTTATCCTGTCTCCAAGCTTGCATAGCTGCTAAAGCAATCTTTCTTAAAGGAACTTTTTCTTTTAATTCTGCAGTGGTGTATGTATGATTTAAATGGCTAAATTAGTAAATGAAGTCTATATGCCCAAATCCATAGTTTTAAAAGTTTTCACAAAAAATGTTCTGTGTAAAGATCTAGTAATTTTAGAAGGTATATGCAGCATCCAGTACTTAGAAGTTACTTTTATGGGAGACATACCATCTAGTAGTGCATTGGAGCTCCTCGTAGCTTTCAGAACCACAGCAACTTATTATGGCATAGATTCCCCTAGATGTTGAGATCGTTCTGCATGAATATTATCCCATGTGAACAAGATAGCTTCTCATAGTTGCTGCCCGTTCTACTTTGTGCCTGAGATGCTTTTTAGGTTTAAGACCATTGTGTCATGGTGCATTTTCCTTCAAAACGTTTGTTTCTGCCATAGAGTAAACAGCTGTCATCACTGTAGAAATTTGAATGGCTACAACACTTAGGTGAGGCCTGCTCACTTAAAGGGAACCTGTTATGGTGAAAGTACATCTGCAGGCAGGATGTTATAGAGCAGGAGAAGATGATCAGGCTCATGAACATTTTTGTGGATTTATAGAAATCCCTGGTTTGCATGCATATTAATACTGTGGGCAGTTCTATTAATTGATTGATGGTCTTTCCTATATGGTATGGTTATACTGAAAAATTTCTAACAAACTTATATGTAATTCTGCTCAGCCTCTCATCTGCATCATGCTGTTCACAGATTAGATGCCTGTACAACATGACAGGTTCCCTTTAAAGGTAATCTGTTAGCAGGTTTTTTCTACCTCATCTGAGAGCAGCTAGATGTAGGCAAAGAGAACCTGAATCCAACAATGTATCACTGGTAGTTTACCATGGGCAGCAGTTCTGACATAATCAGAGTTTTTAGATTTAGCAATGTAGCAGATGTGAGAAACCTAACTCTGCCCACACCAGTCTCTCTCTAGACAGTGAGCTGCTTATCACAAAAGGGGGTGGAGTCGGACCAGGGCTCAGGCTGCCAGCTAGTCACAGCAATGTTAATGACGGGGTCATAAAACCTTCAGTCTAAGTAAACTACAGCACAGCCAGCATGTAACACATTTTTGAGTTCAGTGTCTCAGCCGGAACCTTATGCTATGCTCGGTTTACATTGCAAAAATATGCTGACAAATTCCCTTTAAGTTCGTCTAGCAATAAAGACCATGATGTGTCTGTAATGGTAGTTCCCTTTGCACCATTCCACATGCTCTGTGATTCTTTGGGGCAATTTCCCACTGAGTTATCAGCAAATTCAGAGACAAATCATTTCCAAGGCACCAGAGAGGTGATTCTATTCCTTTATTCATACAAAATGCATCATTAAAGCAATGTTTCGGCCAGCCAACAAGCGGCCTTTTTCAAGCATAAACAAAATAGCAGATGACCATGGCTCATTTGAAGTTGCTCATATAACTCAATTTTTTATTGTAATGTAGTGTAACAATGCTACTCACTTGGGAGCGATCTGAGGTATCACAGGAACCGTATCTATTCAATTTTCAGTTCATATCTCTGAAAAGGATATTTTACAATCTGTGACTCCGGTTTCTGAGGAGCTTGTAAAATACTGTATGTATGATTTTGTCATCACACCAAAGGTACACAAAGCAGACAGTCTGGGAATTGTGCCTCTGTCTCTGGTTTTCCATACTTCCGTTCTAAGAATATGCGTTTGTTAAATCTAAGAAGGTCAGGACAGGCCTTGTGGCTTAAAGCAACTTTCAACACCTTATTTTCCTTGTTGCTTCTATGGAAAAAAAAAATCATAAAATTTTGATAATTTAAATGCAAGCTGCCCAGTCCCCCTCTTCCATCATCAGTCTGCAGGAGTCAGTCCAAATGCAAAACAGAGAATTGGTCAACTTTTACCTCATTATGACCAGACGATTTTCTGTTTTTACTTTTACGTTTTCTTCCTCTCCCTCTTCCAAGAGCCATAGCTCTTTATTTTATTGGCATACTTCTAATCTTGAATGGTACTATTAATTTTATGTGTATATAGCAAATTGGTATGGATATAAATGTATAATTGTATTAAAACTTAACTTTTAATCTTAAATTAAAAACTGTATATTACAAATTAAGGTGCCAAAAAAACATATAGTGATAGTGCCTGTGCAAACGTGCCCATAAAAACAATTTGTAATGAGACGCCTCCTATTGTCCAAATATGAGCGGATTATTATCCTCTTTAGTGTCTAAATATGGCCAGGTATTAATATTACCAAACACTAGCCATAGAACATCTCAGTATATGCAGCGACACACTTTTTTTAGAGGCTTTCTTAGGTAACTAAACCATTATTATAATTCCTGTTCTCATTTCCATCATTGTGAACAATTATCATTAGAGAGCGAATCATAAAGAAATATCTATTTCTCCAAGATCAGATATCCATTACATTGGCATATTTTACAGGTCAAAATGAACAATATATAGCACCTATGGAGTCCAGTATAGTGTAGTGCCTATATTCCACAAAAATACTGCATATTAAATACTCTCATGATGCATTATTAATATGTCCTTATACTCATCTCATGTGTATTAATCCTATACACTGATGCCTGTATATGCGCTCTTGTGAGAAAGGCCCCCAGTCTTAACAGAACTTCATGTCTGCATTCATCTTGACGGCCTTAGTCCAACACTGTTCTCCCAACGCGTTTCATCTAATCAGGACTCATCAGGGGAGTTTATGGAGTTCAATTAGACACATGGCGCGCAAATATCGCCTTTCTTTTATATAACTGAGCACCACATTGTATCCTATCCATTTCCGGACGCCGGGTACCTCATTTCCGGTCCCACCATATGTAATGGCCCATCTCCGTTTACATGCCCCACTTCCTGGGCTCGGCTTACGGCCATTTACATCATATCCGGTCTCGGAGATGCAGCGTCATCACAACACCGTTCACATGACCCATAGTGTCCATGGTAACCCGACGCTGCATATCCTTCATCTGGTCGCGCTCTCTACCGCTATCTCCCAATTGTATCAATAAGCTTGTTGATCAATCATATTAGAAGCGGCTACAACCAGATTATATATAATTTATTCAGACTTTTTCAATTTGCTGAATACCCTATTAATGGACACTTTGCATAGATTCCATAACCATCTTTTCATTCACATTTAAAATAGATAAGGGAAAAAAAACAGGACGTATCTACAGTATCCCTCACCCAGAGAGAAATAATATGAGGAAATCAAATACGGGGAGTCATATATTCAAATGGTATATTGTTACATATATGGGGGTCAATTAGTAGTCTGATATAATGTTGCATGCTAAAAATGGGACACCACGGATCTTCTTGTTATTAGAAGTATAGAGAGGGTGCTCACTAAGGCTCTCCCTGATAAACCCTCTCTACCTATTCCCTACCTCACGCGGAGGTTGGCACCCTAATATCCTGCGCAAGTGGCGCCCCCACTCAACGGCGGCTCTCTCTAATATACCTCACCCTATTACTCCCTCCCTACAAGAAGGAAGAAAAGGAGAGTATATCGTTTAATCCTTTAGGGTGCACTGTCTGTAGGGTAAATATCCAGAAAGTTTATCTTTGGAGGATGTATTTGTCCCAATCACCTCCTCTCTGATTTCTGGGTACCTTTTCGATACCTATAAAGCTAGCCATCTTGAGATCTCCCTTATGAAACTGATTAATATGATTGGCTACCGGGGTATCACGTTTATTGATAGTATCCCTATGATGCTCTCCTACCCTTACCCTAAGCTCTCTCTTTGTTTTGCCAACATATTCTAAACCGCATCTGCACGTCATCTTATAAATAACCCCTACAGATCTGCAGTTAATAAATTGGTGTATGGGGTATATTTTTCTTGTATTGTTACTGCAGAATTTGTTGTTTTTTTCAATTGAAGTGCAATATTTGCAGCAACCACATTTAAAGCATCCTTTTGGTTGGGTGCCCAGCCATGTGGCGCTGTCAGCACTTTTTGGGGTAAAATGGCTACGGACTAGCCTATCCTTTAAAGAACGGCCCTTCTTGTATGTAATCTGTGGGTGACTAGAAATAACTCTTGTGAGGTCCTGATCCATACACAGAATCGGCCAATGTCGGTCTATTATTTCTTTAATATCCTTGGCTCCGTTACAATATTTTGTGATGAATCTT
Source organism: Dendrobates tinctorius (assembly GCF_039654945.1). Lineage (NCBI taxonomy): Eukaryota > Metazoa > Chordata > Amphibia > Anura > Dendrobatidae > Dendrobates > Dendrobates tinctorius. The sequence continues at coordinate 20,075,036 of NW_027361838.1, read as the reverse complement.
ATAGTTCCATCATCCTCGGATTTCTGCCCAGGAGTGAGTAGGTCCTTCCTATCCCTAGCCAGGGATGTCCTATAAGCATTCCTTAGGATCCCATCCGGGTATCCCCGTTCTAAGAAACGGGATCTCAAATCATCGGCTTGCGTCTTATAGGAAAACTGATCCGAACAGTTCCTTCTCATTCGAAGGTACTGCCCCTTAGGGATGCCTTTTTTCAAGGGAACTGGATGGTTAGATTCCCATCTCAGAAGTGAATTAGAAGATGTAGGTTTTCTATATGTCTTAGTAAAAAGGCGTCCATTTTCACCCCGTTCAATCAGAACATCCAAAAACGGTAAACTGCAAGCATTGACCTCACAAGTAAAGCTAAGGCCCAGATCATTCTTATTAAGGCCTTTTACAAAGTTACAAAAACCATTCTCATCCCCCTTCCAGATTATAAAGACATCGTCCATGTAGCGAAGCCACAGGACAATGTTTTCCTCCGCCACTTCTGAGTGCTCTCCAAAGATGGCATTTTCCTCCCACCAGCCCAGGAGCAAATTTGCATAAGATGGTGCACAAGGGCTACCCATCGCGGTGCCCCTGAGCTGGTGGAAGTACTTGCCATCAAATAGAAAAAAGTTCTTTGTTAAACAGAATTCAAGGGCCCTCATCACAAATGAAGTGTTCCATATATTGTAAACCTCTCGTTCTTAGATAGTAGTCCGTAGCCATTAATCCCTTCTCATGGGGAATCGATGAGTACAAAGCCTCCACATCGATTGAACCCAATATCATATTGGTGTCCAACTCGATGTTATCCTCCGCGTGAGGTAGGGAATAGGTAGAGAGGGTTTATCAGGGAGAGCCTTAGTGAGCACCCTCTCTATACTTCTAATAACAAGAAGATCCGTGATGTCTCATTTTTAGCATGCAACATTATATCAGACTACTAATTGACCCCCATATATGTAACAATATACCATTTGAATATATGACTCCCCGTATTTGATTTCCTCATATTATTTCTCTCTGGGTAAGGGATACTGTAGATACGTCCGTTTTTTTTTTCCCTTATCTATTTTAAATGTGAATGAAAAGATGGTTATGGAATCCATGCAAAGTGTCCATTAATAGGGTATTCAGCAAATTGAAAAAGTCTGAATAAATTATATATAATCTGGTTGTAGCCGCTTCTAATATGATTGATCAACAAGCTTATTGATACAATTGGGAGATAGCGGTAGAGAGCGCGACCAGATGAAGGATATGCAGCGTCGGGTTACCATGGACACTATGGGTCATGTGAACGGTGTTGTGATGACGCTGCATCTCCGAGACCGGATGTGATGTAAATGGCCGTAAGCCGAGCCCAGGAAGTGGGGCATGTAAACGGAGATGGGCCATTACATATGGTGGGACCGGAAATGAGGTACCCGGCGTCCGGAAATGGATAGGATACAATGTGGTGCTCAGTTATATAAAAGAAAGGCGATATTTGCGCGCCATGTGTCTAATTGAACTCCATAAACTCCCCTGATGAGTCCTGATTAGATGAAACGCGTTGGGAGAACGGTGTTGGACTAAGGCCGTCCAGATGAATGCAGACATGAAGTTCTGTTAAGACTGGGGGCCTTTCTCACAAGAGCGCATATACAGGCATCAGTGTATAGGATTAATACACATGAGATGAGTATAAGGACATATTAATAATGCATCATGAGAGTATTTAATATGCAGTATTTTTGTGGAATATAGGCACTACACTATACTGGACTCCATAGGTGCTATATATTGTTCATTTTGACCTGTAAAATATGCCAATGTAATGGATATCTGATCTTGGAGAAATAGATATTTCTTTATGATTCGCTCTCTAATGATAATTGTTCACAATGATGGAAATGAGAACAGGAATTATAATAATGGTTTAGTTACCTAAGAAAGCCTCTAAAAAAAGTGTGTCGCTGCATATACTGAGATGTTCTATGGCTAGTGTTTGGTAATATTAATACCTGGCCATATTTAGACACTAAAGAGGATAATAATCCGCTCATATTTGGACAATAGGAGGCGTCTCATTACAAATTGTTTTTATGGGCACGTTTTCACAGGCACTATCACTATATGTTTTTTTGGCACCTTAATTTGTAATATACAGTTTTTAATTTAAGATTAAAAGTTAAGTTTTAATACAATTATACATTTATATCCATACCAATTTGCTATATACATTTTTGATCGGTATTGGTAAAGTAGACCCCCGCTTATATTACTATTAATTTTACAATCTAATGTATGGAAAAAATATCAAGTGTAGTGAAATAGTTGAAAAACAATAATTCCACAATTGTTTTGGGCATTTCCTTTCTATGGCCATCATTTTGCTGCAAAATCACTTGGTAACGTTTCGCCATGTCAGTGTGATTACAGCGACACCAAGCTTATATTTTTTTTATATTTTAGTATATATTTTCTGTGTCTCGTAACTTTTTTTTTCTACTGTAGATGGACCTGTGTGATTGCTTGATTTTTTGCTTTCTTGCTTTCTGAGCTGATATTTTTATTGATACCATTTTGGCGTACATATGATGTCTTCATTGCTTTTTATTTCATTTTCTGAAGTAAATGCAGGGAGAATAAAGCTGCAATTTAAACACTTTTACAGATCGTAGTTTTTGGAACACGACGGTATCAAACGTGTGTATTTTTTTTATTTTTGCATTGCTAAAAGCGGGCTGCTTTAAACTTATATATTTGTTATTTAGTTTAATTTTTTTAAAGGTTTTCTTTACATTATTTTCCTTTATTTTCAGTCCCCCTATGAGACTTGAATTACCGTACCTTACAATTACTTGTAATTACCTTACAATATTGCAGGTATTGAAGGAAATCTGATGGAACCAATTTAGGCAATGGGGATCAGTTAGGCTTTGCTGATCTGTTTGATGTAGTAGAATGACAAAAGTGAAAAATATTGGGTGCTCCCAAAATCATATAAAAGAAAGTTGAAATAATCTACACTCAGATGAGAAAAGTAGGAGACATATATGCATATGGAGCGCCCGCCAGGGCCTTAGGGATACTCGGTACCGGGACGGTTCTTACGGGGATTTGTCATGGCAGCAGTGACCCGGTCCGTGGACCTGGCGTCCAATGAAAATGATGATAAAAGGGGAGTAAAGTTTATAAGATATAGTTCGTGACGCCACCTGTGGTATTTGGCAAGGGATAGCCGACGCTGCTTAAAGAGACCGCTGGGACTGATGGTGATGCAGCAGAGTTGGTACAGCTCTCCACAGGTAGAGCTAAGTCCCAGGGCACGTTTGATGTTAAAGATAGTGGTGATGGTTGTAGTACAGAGTGCTGGTTATAGTGCAGAGGGGATGGTGCAGTAAATAACTCTAAGGACACAGCAGGGTGCAGTCTTCACACTTTTACTCACGGTTTGTGATGCAGTCCATGGCACTGATTACAGAAGGTAAAAGAGATCTGGGCAGCCTGGAAGCAATTTGGGATCCCCTAAGCCAGATGGTGATGGAGGCCTCCTTACTACGCTGTTCTCTGAGGTCCTTGCTCCCTGAAGCTTTGCTCAGTCCTCTGTTCCTTACTGTTCTTTAGTTCTTGCCTGTATGGCAGGCAGCTTGAGCCTTTTATAGGTGTCACTTCATCGTGGTGGCTCTGGCTCTGGTATGCTGCTGTGCCTTCAGGTCTGTGATGGGACCAGGAGGCCTGCAGTCTCCTGACCTCCAGATTTGGCTGTTGTACCCATGCAGCCACGGACTCTGGCGTCCGATGTCAAACGCTTTTCCCTGGGGTGAGCTTGGTTACAGCTCCAATTCCCAGGCTTTCTTAAACCTCCACTTTCCTCTCTCTTCACTCTGCTCTTGGGACGAGCTCCTCACAGCTCCTGTCCCCTTCACAGACTCTCACAGACTGACTAACCCCACCTCCAGGCCAGAACTAATTAATAAGGAAGCTTTCCTGAAACCAGGTTTTGAGCTCCCCCTTCTGGTCTGGATTCAGGAAAGGTATTGTATGCTGGTGTTATCTTGTTATGTGGCTAGGGAAACCCTTCTTGCTTCCAGGCATGACATCACCCCCTGTGAGGGAGGCAATGCCACTGTGGCAATCGGACTCCTGGGGTGCCACACATATGTTACAAAAGAGGGTGATACATTCCTTTCAAATTTCTTATCATATTTACTGAAATAGATGTTACTTAAAGTTCGAGGTACCCATGAAAAATTTATAACAGGGCTCCCACCTACAATGTGCCATTTTTATGTGTAAGATTATGACCTGCATGTACCTCCTATCTCTGCATCCCCTATAGTTATGCCCCTTTTTTACAAGCATTTAAAATACTTAATGGAATGATCCAAAGGCAAATTAATTTTACTACCAACTCCATATCTGTTTAGTCCCATAATTCTAACCTGTTTTATAATATACTTGCTTTAAAAATCCCCTACCATTCCCTAACTAAACAGTAACAGCTAGTCTATATTTTTTTCTTTTTCCGGTCTGATGATAATTTGCTTGAGTATCACCAGTGTATTGTGGGGTACCCAAACGAAGCATCATCGGGGGCAGAGGCTGTGGCCACTGCCACAGCTCCTGCCCCCTAACTGAAACGAAGCTTCATCAGTGACACTCGTTTCAGGGTCTGTGCTGTCCCTGTGGTGTCCACCCTGTGCACAGTGCTGTCCCTGCTCTGCCCCTGCGCTTTCTCCCCTGTGCACAGCGCTGTCTCTGCTCTGTCTCTGCGCTTTCTCCCCTGTGCACAGCACTGTCCCTGCTATGTCCCTGCGCTTTCTCCCTGTGCACAGCGCTCTCCCTGCTCTGCCCCTGTGCTTTCTCTCCTGTGCACAGCACTGTCCCTGCTCTGCTCCTGCACTTTCTCCCCTGTGCACAGCGCTGTCCCTGCTCTGCCCCTGCGCTTTCTCCCCTGTGCACAGCGCTCTCCCTGCTTTGCCCCTGTGCTTTCTCCCCTGTGCACAGCACTGTCCCTGCTCTGCCCCTGTGCACAGTGCTGTCCCTGTGTTTTCTCCCCTGTGCACAGCACTGTCCCTGCTCTGCCCCTACGTTTCTCCCCTGTGCACAGCGCTGCCCGTGCTCTGCCCTGCGTTTTCTGCTCTGTGCACAGCACTACCCTGTGCTTTCTCCCCTGTGCACAGCGTTCACTCTGTTGTCTTAGGAATACTAATAAGCCGACAACAGTGCTTTGTCACTATACCCGGCAAAGACCAATAACGTCATCTGAGGGGTGGCACTAGTCTTCTGCACCCCCAGGTATAGTGACACCGCTCTGATACTGATACTCGTATTAATCATCATCAGTCAGGGAATAGACAAAAAAATTGACTAGCTGTTAGAAAGGGAAATTTTTAAGTATATTAGAAAATAGCTTAGATTATAGGGTTAAATAGGGAGTTAGTATCAAAATTAATTTGCCTTCAGACCACCCCTTTAACTCATCAGTTCAACTATTCCATATAGAACACAGGCTCATGTACGTTTTAAGACAACTGCAAAGTGCAAAAAAAAATAGAGACTACAATGCCCCATGCTACTGGTTGGTAAGTATTCACTGTCACTATTACACATGTGGCAAAATCATGTATTTTCTTTTACAGAACACTTCAACAAGTGCAGAGAAGCAGGAGCAACATACTCAGGCCCAAGTTCCGGTCGCAAGACGGCGTGTAAGTATTCTTGACTGTTTGTACTTATTCTTGACTGTTTTTTTTTTTTCATGACTGTTTTTTGTTTCCTTTTTTTTAAATTGTTTTATATTTCCAACATTAATGTCTTTCTTTCAATTCTAGGTTCCACAACGGGAGGATTACCTGGATAATGACCTCCTTATCACACTAGTGGAGGAGCAAGTTGCGTTGTGGGACACCCGAGAGCAGCAGCACTCGGACAACGTGGTGATTCGGCGGCTGTGGAATGAGGTGGCCCAATCGATGATGGATGACTGGGACAATGCCACACCACGAGTCCGAATGGAATTTCAGAAGTATTGCAATGTGGTCTGATGCAGAAGTGAACCTGTAAGGCTGGGATCCCACAACCGTGTGTGATGCGATAAACTCCTGCGAGTTTCTCGCATCACATACGGTTGTGTGATCCCGGCCTAAAGTGCATTGTTTAACAATATTTATTTTCCCCCTTCACAGTGAACAAAGTCAGAATGCATTGGCGTTCGATGAAGGATCGCTTCAACAAGGACCTGAGACAGGAGATCCAAGTTCACAGTGGTGCTGCAGCAAGGATCCGGAAATAGAAATACATACCGCTGGATGCTGGCTTTCCTGAGGCCTGTCCTTGCTCAGAGAACGTAAGTATTTTTGTGTTGTATTCCATTGTGTTGTATTCCCTAATCTGAATTTTTCTATTCCACAGGAGTTGGCGCTTTTACAATTGTTATTTTTTGGTAGTAATGTTTTACTTTTCTTTTCACAGAACCTGGAGCAGCACCCTCGAACCTGGATCGTCCTCTGGAGCGGTCCTTCATCGAACAGCCATGGACCAGTCCCAGCCATCCACCAGCGATGCAGCAAGTGGGCTGGCATCACAGGCTGGAGAACAGGCAGCTGACTTTTCAGGTGTTCCCCTGTCCCAGGCCTCTGCCTCTTTTTTTGGGTCTTCCCGCCAGCGGCAGAAGGCCTCAGACAGGACACTCATGCCCGAGTTTATTCACTTGAGTTCGGTCTTCCAGAATAGCCTGAAGGCGGTGGGAGATAGACTGGAAAGTGGTTTGACCCATATTAACACACTTTTCCAGGCTGTCAACCAATGCCTTGACGTCTGGAAGCTGACCTCCAGAGACAAGCACACCATTTTTTTACTGCGATAGAGCGGGGAATGTTGGAACACCTTACTCCTGAACTCCAGCTCAATGTGATGCAGGCCTGCAATGCTGCTTACGTTCAGTCTATGCAGCAGACTCGGTACTTCCAGCAGACACAGGTGGCATTTCCATCTGTGCCACCACTAACACGCTTTACCTCAATACCGAGTTCTGCTGCATACCACTGTACAGCCACCACCATGCCCAGCCCTGCCACACAGCCACCACCATGCCGGGTGCTGCTGAAAGCCACTCCACCACCATGCCGAGTCCGGCTCCTGCACGGCCGTCCACCACCACCACCATGGCAGTTCTAGAAACTGCACAGCCCTCCACTGCCACCACCATGCCGGTTACGGTTCCTGAACAGCCATCAACCGCCACCACCATGCCGGTTCCATATCCCACCACTCCCATCCTCCCAAGGAGACGAAGAAACCACAAAAAGAAGAAACGGGAAACAAAACTGTCGTACTACCTCCACCCTCACCTCCCAATGTGTCTGTGTTGTCCAGTTTGTCTCTCCCTTCCAATGTGTCTCTCCCGTCCCATGCTTCCACTCCTAATGTGTCTACTTTCATCCTTGACCTCCCAGACCCCACACATTTAGTAGGCCCTTCCCCTGGAACCCCTTCATCATCCACACCTAGCCAATCCTCCCAGCTCCACACCCCCCAGAACCATAACATTTCTCCCTCATTATTTCATAAAAAGTAATTTTTTTGTTGTGTTGTAAATAAATTTGTGCTGTTTTTCCCCTATCACTGCTTGTTCTTTGTCTCTTTCATCGCTGGCAACACACACCGTGCGCCGTCTCCACACATGTCGCCGTCTCCACACAATTTTTTTTGCCACCTCATAGCTCCATGACACACAATCTGCTCCTCCTTTTCTTTATTTGCTTTACACTGCAGCTTTGCTTTTTGTGTCTGTCATGGAGCTATGAGGTGGCAAAAACACAAAGAGAACTGAAAATCCTCAAAAAAAAAAAAATTGATACAGCACAAAGGGTCAGGGGTCAGCAATGCTCACCTGCCTAGGTGTCAGCACTAGTGCACTCAGGATGCTGGGATGCTGGGTTTTCTGCATCCTTAATGCACTAGTTCTGACACACGGGCAGGTGAGTAAACATATGAGGTGGATTAGCTCTATCATCTCTTCAGCCTGCATTAATCTATTAGACTATAGAAATGTAGACTGAAGAGACGATGGAGCTAATCCTACGTCACTTACCATAGCACTGACCTCAGAGAGAAGAGGTGTAGTGTAAAACATAACCCAATTTGGTTATAATCGACTCCCTGTCTCATGCAATCTGAGGTCACTTGGAACAGGTGTTTCACTAGTGGTGTTTTATTGTCAGAAAACATTAAAGCTACATTTTAAGATTCAAGGTACATAACAATGCATAACATTACAAGAACATTTTACTAAACCATTTCATCTTGCCATGCCACACGTCCAATATCTGAAACAAAGTAGGCCGCAAATGTATCCCTCAATTGGGCAACTTCAACTGTTGAGGATGATGATGGTAACCTCTCAATGGGTTCCAAACAGGTTCATCAAGTTGGAAGTTTGGTTGCTCTTTAGCCATGTAGTTGTGCAGAACCACACATGCCTTGACCACCTCATCGACTGTCTCAATTTTGAGATTATTGGCTGTCCCTAAAATGCGTCATTTCGAGACAAGCATACCAAAGGCACACTCAACAGTTCTTGGTGCCCTGGTCAGTCGGTAATTAAAAATCATTTTTGTGTGGTTCAAGTCCCGATTGGAGTGTGATTTAAGTAGGTTTCCACACATCTGAAAGGCCTCATCCCCAACCACAACAAATGGTATTGGTGGGCCTTCAGTGTTGGGAAGAGGTTGTGTCAGGGGGAAATTAAAATTATTCCCATACAACCGTTGGCCCATGTCCAAGTTTTTAAATGTCTGGGAGCCATTACCACGGCCAAAAGATCCAATGTCCACGGCGACAAAGCTACAGTCCGCAGCTGCAATGGCCATGAATACTATGTAAAAATATTTTTTTATAATTAAAGTACTTGGATCCATTTCCAGCCAGTTGGTAATCTGAATATATTTTCCATCCACTGCTCCCAAACAGTTGGGGAAATTACAAAGTTTCAAAAATTTTTCTGCATTTTCCTGCCAGATTTCCATGGTGGGTAGGGGGATAAATTCCTCACGGAAAACATCCCACAAAGCCAGGCAGGTGTCTGCGACGAACACAGAAAGTGTTGAAATTCCAATCCGGAACTGGAAATGGAGAGATGATATGCTCTCTCCGGTAGCCAGGAATCTGCCGAACAGAGAAAAAAAAAAAAATTAAGAACAATAATATTTATGACAGTTGTTTTGCAAAACAGAAAAAGGAAAAAAAAAAAGTTAATTGCAGAACAATAATAATTATGACAGGCGTTTATTTTTTAAATATTACGTACCGTAGTGTCACCAGCAGACGTTCCTCAGCAGGAATCGCTCTACGGAGCTTGGTGTCCTGCCTGCTGATGGCTCCTTGTACACGAAGCAGCAAATCCCAGAAGCTCTCTTGAGACATCCTCGTGTACTCAAAATATTTATACGGGTTTTCACAGAGCTCGCTGAATAAGGAGTGGTAGGCTCCACGGCTATCCCGGACTTCAACAATGGGGTGTTGCCAAAAGCGCCGACACCGTCTTCTCCGGCTTTCTCTTTTCCCTTCTTGCTCACAAGCAAATGCAAAGACAAGAAACAAGTTGGCATCCAAATCCAGATCTCCATGCGAAGATCCATCTTGACGCTGAACACAGGAACAAAATCTGAGGATTTCATCTGTACAAGGGTCTATATACAGAAATCCCATGAGACACGCCCATTGGACATGGCTTCTGTCAAGGAAATTCTCCTGGAAAATATTTTTCCTATAGAACGCATGCGCATAAAAAGTGCAAACGCATGCAAAAACGCATGCAAACGCAGCATTTTTTCTGCTGTAATGCATAAGCTGATACAGATAAAAAATGCTGCATTAGCATGTGTTTTCATGCGTTTTTGCATGTGTTTGGGGTTGCGAACGATACGCAGCGGACTCAACCACAAATGTGAACCTAGCCTTAGTCAATGTAGGGTTAATGCACTCTTCTATACACATGAATGCTGACCTGATATTGGATTTTGAATAAAAGGATATATTTTTCAGAAGGAACATTCATAGTAGAATAACACCTTTGCTGTGATCCTTTTTGTTCCTACATGGTATTTGTAATCTTCTTTTGGTGTGCTGCCCTTGTATTTTCTATGAGACAACTTGCCCCTTATTGATGTCTTCCCTTCCCTACATGGGATGTTCAGTGTGTTATGTCAGGGATGAATGTTTTCTTATGTTCACACGATATTGATAGAGCAAGAGCTTGAAGAACTATTTCTAGTAGTCTATACAAACCAAACAGCCGACAATGCACTTTTTCTGCCACATCAGTCACCAAAGCATGATATTTTTGACAAACCTAATATGAACATCACTAAGTGGCTGGGCTCTTGAGTATGACCCTAAGGAAATGAAGCATGTAATGCTGCAAAGTGCTCTCAAGAAGATCCTCATTCCTCACTAATGCCTTTACAGTGCTCGGAGCAGTTTGTTTTAGGATTTGCCATTTGCTAGGCAAATTGTTCAAATGGTTGAACATCACGAAGCTTGAAGAAATACATTATGCTTGGTTTCAAGGATTCAAGTAAAGGAGAGATTGGTAGTTTATAAGAGACAGAAAAGTTTGTCTATTCCAGTTACGGTAGTTAATATTTTGTGTCATTATCATGTATAGTAAGACATTACTACCAAGTCGTCCAAAAACTAATGTTTATTAACATTTGTGATTGCAAAATCCTTTATGTCTGAGCTCTGACCTTGTATCCTTCAGTCTGTAGAGCGGCTGATTGGTCGCAAGCATTTTAAAAATGGTCTTATTTTAATGAAGCACAATAGGAAATATTTCAATGTCTTTTAAGCTTGTGATACAAAGGTAATGAAATCGCTTGGTATTTTAGGCATTTGAATGAATTTGAAAATAACCAAAATAAGTTCCTCTGTATAAAAAAGATGAAAATTCCTGATATGTTAGTCCTGACTTTCTGACATTCCTGTGTGAGACTTGCATTATGTAAAACTTATTAAGGCTTATTGTGTTTTAGAAAAGAGGAATCCTTTTCTTTAGCTGAGATTTTGACTGCATAAACAAAGCAGCTTTTGATTCTGTTTATTTTAATAATTTGCAAATTTGCATACCCCAAAGTATTTTCTTACCAATTTGTGCAGCATTGCATTTGACAAAAGCCTTGTGCTACCTACTGTGGCACTGACAAGGAAAATTCCACCTTTGATGAATTCTTCATCAAATTGTTGCTTATAATTTCAAAATTGACTTTCTGGCACCTCTGTAGAAAGCCAACTGGCAGTAAATACGAGCTGCCAATCCAATTATTATTGAACATTAAATTGGAAGTATACAATGTGCGGTGTTACCTTGTCATTAATCTGTAGAGCAGTGGTCCCCAACCTTTCTGACCTACAGAGCCACATTAGGCTCTGAGAGAGGGTTGCGAGCCACATCTAGCTCCCTCCCCCCTCACAGTAGTGGCAACCAGAGCCCCCATTACGGGATATAATAATAACCATAGCTTTTCAACAGAAATCACCCTGAAGTAGTACAACAAGATCCAGTGATCCCCACATTACTCCCATTCAGTATTCTCCAATCCAGCACACCCAGCACACTGTCACCTCCAGCTTCAGGCACCACCTCTCACAGGTAGTATCATCCTGTCTCCAGCATACCATACTTAAATTAAATCGAAACCCCTAAGACCAGTATATTTGCATTAAGATCTGCTCTTCTGTGCAGGGCTATTCACAAAATTCACCATTTTGAGATGTACTCTTCATACCAGTTTACTAGACCTGGAGCTAATGCACCAAACTGCAAGACAGCCACGAGCCACATTTCATGGGACCGCGAGCCACATGTGGCTCCTGAGCTACAGGTTGGGGACCCCTGCGGTAGAGTAATATGCATCTATCCATACACTTAAATCTACTTGCTGATTGTTGTCTGTATATGAATGATGATACTACTTTATGATTACATTTCATAGGTTTGTGACTCAGTCTCAGGCCACATCTACCGCTATTCTTCTTATATGTAGTCAATGTTATGAAGCAAAACTGATCAGGTTTACTTATTACATTTAAAGGAAATCTGTCACCTATTTTTTTTAGCATATAAGCTGCCAGCACCGCCATTAGGGGCTTGTCTACAGCATTCTGAAGTGCTGTAGATAAACCCCAGATGTAATCTGAAAGAAAAGAAAAACGAGTTATATTATACTCACCGGGAGGGGCGGTCCGGGTCCGATGGGTGTCGCTGTCTGGGTCCGGCGCCTCCTATCTTCTAGCGATGACGTCCTCTTCCTTGCTTCTGTCGTGGCTCCTGTGCAGGCGTAATTCTCTGCCCTGTTGAGGACAGAGCAGAGTACTGCAGTGCGCAGGCGCTGGGAAAGGTCAGAGAGGTCCAGAGCCTGCGCACTGCAGTACTTTGCTCTGCCCTCAACAGGGTAGAGAATTACGCCTGCGCAGAAGCCTCAACAGAAGCAAGGAGGAGGACGTCATCGCTAGAAGATAGGAGGCGCCGAACCGTGACACCCATCGGACCCGGACCGCACCAGACCGCCCCCCTGGTGAGTATAATATAACTCGTTTTTCTTCTCTTTCAGGTTACATCAGGGGCTTATCTACAGCATTACAGAATGCTGTAGATAAGCCCCTGATAGCGGTGCTGGCAGGTTATATGCGAAAAAATAGGTGACAGATTCCCTTTAAAGGTATGGTAGTGTATTACAGAGAAAAGCTGCATACTATACATGTGTTGTGCACTTGTACTCTCCATACCAGGCAGAAGCATTGCTGCTCTTACCCTGTTACAATATGCATGTCTGATGTACCTGCATCCCCTCCACAAAGGGGGACAGATCCATTGTTCCAAGGAGGGTGGAGAAAAAGATCTGAACAGAACAGGAAAAGAAATGTAGTAGTGAGTTATCTGGAAGACACGGGAGTTATGGCTGTGCAGAGATCTGTAGGAGAGTGCGGTTTTATTCACAACTGCAAAACTGACAAAGACTTTTGAGGTGGAAACGTTGCATGCCCGGTGAATAAAACACCGTGGATGAACTGTGGATGTGGACTGACACAGAAAACCTAGGCTAATTCCTCAGTGTAACCGTTGATCGGTGGTGCAATCTGACAGGGAGAATGGCCAGGTAATTGGGTCAGAATTGGGAGGTACAGATAGGGACAAAATTGTCAGTCAGGAAATAGTCATTAAATAACTCAAAGTCCGAACTAGGAATATCTACTATAAACACATGGTAACACAAGCCCTATTCCCATAAAATAAAAACACAGAAAACAAAAATAATTTTGGAATAAAATGGCCGTGGCGTATATTTTGAGTTACTCCCAAAACTGATTTATTTAATCATAACCATTAAATATTTCCATGACTGAATTAAATCATTACTCTCATGACCCAATCCACCCTAAAATAGGGAGATTTTCCCACAAATAAACGACACGACAATAAAATGAAAGGATGGTTAACAGGGCGGGAGGGAGGGATCTTGAACCTTCTTGCGGTAACTGCTGAAACGGCTTAAAAACAGCTGATTTATACCCGAAAATCTTCCCGCTCATTTTCTGTTAGCCAATCAGATATTCAAAAATGAGCGGGACGCCAAACCACCTCAAACCAGATATAACCTGCTCGTGCCACTGCACAGCTTACCATAAAATGTATTAACCCTTCATATTTATACCTGACAAAAATGCATAACATATTCCTATAACTTACAGGGGCCGTGATATCATGCGACCCCCCTTGTATTCACAAAGGGGAGGGCATTCAGGATTAGAGATGAGTGATCGTGTCCAGAAAACATTCGCCAATCTCAAATTTGGCACGAACATAGCACATTTGGATTTGTGTTCGCTTTCACAAGTACTTTTTACTCAAATTCGGCAAAATTCAGTCACAGTTTGGTAAATCATTGCGTTTCCACTAATGCTTTAGTTATTACTTTATCTATGATAGTGGTGCTGTATGAAGAGCGGGAGGGATGAGGGAAGTATTTGATGAGGAGGTATGAAGGGGTTAAAGGAGCATCTGAAGAGATTATAGGACACTTTTTTCTTTTTTTTCACTTAACTTTATGTGTGTTGATTGCGGCAGCCAATCGAGGCACAGAAACCATCCACATCATGATGCAAGGTCTCCTGTGATTGGTTGCTGGTCACATGTTCATGGCCATATAAAAAGCCGAAGTCTTGTTTTTTCTGGCGCGATTTGCTCAATGTCACAGTGCAGAGAGGTCGCACCTGTGCTAAAGCTGGTGCTGCTGAAAGTGAACTTGTCAGTGAAATAGATAGGATCCTGTCCTGTGTGAAATCGATCTTCCAGCCCATTTACTGCTCCAAATAGTTTGTGATAAAACTGTTTCAGTGGCAAATCAGAAGGCCAGATTTCCACTTAAAAATCATTAGACCTACTATAGTGCAGCCATGAGACCCAATTAGCTACTCAAAATCATTTATGCTAAAACTGCATTTCAGTGGCAAATCAGAAGGACGGATTTCCACAAAGGGAAACTGTCAGCAGGATTGTGCACAGTAACCTACACACAATGTCAGGTTGGCGCCGTTATACTGATTAAATGATACCTTGGTTGATGAAATCCGTCTTGTGGTTGTTGTTTAATCTTTATTTTAAATTTTGAGTTAATGATATGCTTGTGCTCCGGGGTGGGCCTGGAGGGTGGGCTTCATATAGTGCTGTGAATAGGCATTAGGTATCTGATTAGGCGCCATCTTAGAGGATGATTTTTTTTTCTCATAGCAAGATTGCGGTGTCATGCCTGCGCAATAGCAGCTACCAGATCACCTCTATACACATATATTTACCTGCTCCTTCACAGGAATGGTGAGCACCATTTTCAAATGGATTTTTTTCTTTTTATTAATTTCAGGATAACCTCAAGCACATTACTTATAAACACTGTACACATGCGATTATGCTGCAGCACTGGTCACGTCTGGCACCTGTCTACCGAAGGTTTTTTTTTTCAGTATGTACATATAATATTCATTATGTAAACTAGGGGGCAGGTCATTAAGGGAACAGTGACCTGTCAGCAGTCTTCAGTATGAATAGCTAATCAGAGCACCACATGAATACCCTCCCCAGCCCCGCCCTGAAGCTCGAGCATATTATTACCTCAAAACTGAAAATAAAGATTAAACAACCACAAGATGGATTTCATCAACCAAGGTAATACGGTACTGACCTGACAGTGTCTGTATGTTACTGTACACAATACTGCTGACAGGTTCCCTTTAAAAATTGTTAGGCCTAATATAGTGGTGCATCCATCAGGCCCAATTAGCTGCTCCAAATTGTTTGTGCTAAAACTGTGTTTCAGTGGCAAATCAGAATGCCAGATTGCCTCATAAAAATTATTAGGCCTAATATAGTGGTATTGCCATGAGGACAAATTAGATACTCCAAATTGTTTGTGCTATCCCATTAGTGTCCTCTCTCACACATCCCATCATTGTCCTCTCCTCCACATCCATTATTGTCTTCTTCTTCACATCCCATCATTCTCCCCTCCTCCACATCCAATATTGTCCTCTCCCCAACATCCATTATTGTCCTCTCCTCCACATCCCTCATTGTACTCTCCCACATACCCATCATTGTCCTTTCACCCACATCCCATCATTGTCCTCTTCCTCACATCCATCATTGTCCTCTCCTCCACAGCCTGTCATTGTCCTCTCCTCCACATCCTGTCATTATCCTCTCCCACATATTCATCATTTTCCTCTCCCTAGTGCCTTGAAAAAAAAGAAACACACACTCACCTCTCCGTGCATTTTCCTGAGGCATCACTGCTTCTTTTTTCTTCGCCGGCAACTTTCTAAATGACAGTCGTGCTACATGCTGATATCATTAAGCTGCATGTGCCTGTGTCACTGAGAAAGTGCTGGGCAGGAAGTAGAGGATGGATTCCTGCAGCTCCACTGCCATTTTCTCCTGTAGGCACTGAAGCTGCAGGATTGCTCCCTGCCCGATGCATATGATGGAGGCAATCTGGCCATGGCCCCCCCAGAAATAGGCCAGATTGCCCTCAATATTATATGTTTTCCCCTGCCGCACACATTTACATCTATATAGAGTAATATGCAAAAATTGTGGGCAGGTGTTACAAAAATGCTGCAAAGTAAGAATGCTTTCAAAAATAGAGATGTTAGTAGTTTATTTTTTTATCAATTAATAAATGTAAAGTGAATAAACCAAAGAGAAATCTAAATCAGATCAATATTTTCAATATTTGGTGAGATCACCCTTTGTCTTCAAGAAGCATCAATTCTTCTAGGTACACTTGCACAAAATCAGGGATTTTAGATATTTTTAGTCAGGTGTATGAGTAACCAATTATACCAAACAGATATTTAGGAAGCACACAATACAGCCTCGTCTTTCTAGTAGAGTTTGGCTGTTCCTCACCCATGATTAAACTGTATGAATAAATATATACCTGCAATGAATAAAGTTCTTATATAAATACAGTTGTGTGAAAAATTGTTTTTAAATGAAGATCTTTATTATTAAGGAAAAAAGAAATTCAAACCTAGAGGGCCTTGTGTGAAAAAATGATTCCCCCCCCAAAACATAAATTAACTGTGGTTTATCACATCTATGGGAAGCTGAATTCAAATTCCCTAGCCACACGGTGGCCTGATTACTGCCATACCTGTTCTCAATCAATAAATCACTTAAATAGGACCTGGAATTCTGGAACAAATGAGAAACAAAGTAATTGAGATCTATCAGTCTGGAATAGGGTATAAAACCATTTCTTATGCTTTGGGACTCCAGCGAATCACAGTGAGAGCCATTATGCACAAAAGGTGAAAACATGGAACAGTGGTGAACCTTCCCAGGAGTCGCCGGCCTACCAAAATTACTCCAAGAGAACAGACAACTCATCCAAGAGGTCACAAAAGACCCTACAATAACATCCAAAAAACTCCAGGCCTCATTTGCCTTGGTTATGGTCAGTGTTCATGACTCCACCATAAGAAAGAGACTGGGCAAAAATAGCCTGCATGGCAAAGTTCCAAGACAAAAACCACTGCTGAGCAATAAGAACATAAAGGTTCGTCTCAGTTTTGTCGGAAAACATCTAGATGTTCCCAAAAAACGTTTGGGAGAATACTCTGTGGACTGACAACACAAAAGTTGATCTTTATTGGAAGGTGTATGTCCCATTACATCTGTCATAAAAGTAACACAGCGTTTCAGAAAAGGAACATCAAACCAACAGTAAAATGTGGTGGTAGTGGGCTGGGACTATTTTTCTGCTTCAGAAGACTTTCTGTGGTAAATGGAACCATGAATTCTACTGTCTACAAAAAAACCTGAAGGAGAATGTCTGGTCATCTGTTCGTGACCCCCAGCTGAAGTGCACTTGGGTTATGCACTAGGACAATTATCCAAAACACACCAGCAAGTCCACCTGTGTATGGCTTAAGAAAAAAGAAAAAAAGACTTTGGAGGGCTAGTCAAAGTCTTGACCTTTATCTGCTTGAGATGATTTGGCATAAAAAGACAGTTCATGTCAGGAAACACTCCAATGTGTCTGAATTACAACAATTCTGGACCAAAATTCATCCAAAGCATTGTAAAAGACTCATTGCCAGTTATCACAAACTCTTGATTGCATTTGTTGCTGATAAGGGTGGCCCAACCAGTTATTAGGTTTAGGGGGCAATCAGTTTTTTACACAGGGCCCTGTAGGTTTGGATTTCTTTTTCTCTTAATAATAAAGACCTATATTTAAATACTGCTTTTTGCGTTTACTTGTGTTATGTTTGTCTACTATTTACATTTGTTTGGTAATTTGAAACATTTAAGTGTGATAAACATGCAAAAGAATAGGAAATCAGGAAGGGGGCAAACACTTTTTCACACTACTGTCAATACCAGCAGTCAATAAAGTTCTTACTTAAATATGTACCAGCAGTGAATAAACTTTCCTCAAAGATACATACTAGCAGTAAATATACTGCATACATAAATATAGCAGTGGAAAAACAGCCACAGAAAGCCTAAATTCTAAAGTAGTTGAGCAGTCCCGAAGTTATTTAGTGACCCTGACTAGATAACTATTAAGCAAAGTTTAAATGTTGTATCCAATTTTGACATCGGCATCTGAGGGGTTAAAGTACAGGGATTGGCGCTAGCTCTGGACCCATCAAACACAGCAGAATCCTAACTGTGTATTACAACCCTGATACATAGTTGTATGCAGATTGCAATAAACTACTTGCAATATAGACCTACAGTTATGCACATTTGTCTGAGTTTGTCTACATATCTAATATTTATGTCTTAGCGTGTCCCGAGTCAGCTTGTAAACAATATATTGCCATCATGTGGTTGGATGGCCACATGATATACTAAGGCATTTATATATGTGGGTCAACAGAGAGGAACTTGGCTCCGAATTATTTATATTGTAGAGGACGCTGTGGCTTGCATTCAGCAGCTGACAAAGGTCGGGGCTGAAGGCGAACAATGCTGTGCCACCCAATCACTAGTGTAACAGAGAGCAGCTCCTGCTACAATCACAGTTCAGCACCCACATAAAAGCAGTGTACTAGAATGTGCAGCATTATGTGTGCCATACAAAGTGGTGGGGAAAGGAGAAGGACGCAGTCTTATGCACACTCCATTATGCCTTGTACTCCGCAGTGCAGTGCTAAACAGCACCCGCTACTCTAACCTGCGCGTTTGGCTCTGTTACTTCTGCTTCTCCAACCTGTGACCGGCCACTCCTTCTGTTTTCACTGCAAGTATCGAAGCGCTCTACAGAGATATACAACATGATGTGAGTGGTACCAACGTGAGGCTATGCTCACTGGTTTGTAGGCACAACGGTTCCTGCTGCCTTTAGAGCCCACTTTGGAGCGATGTACAGAAATGTATAGTGTAATTTGGGTATTAGCAAGTACAAGGGGTCAATGGCTAGTGACTCCTGTGCTAAGAAGTTCCTGCTGCCTAATCATGAGGGAGTGGTGGATGCTCGCCTCTCGGATCAGTTGCTCCTGTGCCCAGCAAATCCTGCTGTTTTCATCAAATACATTGAAGTGATGGAGGAACAATGGAGAAGAAGGCCACATCACCCAATCGCTCTGCACTGTGCCCTGCAACAGAGTAGCTCCTGCTACAGTATATCGGGAGCTGTCATGCAAAGAGATCTGCCCGTTCATTTGTACAGGATATTTTGTGTATTTGAAACAGGAAAAAAATATATATATATACAGGCTCGGACTGGCCCACCGAGGTACCGTTGGATCCCTCGGTGGGCCCCGCCCCCGCCCGACCATGAATGTCACTGAACAAGCCCAGCTGCTGGTACCTGTGAATCACAGTCACCTCTCCTAGCATGTCTCTTGCAGCCCCCTGTGCTTATTCCATCTTCAATCTCAGCGATGTTCTATCTTCCTGCAATCAGCGGCCTCTCATTACCTATGCGCATAAGTAATGAGCGGCTGATTACATATGCGCATATGTAATGAGCGGCTCAGCTGAACTACGTGGACGCTGAAAGCAGGAAGTAGAACAGCGGTGAGATTGAAGATGGAATAAGCACCGGCCTGGGGCTGCAAGAGACATGCTAGAAGAGGTGGTGAGTGCCTCTGTCCCCTCTGTTTCCATTTGCATGACTGATGATCACTTACGGTACCCCATTTGTCTGTTCCAAAAACAGTACAGATATGTGGAAGGTCTGGACAGACGTGAGCACCGCCTAACTTTTCTGTCAGTGCCTGCAACTTACACGCTGCAGAATAACAGACTCCTGTACACCACATAAGCGCCTATTGTCACATCACATTTCATTTATTAGACATACGCATTTTCAGAATACCTAAAGCTGAGAAAGCTGAGCACAATTTATGCTGCCATGGGCAAATATTCAATATGGATCCATGCCCTCTTACCCTAGCTTCACCCTCCTTTTATAACTAATCCCCCGCCTGTTTCAATTTACATATCCTACATAATATGGCGTCACCTAGTCCTGTCCCTGTGCTCTGCCCTGTCCTGTTCCTGTGCTCTGCCCTGTCCTGTCCCTGCGCTCTGCCCTGTCCACTCAGCTGCACTCTGCCCTGTCCCTGCACTCTGCCCTGTCCCTGCTCTCTGCCCTGTACCCTCAGCTGCACTCTGCCCTGTCCCTGCGCTCTGCCCTGTCCCCGCGCTCTGCCCTGTCCCCTCAGCTGCACTCTGCCCTGTCCCTGTGCTCTGCCCTGTCCCTGCACTCTGCCCTGTCCCCTCAGCTGCACTCTGCCCTGTCACTGCACTCTGCCCTGTCCCCTCAGCTGCGCTCTGCCCTGTCCCTGCGCTCTGCCCTGTCCCCTCAGCTGTGCTCTGCCCTGTCCCTGCGCTCTGCCCTGTCCCCTCAGCTGCGCTCTGCCCTGTCACTGCGCTCTGCCCTGTCCCCTCAGCTGCGCTCTGCCCTGTCCCCTCAGCTGCGCTCTGCCCTGTCCCCTCAGCTGCGCTCTGCCCTGTCCCCTCAGCTGCACTCTGCCCTGTCACTGCACTCTGCCCTGTCCCCTCAGCTGCACTCTGCCCTGTCCCTGTGCTCTGCCCTGTCCCTGCCCTGTCCCTGCGCTCTGCCCTGTCCCCTCAGCTGCGCTCTGCCCTGTCCCCTCAGCTGCGCTCTGCCCTGTCACTGCGCTCTGCCCTGTCCCCTCAGCTGCACTCTGCCCTGTCCCTGCGCTCTGCCCTGTCCCCTCAGCTGTGCTCTACCCTGTCACTGCGCTCTGCCCTGTCCCCTCAGCTGCGCTCTGCCCTGTCCCCTCAGCTGCGCTCTACCCTTTCCCTGCCGCCGCTCTCTTCTCTTTGGGTATGTGCACACATTGTGGATTGTGCTGCGGATTTGGCTGAATCCGCAGGTAAAATGACCTGTGCTTTACCTGCAGATTTAGTGCAGATTTAGTGCGGATTTCGCCTGCGTTTTTACACCTGCGTATTCCTATAATGGAATGGGTGTAAAAACGCTGCGGATTCCGTACAAAGAAGTGACATGCCGCAGAAAATAAACCGCAACAAATCTGCGTAGAATTTTCCGCAGCATGTGCACAGCGGATTTGGTTTTCCATGGGATAACATGGTACTGTACACCGCATAGAAAACTGCTGCGGATTCGCAGCCAAATCTGCAACATGTGCACATACACTTCCTCTGCCTGTGCCAATGCTCTCTTCTCTTTCTCTGCCTGTGCCAACGCTCTCTTCTCTGTGCCGCTACGCTCTGCATGCACCTGAGTTTTGTACAGGCCACAATATGTTTTGCGCTGTACACAAGAAATGGCCGTCAGTGTCAGTAAAACTTCAAGGAAATCTATCAGCAGAATTCACATTCCAATCTGCCTGCATTAGCGGACCTGATGAGGCTGGTGAACTGACTGCAAATCCATGTCTGGTTGGCTGGATAATCCTGCATGAAGGTTTCGCTGCTTGAATCTCCGCTGGGCGTTTTCTGAGCGCTAGTCGGGTTGTGAAATTCTCATCTTATAAGGTCCCAGGATTATACAATCATTCCTACAAGCAGTGCACCAACCGGAGGAGCACAGGAGGGAGCGCTGAGTAATTACAGGGGGTGGGAGGGTGAATGCACAGGTTACACAGCCTGGAGCTGTAATACTCCTATGTCACGGGGAGCGCTGCTCCTGCAGCTGTACATTCTATCATCCCACAAGGGAGAGACGGATGTGAACTACAGCTCTGGAATGTAATACAGCAGGTAGCTCAGGATCAGTAATGAAATGTTATAATTCTGTATGGAGGCCTATGTGGTGCCTATAATACTGTATGGAAGACTATGCGGTGCCCGTAATACTGTATGGAGGACTATGCGGTGCCCGTAATACTGTATGGAGGACTATGCGGTGCCCATAATACTGTATGGAGGACTATGCGGTGCCCATAATACTGTATGGAGGACTATGCGGTGCCCATAATACTGTATGGAGGACTATGTGGTGCCCATAATTCTGTATGGAAGACTATGTGGTGCCCATAATTCTGTATGGAGGACTATGTGGTGCCCGTAATACTGCATGGAGGACTATGTAGTGCCCATAATACTGCATGGAGGACTATGTAGTGCCCATAATACTGTATGGAGGAATATGTAGTGCCCATAATACTGTATGGAGGACTATGCGGTGCCCATAATACTGTATGGAGGACTATGCGGTGCCCATAATACTGTATGGAGGACTATGCGGTGCCCATAATACTGTATGGAGGACTATGTGGTGCCCATAATTCTGTATGGAGGACTATGTGGTGCCCATAATTCTGTATGGAGGACTATGTGGTGCCCGTAATACTGCATGGAGGACTATGTAGTGCCCATAATACTGTATGGAGGCCTATGTGGTGCCCATAATACTGTATGGAGGACTATGTAGTGCCCATAATACTGTATGGAGGACTATGTGGTGTCCATATTTCTGTATGGAGGCCTATGTGGTGCCCATAATTTTGTATGGAGAGATACGTGGTGTCCCATAATTCTGTATGGAGGCCTATGTGGTGCCCATAATTCTGTATGGAGGACTACATGGTGTCCCATAATTCTGTATGGAGGACTATGTGGTGCCCATAATTTTGTTTGGAGAGATACGTGGTGCCCCATAATTCTGTATGGAGGACTATGCGGTGCCCATAATTCTGTATGAAGGACTATGCGGTGCCCATAATACTGTATGTAGGGATATGTGGTGTACTGTATGCTATGCCAGGCCTGCCATTGCCATTAATGATCCCTCTTCTGGATTCTTCTGTTTGGTTCTTGTATGTGCGGTGATGGCGCTGACATCCTTGTGTTCAGACATCTTTTCTCCAAGTCTCTAAATTAAAATGTCCACTATTGTACTAATGTACGGCGAGGGGTTCCGTCGGTCCCCGCAGCTAATCGCACGGGAACCGGGAGGCTTTCACCGCTAAGACCGGCAGGCAGCAACGCTGCCTGGCTGGTCCGGGCGAATTTTAGCCCCCCCCTGCAGATCCGAACGCTTCGATTGGCTGGGCTGTGTAGCATCTACCATGGAACGCTTGTTGGGACAAAGTGATCACTATACCCCCTACGTCAATCCTTGGGGGTGTAGATTCCAAAATGGGGTCACTTTTTAACTTCAAAGTAACACAGGTCAGATTTGCAAAAAAATGGCCTGGGCATTAAGGTGAAAACAGGCCTGCGGCCCTAAAGGATTAAATGAATCGTAGTGCGGAAAGATCTGCAGCATATGAACAACGGTGCAGCTTTTAGTAGAATTAGGATGCTGAAATGATGCAGATTTGGCGTGGGATATACGGCAAAAGAACCCATGGTATAATTCTGCGGTCTCAAAGCCTAAATGTTGAGTTGTACATTACTGTAGGTGAGTCCCTAAAATTCATTCCCTTGGTGGGCCCTACACACCCCAGTCCGACTATATATATCTTTGTACCGTGTTAGCCAGTAGATAGAAAAATATTTAGAATTGAGAGTACTCAGTGGTTGTTCAGAAGTCCTGTGACAAAGGTTTTGTGCAGTGTTGTGTATGACTATGTGATTCTTCAGATTTTGTATTAGTCTATATGCCTGATGAAGAGACCTGAGTAGTCTGGAAAGCTTGCAATTTGTTACCATATTTTCAGTTAGCCATTAAAAGGTATCAACCACTGAGGACTCTCAAGTCTAAATATTTGTGTATTTGAAATAACTGAGGCATTTCCATTACAACTATTTTTCCTAATTCCATTAATAATTTTCAGGAGCATGGATCTTTATATACACACATTGCAGTCATTGTCCTGGGACAAGAACCCTGCTCTTAAGGAGTTGTCTTTTCGATTAAACTCTGGAACAGGCTGTCTGCTAGTTTTTTATTTTCAGACTTCTTCTTTTCCCCTACATTATTGTTATTAACAATTTGTGTTTTCTTTGGTAGTCATGACTTTATACTGTATATAACCTGTGGGTGGCAGCGTTAGTCTTTGCTAGCTCTAGTTAACAAATAGTTGTGGCCAAATATAATGAAGCATTAATTGCCCAAATATGACTACTGTTAGGCAGATGTGTGGCAGGCTGTTACAATTTTGCTGTGAGCTGCCATATAATGATTTATGAGATATTACCATTAAACATTTCTTTCAGTTTGGATCAAAGATTCTTAGTGTACGCATGTGAATATCAATTTATATCTGCTGACAACTATTCCACAATAACATCCAGTTAGTTGACTTTCCATATGATAAGTGTCTGAAATCTGTTGCTTTAAATACAAAGTTCATAGTGGTTGAAAATCTGTGGGATAAAGTAAATCTTTACTTTTGCACATTTGTTAAAATGAAAGCACATTTGTTAAAATGAAAGCAGATATTTTATAATGCACATGTACTCAGCATCCTATGTGCCCCATGGCAACCTCTGAACTTGCCAAACCCCACTAGCTTGTTGCTTGGATGCTCCAGTGCCAACACTGAAATTGCAACACCAAGAAAGAAAAGTCATGGAATCATGGAAATCACAGAATCAATAGACATGTTAAAGTGAACCTGTCCCACAGAAGTTCAACCACTATGAACTTTGTATTTAAAGCAACAGATTTCAGACACTTATCATATGGAAAGTACGCCTGCGCAGGAGTGTGATGCCAAGAGATTGTGTGGTTGGCGCAGGGATGCGTCATCCACATGAAGCAAGCAGGAGGACGATGATCGTAAGAAGATGAGAGGCGCCGGACCAAGACCTGCGACACCCTTCGGACCGGAATGCCCCGCAGGTGAGTATAATACAGATTATTTTTCTTCTCTTACAGATCGGGTTGGGGGCTTATCTAGAGCATTATAGAATGCTGTATATCAGCCCTGAAAGGTGGTGGCCATACTTCATATCGGCCTACACTGGTGACAGGTTCCCTTTAAAGATATGCAAATAATGAAAAAAAGAAACAATATTTTCAAAACATCTCCATTTATTCAGTATAAAGTGTGATAAAGATCAGTTGCTGGCATCTCACTTTGTGTTCGCCAACCAATGACATCCCAGATGTAGTTGATGGACGGCAAATCCAGGGATTCTGCAGGCCATGATAATATGCTTAGGCCACTCAGGCTGCTCACAGTAGAACGAGCAACATGAGGCCTGCTGCTATCGTGTTGAAAAATAGATCTTGGGACACTTTGTACAAATGGAGGTACCACTAATTGCACAAACAAACTCAATTTTTTACACTGAGCTGTTAGTTTACCTGGAATGAAGACTGGAGGGGTCTGGCTGTCGTATATTATGCCACCTCACACTATAAACCCAGGAGTACCATCGGTGTGATATTCCCTCGTGAAGGCATCTTCCTCGTGTTGCCCATGTGGTCTCCAGACCAGTCTCTGGCTAAAATTGCATCCAAGTTAAAAGCAGGACTCATCTGTGAAGAAGATAGACTTCCATTCCAGCCTCCATTTTTGTCTTGGTGCGCACTATGATAGCTTTTGAAAGTAGTGATGGAAAGTCAATCGAACATGTGTAGCTGAACATCTGGTTTGTAGCTGAAAGTTATGCCTTTTGATTGTTTGTGTAGACAATAGGCAGATTGCCATCATTTTAAAGTTTTGTGAAACACCATCAGCAGCGCATATCTCCAGACAAGCAGCTTTCCTGAAGCTTTGCTGCCGGCAATACAAAATGGAAGCACTGCGCCAGAGAGCTCCCATCACCTTTTCTGGGAAAAGACTTGATAAAGTCATGGCGTCGATGCCAGCATGTACACTCTGGCCACAAGAAGAAGTGGTGCTGCAGGAAATCGGATGAAGAGGTAACTATTAAAATTAAAAACTTTTTTTTCAATAAAAGAGAGAAAATTATTATGACTACAGCAAGGGTGGGGGAATTATAATGATCTGAGGGTGGGGGGTGGGAGAGAGGACATTATATTATAATGAATCCAGAGTAGAGGGCAGGAGAGAAGACATTATATTATAATGAACTGAGGTTTTGGGGTGGGAGAGAGGACATGACATAATGAAATGGGGGAATGTAAATGTAATGAATTGTAGGGTATGTAATTATCATGAATTGGGAGAGCGGGAGGTGCACAGTGGGTGAGAGTTGAGGATACAGGAGAGTGACTGGAAATGAATTGGGGGAAAGAGTATAGTGGTTAATTAATTATATATCTATCGGGTGGGGAAAAGTGGCTCATAATAGGTGACAGGCGAGTTGCATGATAGTTACAGTTGTGCTCTAAAGTTTACATGCCCCGGCAAAATTTTTGCTCTCTTGGCCTTTTTCAGAGAATATGAATGATAACACCAAAACCTTTTCTCCACTCATGGATAGTGGTTGGGTGAAGCCATTTATTGTCAAGCTACTGTTTTTTCTTTTTAAATCATAATGACAACCCAAAACATCCAAATGACACTGATTAAAAGTTTACATATCCTGGTGATTTTGGGCTGATAACATGCACAGAAGTTGACACAAATGGGTTTGAATGGCTATTAAAAGTAACATCCTCACCTGTGACCTGTTTGCTTGTAATCAGTGTGTGTGCATAAAAGCTGAGTGAGTTTCTGGGATCCATACAGACTCTTGCATCTTTCATCCAGCCACTGACATTTTTGGATTGTGAGTCATGGGGAAAGTAACAGAATTGCCAACGGATCTATAGGAAAAGGCAGTTGAACTGTATAAAACAGGAAAGGATACAAAAAGATATCCAAGGAATTGATAATGCCAGTCAGCAGCATTCAAACTGTGATTAACAAATGGAAAATCAGGGGATCTGTAAAAACATAACTACGGTCAGGTAGACCAACAAAAATTTTGTTCACAACTGCCAGAAAATTTTTCGAGATGCAAAGAAAAACCCACAAATAACATCAGCTGAAATACTGGACTCTCTGAAAACTAGCGGTGTGACTGTTTCAAGATGCACAATAAGGAGGCACTTGAAGAAAAATGTACTGCATGGTCGAGTCGCCAGAAGAACGTTGTGAGATATGGGAAAATTATATAATTTTGATTTCTGATGGAATTCCCCACCAAGACAAAGTTTGACCCAAAAAACTTGCTTCAGGACACTCAGCCCCCCTCCCTTGGCATGCATTCCCCAAGGCCATAAAAAGCAATGCATTGTTTTTCTTTACTCCAGGAAGAAGCTCTTTGAGGCTCAGTCCCCACTAATTAGCACCAGGGTGTGAGCTCTCTGCAGCTTCATGGCAAATTAGATTCTTTTTGTCTGACTCAAGCACATGGAGACAGCGTGGCACTATAGGTCACAGCGAGGCTCTGAGGTATTGAATCTGGAAAATTACCTATAATAACAGAATGCAATATCTCTGAGACTAGCCGAGCACATAATCCTTCCCCCACATGCCCGTGCCTGGCAGCCACCTGTAGCAGTCTGCGTTATTGAGTTATAAAGCATAGCTACCAGGAATCACATACGGTAGGTATATTTAGTCTCGATGTGCAGATAAAATCCAGTGGAACCCAATGACGGCACCGCTGACCCATTTAGACCTTCAGGCGTCAAGTTATGGGCCATCCACGATTCTGGACAGAAAATCATATTCTCAGACATGGGAGGAGGGAGGCAGCTCAGCCCAGGGGTGGCAGCAGAGAGTGGGAGGGAACAGCCTAGGAGATATAGAACAACCCCTCATTTTGGACTTTTCTACTGGCAGGAGACTCCGTTACCTGATGCTGCCAAGGAAAGCCTGTAACTAAGATTTGTGTAGAAAGAAATACCGTGCGCACTACTGCTGAGGGTGCCAAGGTAGGTTCCCACACAATGTGATAAGTATACAAAGAACCTGGCACTCAACTTAATGCTAGTGAAAAGCTGTTTTTATTTGTAGTACTTAACAAACGTTTCGGTCGCAAGGACCTTCATCAGTTACTACGAGATGAAAAATTAAGAACAAAAATAAATACAATAATAACCCAAATAAATAAAGTAAATACAAGAGAAAATAAGGTCAATCATCAAGAGTAAATGCAGAAATGCAGATGGCACCACAAAAAAAATTTATGGCATAATGTAGGGTGAACAAGAGAAATAAAGGATAGCATACCGTACTAGTTGTTTCAATATGAGTATATAGCAGTATTGACAAATATATGCGCATCTAAAATAAAGGTAATAGTGTTATTAGTATATGGAGAGACAATATTATTTAATATTATTTATTTAATTGATAGGTCCTTTTCTACGTTCGTCTTGTTTCATCGCAGTGTTTGAGAGTTCCCCAAATAACGTGGATGGTTTGAATTAAGGATGGACTATTGCGGAGTCTTCAAGCAAAAAAATATGACCTCTTTTATCTATTGATCTATTTGTATGTTTAGTAATAAAAATAATAAGATTTTATATCTTATATTTTATATCATTTGATATAATTGTTTTTCGTATGAAAGGACAATCTAATACTGACATAATATAATATTGTATAATTTAATATATCTTTTCTTGCACGTTAGCACTTGTCACTTAATATATTATAAATATCTATTATATTAGGCATTTTTATTGTATTAAAATATTTCAGTTTCATAAATTTATATGTTTCTACAGGTTTTGCACTTGTCACTTTACACTAATTATAAATATGTATTTTTAATGGTTATTAGTATTGTATATTGAGATTTTTTCAGTTCATTATGATTACATTACTTATTAATTAGTAGGTTTCACTTTTGTATTATTGCGCTGATCTTTTGCTGGCTCCCTCTTGTGCGCATGAGCGGCTGGCTCTTTCCCTGACTCTCCGCGATGTGGACACAGGGATGTAATGCGCAGGCGCCATCTACATGACGGCGGCTGTAGCGTGCATTCCAGACTGCAGAGCGGTGAATCCAATTAACGGGAGGATGACAGGCTGTTAATGCGCCGACCAATGTGGGCAGTATGTCGGCTTCAAGGATGTGGATACTATCCAATCATTTTAAATATAAACAATTAGTTATCAGAGTGGCCGATTGGCTAGAGTGCACTATATATGAGTTTCCATCCTTCCCCCAACACACGCCTCCTGATGAACTAGATAACGAAACGTGCGTTGGGGCGAGGTGGAACACTCTGATCACATTTGTAAGTACTAGGATATTTGAATTTAACATGCTGTTTTGTAATGTAACTATGGTTTTATTCTATTTATTGCAATTCATTTAATACAGACGTTTGTCTGTTTGACCAGTAATTATATGAATTTTTTCATCAAATAATTAAGCTACTAGGTCTTACTATACTATTGTCATATTTCAGTCATGTGATCTATTTAATCATCAGAGTGTTCCACTTTCAGTGCAAGTGTGCTCTGCTTTTCATCTAGTGTGTTTTTGGATTTTATAAATATTGTGCTTAATAAATGTATTTTGGAATATACTCATTTGTTCTTTGGTGTTAATAAGTATACAAAGAACCTGGCACTCAACTTAATGCTAGTGAAAAGCTGTTTTTATTTGTAGTAGTTAACAAACGTTTCGGTCCCAAGGACCTTCATCAGTTACTACGAGATGAAAAAATAAGAACAAAAATCAATACAATAATGACCCAAATAAATAAAGTATATACAAGAGAAAATAAGGTCAATCGTCAAGAGTAAATGCAGAAATGCAGATGGCACCACAAAAAAATTTATGGCATAATGTAGGGTGAACAAGAGAAATAAAGGATAACATGCCATACTAGTTGTTTCAATATGAGGATATAGCAGTATTGACAAATATATCCGCATCTTAAATAAAGTGTCATGATCCAGGTTGGATGATGACAGTTAAAAGCACATGTAACCTTTTTTTTCCTTAAGCTGTGTGCTTAAGTTTGGTTTTGCCCCCGGTGGCCATTAGGATTATTACACAATGGTGTCTTTTGTTCTAGTTTGCCCCCGGTGGTGGTTAGCGTTATTTCATGGGAATCACTAACAGGTGTGATTCCTCTGGCTTAACTATAAAGGTGTGTCATGTGCTCTCACTGGTGTTGGTGATAGTGTTCATTTCCAACCATCCTTTGTGGAGAAAGGAGCTAGAGAGAGTTCCTTGCAGCACAGTCAGAGTCCTGGTGTGGAAGGAGTCAGAGGGGATTTCCTTGCAGCTCTGACAGAGGTTGGTGGCAGCTATTCAGGAGGAAAGCTGCATTCTGGTGGTGGACTCTGTTGCTGGGAGCAAGAGCAACAGAGCAAAGCTAAGTGGTGTTTCCCTCTTTGTGCCTTTCCTTTATGTGTGTTTCAGTGCAGTGGTGGGATTAGTCTCTGCACCGGCCATTTCACTAGAAAGGGGTAGGTGCAGGGCAAGCTAGGGTTTAAAGGTATCCTGATCGGTGCCTGGTGTGGAACCGGCCTAGGGATCGTTAGGAGTGTAGACACTGACTCAGGGGAGTGCAGGAGGTCTCCACGTCCCCGTTCCCTATCGCAGGGTCTACCATTGTAATTGTTTCCCTGGTGTTTCCTCTTATTATTTAAATTCACCCTGCTGGAGGCGGTGTATCCAGTTTCACGTGTATTTCTGAAATTCGCCTGCTGGAGGCAGTGTATCCGGCTGCACGTCTTATTATTTAAATTCGCCCTACTGGAGGCGGTGTATCCAGGGTCGCGTGTGTCATATAAATTCGCCCTGCTGGAGGCGGTGTGTCCAATCACACGTTGACCATTACATTAAGGTAATAGTGTTATTAGTATATGGAGAGACATGGCAGGCTATAAGGGATATGTACAAGTACATACCAAATAGTAAGGAAGTCTTTATGCATTAAAATTGGGGTAAGGTGAAGACTATAAAAGAATAGACATGACCAGGTGTTAGTTGCACCCAATGTCTCCATGTAAAGCTCAGACCATATAACAGCTGCTACAAGTATGCAATTAAATAGTTAATGGGAAGTAATAGTGATGGTACTTGTGAGAGCGTGGGTGTCTGTGTCCTGACGCGGCATCCATCGCTTGTCTGGAGACAGGGACTGCGCGCACTGTCTAAGTGAGGTGAGGGCGGTGATAGTCACCACTATGGACCAATGAGAAGCGGGCACAAGTGACCGGAAGTGACCTGACTGGAAACAAGATGGCTATGCGCGTCATTGAATCAGTATGATGCGTTCCACTGCGGATTACCAATACAGGCACAATAACGGTATAGGATGTGGCAGTACTATAATGGAAAAAGTGAAATATTTGAAGCCATGAGACCTTAAAAGGATATAGTGATCTGAAGGAAGTTACAGGAGGTAGTTTAATGATGATGAGTCATTCACCGAGTGGTGCAGAGAGAAGATGAGATCCGGAGATTTCAAGAATGCCAGATAATATCAGTATAAATGGCTCTAAAAAGAAATGGAAATACATTAGTAATGCATTATACTATAATCAGCATACATCTAAATATATTGAATTATATGACCTGGCATGATATTACAGGATAAGCTGGTACAATATACAAATGCAAATTAGTTGTGCACAGCTTAAGAGATCAAATGCAAAAATCATAAATACTGTATAAGTATATACAATTACCATGGAATGGCAGATTTTTACAGTAATCATAACAACCATATAAAGAGAAATAGAAATTCATGTGAATGCCAATAGGTCATATTCCCTATTTAACCCTTTAGGGTGTAGGGTTTCTAACGTGTGGATCCAATACGCTTTGTGGCGATTCAGGGTAGAGATCCTATTGCCACCACTGCATGGCACCGGCACATGCTCTATAACCTTAAATTTAAGGCTGGTTTCACACTTGCGTTTTTTTTCGCGGGATTTTAGCGCTAAAAAACGCATGCATTTTTTTTCCCTATACTTTGCATGGGATGCGCTTATGTGCGCATACACATGCGTTTGTATGCGTTTTTCCGCGCATGCGTTTTTTTGCGGTATGCGCTCGGGCGCACAAAATGCATCCTGTTGCATTTTTTGGGCGTCCGACTTGCCTCAAAAAAACGCATGCACGCGCAATGCGTTTTTTTTACAGCAGGACACCCATTATAAGTCTATGGGTGCGCATATGTGCGCATTGGCATGCTTATGTATGCGTTTTTTTGCGCATGCGTTTTTTTTTACCATTAGTTTGACAATGGAATTTAGGGGTTTGGGTTAGAGTTAGGGTCAGTTAAGGGGGTTTAGGGTTAGGGTTAGGGTCAGGGTTAGGGTTAGGGTTAGTATGGTTTGGTTAAGGGTTAGGGTTAGGGTCAGGGTTAGGGTCAGGGTTAGGGTTAGGGTTAGGGTTAGTATGGTTTGGTTAAGGGTTAGGGTTATGGGTCAGGGTTAGGGTCAGGGTTAGGGTTAGGGTTAGTATGGTTTGGTTAAGGGTTAGGGTCAGGGTTAGGGTCAGGGTTAGGGTTAGGGTTAGGGTTAGTATGGTTTGGTTAAGGGTTAGGGTTAGGGTCAGGGTTAGGGTCAGGGTTAGGGTTAGGGTTAGGGTTAGTATGGTTTGGTTAAGGGTTACGGTTAGGGTCAGGGTTAGGGTTAGGGTTAGTATGGTTTGGTTAAGGGTTAGGGTTAGGGTCAGGGTTAGGGTTAGGGTCAGGGTCAGGGTTAGGGTTAGGGTCAGGGTTAGGGTTAGGGTTAGGGTTAGGGTCAGGGTCAGGGTTAGGGTTAGGGTTAGGGTTAGTAAAGTCATGGTTTGGGTTAGTGTGAGGGGCCACCTAATGTTGGAAAAAACGCAAACGCGGTAAAAACGCACTAAAAACGCATACAAACGCATAAAAACGCTGCGTTTTTTTCATGCATGCTCATAAAAATGCTTGAAAAAAACGCAGCATTTGTATGCGTTTGTATGCGTTTTTTCAATGCGTTTTTTTGCGGGAAAAACGCGCTGCAAAAAAAAGCAAGTGTGAAATTAGCCTAAGTTGCGTGATATTGTGGCCAGATGAAATGAAATGATGTGGGATTGGTAAAAGGAGATTTTTGCAACGGATTGTAGATTTATGTTTTGATATGCGATCACGTATTGGTTGGGTTGTTTCCCCGACATCTAACAATCCACAAGGGCATTTAATCAGGTAAATGACCTATGATGTGTCACATGTGAAGTAATCTCATATAAAAAACCTCCTGCCTGATTGGGGGTGGTGAAACTGGTCCCCATTTAAAACATTATTGCATTGTGTGCAATGGAGACAGGGGGAGGTGCCTTTTTTGGGATGTTGTAAAAAACGTTGGCGTGGAAGTTTTGATGTCCCTATGTCAGCTTTAACCAAAGAGTCCCTGAGATTGGGAGCTCATCTAAAACAGGGAAGAAATGGTTGATTGAGTTCCGGGATGTCTGGATGTGCCGTGGCTAGTAGATGCCAGTGTCTCCGGATTGATTTGTGTAAGATGTAAAGACTACCTCACTATTTGGTATGCACTTGTACATAACCCTTATAGCCTGCCATGTCTCTCCATATACTAACAACACTATTACCTTTATTTTAGATGCAGATATATTTGTCAACACCGCTATATACTCATATTGAAACAATTAGTATGGTATTCTATCCTTTATTTCTCTTGTTCACCCTACATTATGCCATACATTTTTTTTGTGGTGCCATCTGCATTTCTGCATTTACTCTTGATGATTGACCTTATTTTCTCTTGTACAGTATATACTTTATTTATTTGGGTTATTATTGTATTTATTTTTGTTCTCACTTTTTCATCTCGCAGTAACTGATGAAGGTCCTTGGAACCGAAACGTTTGTTAAGTACTACAAATAAAAACAGCTTTTCACTAGCATTAAGTTGAGTGCCAGGTTCTTTGTATACTTATCACATTGTGTGGGAACCTACCTTGGCACCCTCAGCAGTAGTGCGCACGGTATTTCTTTCTACACAAATCTTAGTTACAGGCTTTCCTTGGCAGCATCAGGTAACGGAGTCTCCTGCCAGTAGAAAAGTCCAAAATGAGGGGCTGTTCTATATCTCCTAGGCTGTTCCCAACACCAGTGAGAGCACATGACACACCTTTATAGTTAAGCCAGAGGAATCACACCTGTTAGTGATTCCCGTGAAATAACGCTAACCACCACCGGGGGCAAACTAGAACAAAAGACACCATTGTGTAATAATTCTAATGGCCACTGGGGGCAAAACCAAACTTAAGCACACAGCTTAAGGAAAAAAAAGGTTACATGTGCTTTTAACTGTCATCATCCAACCTGGATCATGACACTTTATTTTAGATGCGGATATATTTGTCAATACTGCTATATACTCATGTTGAAACAACTAGTACGGTACGCTATCCTTTATTTCTCTTGTTCACCCTACATTATGCCGTAAATGTTTTGTGGTGCCATCTGCATTTCTGCATTTACTCATGACGAATTACCTTATTTTCTCTTGTATTTATTTATTTTTATTATTGTATTTATTTTTGTTTTCACTTTTTCATCTTGTAGTAACTGATGAATGTCATTGGGACCGAAACGTTTGTTAAGTACTACAAAAAAAAATAGCTTTTCACTAGCATTAAGTTGAGTGCCAGGTTCTTTGTATACTTGTAACTAAGATTTGGACCTATGATCAATCAGTGCCTCCCTGTGGTCACATGTTACATAACAGGGCAATTACAACCTATCTACACTACCGTTTTAAATTTTGGGGTAAAAAAAACTCATACTTTTATTAATCAAATGAGTTTAAAATCTAGTCCATACATTGACAAGGTTAAAAAAAAAGATTTTTTTTTTAAATAATTTTCTCCTTCAAAGAATGCTTTCTTCACAGCAATTACAGCATTGCAGACCTTTGGCATTCTAGCAGTTAACTTGCTGAGGTAATCTGGAGAAATTTCACCACATGCTTCCAGAAGCCCCTCCCACAAGTTGGTTTGGCTTGATGGGCACTTTTTGTGTACCATACGGTCAAGCTACTCCCACAACAGCTTACTGGGGATGAGATCTGGTGACTGCGCTGGCCACTCCATTACAGATAGGGAAGAAGCAGGCAGCTGGTATTCTAAATAGTTTTTGCATAATTTGGAGGTGTGCTTTGGGTCATTGTCCTGTTGTAGGATGAAATTGGCTCCAATCAAGTGCTGTCCACAGGGTATGGCATGGTGTTGTAAAATGGAGTGATATTCAAAATCCCTTTTACCTTGTACAAATCTCCCACTTTACCAGCTCCAAAGCAACCCCAGACCATCACATTACCTCCACCATGCATGACAGATGGCATTAGGCACTCTTCGAGAATCTTTTCAGTTGTTCTGTGTCTCACAAATGTTCTTCTGTGTGATGCAAACACCTCAAACTTGGATTCATCTGTCCATAACACTTTTTTCAATCTTCTGTCCAGTGTCTGTGTTCTTTTGCCCATAATATTCTTTTCCTTTTATTAGTCAGTCTCAAATATGACTTTTACTTTGCCACTCTGCCCTGAAGGCCAGCATCCCAGAATCACCTCTTCACTGTAGGCGTTGACACTGGCGTTTTGTGTGTACTATTTAATGAAGCTGTCAGTTGAGGACCTGTGAGGCATCGATTTCTCAAACTACAGACTCTAATGTACTTGTCTTGTTGCTCACTTGTGCAGCGGGGCCTCCCACTTCTCTTTCTACTCTGGTTAGAGCCTGTTTGTGCTATTCTCTGAAGGGAGTAGTACACACAGTTGTAGGAAATCTTCAGTTTCTTGGCAATTTCTCACATGGAATAGCCTTCATTTCTAAGAACAAGATTGGACTGTCAAGATTCACATGAAAGTTCTTTGTTTCCTGGCCATTTTGAGAGTTTAATGGAACCAACAAATGTAATGCTCCAGATTCTCAACTAGCTCAAAGGAAGGTCAGGTTTTAAGCTTCTCTAATCAGCCAAACTGTTTTCAGCTGTGCTAACATACTTGCACAAGTGTTTTCAAGGGTATTCTAACCATCCCTTAGCCTTCTTACACAGTTAGCAAATACAAAGTAGCATAAGAACACTGGAGTGATGGTTGTTGGAAATGGGCCTCTATACACCTATGAAGATATTGCATTACAAACCAGATGTTTGCAGATAGAATAGTCATTTGCCACATTAACAATGTATTGAGTGAATCATTTAATGTTAGCTTCATTGGAAAAAATTGTGCTTTTCTTTTGAAAATAAGGAAATTTCTATACATGGTTGTGTATACCCTACCCTTGTACTGCACTCCTGACTGTAAACTTGTATATTTGTTTGTGTATATATACCTGTCATTTCTAGTGCATCTTTTCAGCGATTAAATATAAAATTAATCTTGGGCTGCTCTTATATCTCGATTCACGAATCCCAATGTCCGCATGCTCCGTTGGTTATATTATACGCTACCCAGGTTAGTTTCTGAGCTGATATAAGCCTGCTGTTGGATAGGGCTTATTTCGAACGAGGAACTGGTGGCAGAATACCGTACTGTGTTATTGAGGAACTCTGGCAGTGATGGCCGGGAGGTTTAAATATATATCTCCAGCCTAGACTGGTGATATACAGTATAACCCCCTCACTGGGAGCGCCTCAATAACTCGTACCTATAAGGGAAGCCTTTCCAGTGACTATTTGCCCCCGGTGCAGTTCCCTGACTGACCAAGGGCAAGTGGTGGCGCCAGAGAGCCAACCCCTGCTAGGTCCTTCTCTCTCTTCACCCGAGGTGAACGAAGTTCACACCCCCTTCCCCTGTGTAATCTGTCACAAAAGCCATTATTGCACAAATGCCACAAAGTATCTCACCTATAAATACGCAAAACAGCACAGAGACAAGACTCAAAACTTCTGGAACAAGGTAATTTGGAGTGATGAGACCAAAATTGAACTTTTTGTCCACAATCATAAACGTTACATTTGGAGAGAGGTCAATAATGCCTATAATGAAAGGATCAACATTCCTACTGTAAAGCAGGAGGTTGATCGCTGATGTTTTGGGGATGTGTGAGCTACAAAGGCACAGGAAACTTGGTCAAAATTGAAGGAAAGATGATTGCAGCACGTTATCAGCAAATACTGGAGGCAAATTTGCAATCATCAGCCCGGAAGCTGCGCATGGGATGTACTTGGACGTTCCAACATGACAACGATCCAAAACACAAGGCCAAGTCGACCTGTCTTTGGCTACAGCAGAACAAAGCGAAGGGTCTGGAGTTGCCATCTCAGTTTCCTGACCTCAATATCATTGAGCCACTCTGGGGAGATCTCAAGCACGAAGTTCATGCTAGACAGCCCAGGAATTTACAAGAAGTGGAGTCTTTTTGCCGCGAAGAGTGGGTAGCTTTACCATCTGAGAAAAGAAAGAACCTCATCCACAACTACCACAAAAGACTTCAAGCTGTCATTGATGTTAAAGGGGGCAATACACGGTATTAAGAAATGGGGTATGTAAACTTTTGATCAGGGTTATTTGAATGTTTTGGGTTGTCATTATGATTTAAAAAGAGAAAACACAGTAGTTTAACAATAAATGGCTTCACTCAACCACTAGCCATGAGTGGAGAAAAAGTTTTGGTGTTATCATTCATATTCTCTGTAAAAAGGCAAGAAAGCAAAAATTCTGCCGGGGTATGTAAACTTTTCAGTACAACTGAAATTATATATTAATAGTGTGATGGATTCAGCAGCACAGTGTGGGGGATTTCTTATTCAGGATACATGTGTATATACTGTATATGGGAATTTTTATTTTCAAGGACACGGTGATCAATGCGCAAACTCTGCAGTGACCAAGTCCCAGAGTTAGGCCGTTGACACGAAGGTTTGACAAGATGAAACAAAAAAAGCCTGTAATCAACCGAGACATCAGTAAATTACTGGATGTAAATATTTATTCTGGGTAAGGATAATCTATTGGGACACTGTATAGGGGGATGTAAACATTGACCAGGGGCACTAAATGACCACCAATTGGAAAACATTACCGACCGGCAGTATTTACTACGGTCTGTCTATTTAACAGCTTAACAACTTATGTTGTAGATTGAAAGCTCTCACGAGCAGGGTCATCTTATTTTACTTTAATTATTGTATTGTTAACGTTGTTACTTATGACTTGTGTTTTGAAACTGTTAAACTGTAAAGCGCTGCGGAATATGGTGGAGCTATATAAATAAAGATTATTATTATTATTATTATGGACAATATCCGTCATAAATCAGTTACCTGTGTTTGATGTGGGCTCACACAATGAACCCACATCTTTCCTGGCAGATGATGGCTGTGATATTTAGCCATCATCTACTAATAACAGCAGTGAGAGGAGGAAAGCTGTTAAAATGTTAAATGCCTCTGTCAATCTGCGACAACAGCACTAAAAGCATGCCGGCAGGGGGGTGCAACGTTCTCTTACCTCATTGGTGCTCCTGCAACATGATTGTTCACCTCAGTTCAGCCAGGGGACTCCACGCAGCCTCACTGACGTCAGCGGTAGTCAGTGAGGCTGCGCGGAGTCCCCTGGTTGACCTGAGGTGAACTGATGAGCGTGGGAAAAAAGTTCAGAAACTTTCCCACGCACATTAGTTCATCTATAGTCAGCCAGGGAGGCTGCGCAGAGATGAACTAATTCATTTGGCATGGTTTACAGCGGGGCTGGTCGCATTAGCACTGGTCCCTGCTGTAAACTAGTTAACCCCTTCTGATGGATTGCAGCAGGGGACCTGACTGAACAGCAGAGAGGTATGTATATTGTTGCTTTTTTATTTTATTTTTTTTACAGATCTGTGGCTTTTTTTGGATTAGCTGATGAATAAATCTGGTCAAAAACTTGGTGTGTTTATTTCATTAAAATTTTTTTAATTAATGTCTGTGTTTTTTTTAACCCTTTCCTATTCTAGGGTTAATAATGGATAGGTGTCTTATTGACACCATTATTAACCCGGCTTAATGTCACCTTTCAATAGCAAGGTTACATTAACCCATTCTTGTTAACCCATTAGCCACCGCTACAGGGCAATGGGAATAGAGAGCCTAAGTACCAAAAAAGGCGCATCTTATAGATGTGCCTTTTCTGGGGTGTCTGGGAGCAGATTTTTTTAGTCAGGGGGGCCAAAAACAATGGTCTCTCTCTAGGTTATTAATATCTGCCCTCACTCACTGGCTTTCCCTCTCTGGTTGAGAAATTATCGTGGGAGCCCACGCAATTTTTTTGAACAAATTAACCCCTTATTTTAACACCTACATGTTCCAAATTTTACACACAAACCCTAATCTAATTATTAGTCAAATAGTCAAAGACATATAAAATCATGAATGAAATGAAATGGTTTACTGTTTGTAAACCAAGTGTCATTTCATGTCGGGTTTTGTATTGATTTTACAGAAGCCGGGAATTGATTTAGCGGCTATTCTGCTATGTAGAACTCTATGAAATATAAATATATATATATATATCTCAATGACATGTATGTACACTGTTCAAAAAAATAAAGGGAACACTTAAACAACAGAATATAACTCCAAGTAAATCAGACTTCTGTGAAATCAAACTGTCCATGTCATGATCCATGCTGGATTGTGACAGATAAAAGCACATGTAACCTTTTTTTTCCTTTAAGCTGTTTGCTTAAAGTTAGTTTTTCCCCCGGTGGCCATTAGGGTCATTACACAGTGGTGTCTTTAGTTCTAGTTTTGCCCCCCGATGGTGGCTAGTATTATTACATGGGAATCACTAGCAGGTGTGATTGCTCTTGCTCTTGCCTATAAATGAGAGTCAGGTGGTCTCGCTCACTGTTGGTGATATTGGTCATTTCCAACCATCCTTGGTGGAGGAAGGAGCTAGAGAAGAGTTCCATGCAGCTCAGTCAGAGTCCTTGGTGTGGAAGGAGCAACAGTGAGGAGTTCCTTGCAGCTCTGACAAAGCTTTGGTGAAGTAGCAGCTATTTAGGAGGAAAGCTACACTCAGGTGCTGGACTCTGTTGCTGGGAGCAATAGCAACAGAGCAAAGCTAAGTGGTTTTTCCCTGTTTGTAACTTTCCTTATGTGTATTTTAGTGTAGTGGTGGGATTAGTTTCTGCACCATCCAATTCATTAGAAAGGGATAGGTGCAGGGTGAGCTGGGTTTTTAGGTATCCTGCTCGTCGCCAGGGGCGGAACCTGCCTAGGGACTGTCAGGAGTGTAGAGACACTGACTCAGGGGAGTGCAGGAGGTCTCCACATCAATGTTCCCTACTGCAGGGCCCTCCA
This sequence comes from Dendrobates tinctorius, assembly GCF_039654945.1. Taxonomy (NCBI): domain Eukaryota; kingdom Metazoa; phylum Chordata; class Amphibia; order Anura; family Dendrobatidae; genus Dendrobates; species Dendrobates tinctorius. The sequence continues at coordinate 20,034,945 of NW_027361838.1, read as the reverse complement.
TTGTATCGGTTTCCCTGGTGTTTCCCTTAACTCTGTAAATTCACCCTGCTGGAGGCAGTGTATCCAGATACACGTGTAATTATTGAAATTTGCCTGCTGGAGGCGGTGTATCCAGGGTCACGAATGTCATAGAAATTCGCCCTGCTGGAGGCGGAGTATCCAGTCACCTGTGACATCACAGTCCATTTAGGAAGCAACACTTTGAAAATCAAATAGAATAGACAACAGATGCAAAGTATTGGCAATTATCAAGACACCTTCATTAAAGGAGTGATTCTGCAGGTGGGGACCACAGACCACATCTCAGTACCAATGCTTTCTGGCTGATATTTTGGTCACTTTTGAATGTTGGTTGTGCTTTCACACTCGTGGTAGCATAAAACGGACTCTACAACCCACATAAGTGGCTCAGGTAGTGCAGCTCACCCAGGATGGCACATCAATTCAAACTGTGGCAAGAAGGTTTGCTGTGTCTGTCAGTGTAGTGTCCAGAGGCTGGAAGTACTACCAGGAGACAGGCAAGTACACCAGGAGATGTGGAGGGGGTTGTAGGAGGGCAACAACCCAGCTGCAGGACCGATACCTCAGCCTTTGTGCAAGGAGGAACAGGAGGAGCATTGCTAGAGCCCTGCAAAATGACCTCAAGCAGGCCACAAATATGCATGTGTCTGCACAAATGGTTAGAAACCGACTCCATGAGGATGGTCTGAGTGCCCGTTGTCCACACATGGGGGTTGTGCTCACAGCCCAACACCGTGCGGCCCTCCAAAGAAATGCCACCCTACACCATTACTGACCCACTGCCAAACCGGTCATGCTGAAGGATGTTGCAGGCAGCAGATCGCTCTCCACGGCGTCTCCAGACTCTGTCATGTCTGTCACATGTTCTCAGTGTGAACCTGCTTTCATCTGCAAAGAACACAGGGCGCCAGTGGCGAATTTGCCAATCCTGGTGTTCTGTGGCAAATGCCAAGCATTTTGCAGTGACACCATTTTAAAAACTGCACCCGCACCTCTCAAAGTGCTCAAAACCACATTCAAGAAATATATTAACCTTTCAAGTGCTTAACAGAAATTAAAGCAATGAGTAAGGAAAGAATTAAAATTTTACTTTTTCCCACAAAAATGTTGCTTTAACCCCAAATTTTATTGATTTTTTTATGTAGTTCCGAGTGTGGTAAAGTTCAGAAAGCAGCTTTATTCTTTGGGTCAGTACGATTACAGCAATACCACATTTATGTAATTATTTTCATATTTCGGTGCTTTTACACAATTAAAACTATTTTATAGAAGAAAGAATAGTTTTTCTGTCGCTATATTCTGAAAGCAACAGCTTTTTTTTTTCTCTCACGGAGTTGTATTGCAGCTTGCTTTTTGCGAGAAAAGATGACATTTTCAGTGATACCTTTTTATTTACATTCGCCTTTTTTATCACATTTTATAACAATTTTTGTTCAGCAGTTTAACCCCTTAACGTCCATTGACGGACGAAGTCCGTCATGGCCAGGTGTAAGTTCTCACACCATGACGGACTATGCCAGTCATGCATTTAAACTACCACTGCGTGTAAACCGACAGAGGCACGGCAACGGGTGCAGGGACCCACACCCAGAACGCTGTGATCCATCAGTCAATCTGACTGACCGATTACAGCATGACCGTGCAGGAGATGCTGAAATATCAGCACCTCCCGCCCGGTCAGTGCAGAAGCTCAGCGCTGCCAGTGGCTGAGCATCTTTTCTTGCAGCCAGGAGCAACATCCGTGCCACCCCTGGCTATTAACCCCCTAACTGCTGCGATCGAACGTGATCGTAGCATTCGGAAGAGAGGTAGAGGGATGGGAGCTCCCTCTGCCCTCTGACCGGTGTCTCTGTGATATTATCGTGGGGCCTGATCTCTGCCATGATGACCCGGTGTCGTCATGATGACCCCTGGATCATCAAGCTACGGAAAGCTTCTGAGACTTAAAACAGGATCACCTGAATGGACAGACATAATTTTATTGGATACAGAACAGACATAACCAATTAATAACATATATTTCTCTTTATCTAGTGCATTGCAATGCATTACTGTATACCTGCAACCAAAGTAAAAAAAAAGTGAAAGTCCCATAAAAGGACTAGGTAATAAAGGAAAAAAAAATTTAAAAAATGTAAAAAAAAATAAAATAAAAATAACTTTAAAAAAATCCACTAATAAATACACTTTTTTATGTAAAAAATTAAATAGACAAAAAAAAGTACACATTTGATATCGCCGCATCCGGAAAAATACAATCTATAAAAGTGTCACACTAGTTAAATCCTTCAGTGAATGCCATAAAAAAAACACCAAAAAGTAGCAAATTAAACTTTTTCCAAACGGTATCATGATACCACTTGGAAAAAGTGGAATAAAACGCAATAAAAAAAGGATGGTAATACAAATAGCATCACTGAAAGTGCCATCTTGTCCCGCAAAAAATAAGCTGCCATACAGCTCCATCAGCAGAAGAATAAAAAAGTTATAGCTCTCAGAATAAAGCAATGCTAAAATAATTGTTTTTGTATAAAAGTTTTTATTGCGTAAAAACACCAAAGCATAAAAAAACTATATAAATGAGGTATCGCTGTAATTGTAGTGACCCAAAGAATAAAGCTGCCTTATCAATTTTACCACACACGGAATGGAGAAAAAAATTCCTGAATTGCTGTTTTTGTTCATTCTGCCTCAACAAAAATCGGAATAGAAAGCGATTAAAATATGTCATATGCCCGAAAATGGTACCAATAAAAACATCAACTCGTCCCGCAAAAAAACAAGCCTTCACATAACTCTGTTAGGCAAAATATGGAAAAATTATAGCTCTCAAAATATGCGATGCAAAAACTTCTTACAAAAAAAGCGTATTTTAATGTGTGACAGAAGCTAAACATAGAAAAAGGATATAAATCTGGTATCGCTGTAATCGCACTGACCCGAAGCATAAAATCGCCTAATGACTTATACCGCACGAGGAATGACGTAAAAATAATAACAATTCTTCACCTTTTGTGGATTTGTTTATTCTGCCTCTCAAAGATCGCAGTAAGGCAATCACAGTGGTTTACCCCCACATATGGGGTATCAGCGTACTCCAGATAAATTGCACAACTTTTGGGGTCCAATTTCTCCTGTTACCCTTGGGAAAATAAAAATTTGAGGGCAAAAAGATCATTCTTGTGGAAAAAATATGATTTTTTAAATTTCACAGATTTACGTTATTAACTTCTGTGAAGCAATTGGGGGTTCAAAGTGCTCACCACACAGCCAGATAAGTTCCTTGGGGGTCCAGTTTTCTAAATGGGGTCACTTATGGAGCGTTTCCACTGTTTAGGTACATCAAGGGCTCTCCAAACGCTACATGGCGTCTGCTCTCGATTCCATCCAATTTTACATTCAAAACTTCAAACGGCGCTCCTTCCCTTCCGAGCCCTGCCTTGCGCCTAAAGAGGGGTCTTGCGCCACACATGGGGTATCGGTGTACTCAGAAATTGCACAACAAATATTTTAAAAAATTGTGTCCAAAGTAAAATTTTTGTGAAAAAAAGGTAAATGTTCATTTTTTTCCTTCCACATTGCTTCAAATCTTGTGAAGCACTGAAGGGTTAATAAACTTTTTGAATGTACAATATGTCACGAAAAAACATTCTCAGAACCAGTGGGATCCGTTGAAGCATTCCAGAGTTAAAACAACATAAAGTTACAGTGGTCAGATTTCAAAATTAAGACCTGGTCATTAACCTACTGTACAAAGTGGCTTGGTCCTTAAGGGGTTAATGAAAAGCGTAGTTTTGGACACTTTTTTATGGTGGTCACTGAAGGGGTTAAATAGTGTGTCAGTTTTATAGATTGTGTGTTTATGGACATGGTAATACTAAATATGTGTACTTTTTCCTTTGTTTTTGTTTTTAACCCCTTTAACCCCAATGCTGGTTTGCATGTTAATGACCAGTCCAATTTTTACAATTCTGACCACTGTCACTTTATAAGGTAATAATTCTGGATCACTTCCATGGATCCCAGTGATTCTGAAATTGTTTTCTTGTGACATATTGTACTTCGTGTTAGTGGTAAAATTTGTTTGATATGACTTGAGTTTATTTGTGAAAAAAAGCGGAGATTTGGTGAAAATTTTGAAAATTTTGCAATTTTCCAACTTTGAATTTTCGTGCTCTTAAAACAGAGAAATTTGTCACACAAAATAGTTAATAAATAACATTTCCCACATGTCTACTTTACATCAGCACAATTTTGGAACAAAAATTTGTTTTTGTTAGGAAGTTATAAGAGTTAAAATTTGACCAGCGATTTCTCATTTTTACACCTTTTTTTTTTAGGGACCACCTCACTTTTGAAGCCACTCTGAGGAGTCTATATGATAGAATATACCCAAAAGTAACACCATTCTAAAAACTGTACCCCTGACGGTGCTCAAAACCACATTCAAGAAGTTTATTAACCCTTCAGATGCTTCACAGGAATTTTTTGAATGTTTAAAAAAATGAACATTTTACTTTTTTTTGCAAAAAAATTAATTCAGATCCAATTTGTTTTATTTTACCAAGGGTAACAGGAGAAATTGGACACCAAAAGTTGTTGTACAATTTGTCCTGAGTACACTGATACCCCATATATGCAGGTAAACCACTGTTTGAGCGTACGGCAGATCTTGGAAGGGAAGGAGTGCTGTTTGACTTTTCAATGCAAAATTGGATGGAATTGAGATCGGATGCCATGTCACGTTTGGAGAGCCCCTGATGTGCCTAAACCCCCCACAACTGACACCATTTTGGAAAGTAGACCCCCTAAGGAACTTATCTAGTTGGGTGGTGAGCACTTTGAACCCCCAAGTTCTACACAGAAGGTTATAATGTAGAGCCATAAAAATAAAAAATCTTAGGCTTTTTTTCACAAAAATAATCTTTTCGCCCGCAATTTTTTATTTTCCCAAGGGTAACAGGAGAAATTATACCCCAAAACTTGTTGTGCAATTTGTCCTGAGTATGCTGATACCCCATATGTGAGGGTAAACCACTGTTTGGGCGCATGGCAGAGCTCAGAAAGGAAGTAGCACCGGTTGACTTTTTCAACACAGAATTGGCTGGAATTGAGATCAGACACATGTCACCTTGGAGAGCCCATGATGTGCCTAAACAGTGGAAACCCCCCAATTCTAGCTCCAACCCTAACCCCAACACACCCCAAACCCTAATCACAAACCTAACCCTAACACATCCCTAACCCTAATCCTAACTTTAGCCCCAACCCTAACCCTAACTTTAGCCCCAACCCTATACCTAACTTTAGCCCCATCCCTAACTTTAGCCCCAACCGTAACCCTAACTTTAGCTGAAACCCTAAGCTTAACCCTAACACCAATCCTAACCCTAATTGGAAAATGGAAATAAATACATTTTTTATTTTATTATTTTTCCCTAACTAAGGGGGTGATAAAGGGGGATTTGATATACTATTTATATAGGGTTTTCTTGTTTGGCAGCTGTCACACACTAAAAGATGCTTTTGTCATGGTTTTGGACAGGGTTCATGCCCTGTCCTCTCAGGGTTAATTGTTTGTGGCCTCCTTTTGGATGTGGGAGGGGTATATATACCCATGCTGGACTAGGATTCTCTGTCAGTTATACTTTCGTTCTGTCTGTGTGTCTGACCCCTGGTGTGCGAGTGCATACTGCGTTATTCTATTGTTTTCTGGTTTTGACGCTCTGGCCCGTCTGTCTTGACTCTGCTACCTCTCGTCCCTTTTGTACCACATTGCTACATTTGGCTCTCTGACCTCTGGCTTCTACTTGACTACTCTTTCGTCTCATTCCACGGTACCTTGTTTGACCTCCCAGTTTAGACCTTGGAATGTTTAGACTTCTCTCCGGCACCTCACGCCGCCCTCGGCCACTCCCATTGGGTCACGTGGGTTAGGTCCTGCTCGCAGCTTCATGTGTTCTCCGCCTCTTGCGTTCACCTCCCTCGCTGGGGCGTGCAGCCTTCCCCGCAGCGGTCAGCACCAAGGGCCGTGACAGCTTTTTATTGCAAAAAGTAGTTTTTGCATCACCACATTTTGAGAGCTATAAGTTTTCCATATTTTGGCCCACAGAGTCATGTGAGGTCTTGTTTTTTGCGGGATGAGTTTACGTTTTTATTGGTACTATTCTGGGGCACATGACATTTTTTGATCGGTTTTTATTACGATTTTTGTGGAGGCAGAATGAACTAAAACCACCAATTCATGAATTTCTTTTGGGAGGGCGTTTGTACAGTTCCGCTTGTAATAAAATTGATAAAGCAGTTTTATTCTTCACGTCAGTACGATGACAGCGATACCTCATTTATATTTTTTTTATGTTTTGGCGCTTTTATACAATAAAAACTATTTTATAGAAAAAATAATTTTTTTTGCATCCCTTTATTCTAAGAGCTATAACTTTTTTATTTTTCGAGTGATGGAGCTATATGGTGGCTTGTTTTTTGCGGGACAAGATGATCTTTTTAGTTGTACCACAGTTATTTATATGTCTTTTTGATTTCGTGTTAGTCCACTTTTTGTTTGGCGGTATGATGATAAAGCATTGTTTTTTGCCTTTTTTTAATGGTGTTCATTAAAGGGGTTAACTAGTGGGACAGTTTTATAGGTCAGGTCATTACGGATGTGCCGATGCTAAATATGTGTACTTTTATTGTTTAGATTTTTTTATTAAAATATTTATTTATTGATTGAACAAATATTGATTTTTGAATTATTTTTTTATATTTTTACAATTATTTACATTTTTTTAATAACATTCTAACTTTTACACTGTGTCCCACTATAGGACACTCATTTTGTGCAGGCTGATCATTTATATGGCATGTAGATCTGCATGCCATATAAGCTGTCAGCGCTGTACTCTGTGCACACTGACCTGTGAGACTTCCTGACAACGACTGCACATGACAGGAAGTCTCTGAGCCATGGGATCTATCGGGACCCCGTGTCATGCCGCAGGGTCTCCAATCCAAAGGCAGAGGGGCTGTAACAGCTGATAGCCCCTCTACCTGCTCCCGGAATGCTGCAATCATGTTTGATTGCAGTGTTCCGGGGGTTAAAGTGCAGAAAGCAATCCGTGACTGCTCCTGGCACTTAGTGCCGGGTGTCAGCTGTGAGAATCAGCTGACACCTGCCTGCGATCAGCCGCACTCCCCCCTGAGCGTGGCTAATCGCATATGACGTACTATTCCGTCCATGGTCATTAAGGCCCAGGGCACATGGACGGAATAGTACGTCAAAGGTCAGAAAGGGGTTAAACAAAAGATACAGTGACTTGCAAAAGTATTCACCCCTAGGCATTTTTGTGTTTTGATACCTGACAACTTGGAAATGCACTGGTTTTTTTTTCCTGAGGGTTTGCATCAGTTCATGTAAAGAACATAGGCAAAAATTCTGTGAATATTTGGTTTTATTTTTATTGAGTAGTATACAACAAATAGGACAAAATAACTGAAAGCTTCAGTGTGCATAACTATTCAATCACCTAAAGTCAGTACTTTATAGAGCCTCCTTTTGAGGCAATTACAGCTGCAAGTCACTTTGGATAAGTCTCTATGAGCTTGCCACTGGGATTTTTGTCTATTCCTAAAGGCAAAACTGCTCCAGCTACTTCAAGTTAGATGGTTTCCTTTGGTGAACAGCAATCTTCAAGTCTCACCACAGCTTCTCAATTGTATTAAGCTCTGGGCTTCGACAAGACAACTCCAAAACATTTACACGTTTCTCCTTAAACCAGTCAAGTGTTGCTTTAGCAGTATGCTTTGGGTCATTGTCTTGTTGGAAGGTGAAGCTTTATCCCAGTATCAAATCACTGACAGACTGAAACAGATTTTACTCAAGAAAATCTGTTTATTTCGCACCATCCATTTTCCCTGTCCCTGAGGCTGAAAAACATTCCTTATGCATGATGTATGTAAAGTGTCCTCTCATATATTTATGTAATGTCCTCCCATTAAGTAACCATTTTTTGTTACATAATTACTTCTCTTATGTATAACACTGCCCCTTATTACATGGAAGTCATTTCTTATATATAGCACCATCCCTTATTAAATAGTATTATTATGTATAGCACCATGCCATATTACATAGTGTCTTCACTCTTTATGTATAGTGCTGTCCTTTATTACATATGGTCCTCTTTTATTATGTATAGTATCCTCCTCTATTAAAGTTTATTTTCTTATGCAAAGAGCCATCCGTTATTATACAGTATAATGTAATTTCTTATTATATGTAACCCCATCCTTTATTTACTTTCTTTCCTCATTATATATAGCCCCATTCCATATTATACAGGGGAGTGTGGTGCAGGACTGCTGCAGGCAATATGGGACCAAAGTAGTGGCACTTTTGAATGTGCATTAAAAATGCAAGTAGATCCATGATTTTCAACAATTCTCCACATGTTTTCATTGTTTAATGGAAGATGCACTCAGTGCAGTGTAAAATATAGTTTTGTTTGGCACAGTATATTATGTTCTATAATTCACACGTACATTTGCATGAGACCTAAATATGAACATGTAATAATTCTATGTACAGTAAGAGTAGGGTGGGCTCCAATAATCAATTCCACCTGTGGATACTAGGTACCCCATTGGGACACTGTATGGTTCTGATGATAACAGTGATCAGATTGGAAATATTTCTATATTAGATAGTGTGGCATGTTCTTTGCTTTGTAACTTTTTGTATAAACTCTTTCTTCTACACTTCTCAATGTTATTGAGATGTGGATTTCATTTTTATGTCAATGTACATTTGAATTGATACTATTAATTGCAAATAATCACTTTGCCTCTAAAGTTTTGACTTGATTTGATGAAAAAGTGATGGAGAGGGTTTTACGGCCAAGGCAATTTAGATGCTGAAATGCAATTTTTAACATGCGAACCTAGAAACATTAAAACTGGAGTGTGTGTAGATCAATTAAGGATTTTCATTCTTGGTTTGTGTATATAATTGGGTTCTTCTGACTGAATTCTCGGCTTTGTGCTCAGGCAATTATGAAAGTAATTCTCTGTCAAGGTGAATCATGGAATTGTAAAAACAACGTTATTAGATAGTGCTTACTTGCATGCTGCAATTTATAGAAGTTGTTTTCAAAAGTCCTTTATATTCATATCAATTACTATCTTGCCTATGCAAAGTTATTTACAGCCTCCTTCATTACTGACTTGTCCTGTAGCTCATTAGATACCGTAGTTCTGCCAAATTGACTAATTTATTTCTACATCTAGTATCATTTAAATGGGCAAAAGAAAATGTGACTCTGATTGTATCAAGTTATTTGCAAGCATTTGAATTATTTTGCAGTACTTATGTATTGAAGAGGGATAAGTATAAGTAACCTTTATTCACTATGAAAAAAAACTCACTAGGGCTTAATATATTCTTCTGTATGTAACATGATGTTCTATAATGATACCCAAACCACAAACTAACACTAGCACGTACAGTCCACAGAGTACCCAAAGAAATGTATAATACCATTAAGCATCAAGAAAAACCCTGGTACAAAAATGACAACGATAAAATATAATAAACAATATGTGGTTTACTCTTTACATCACATAAACACAATGTCCCATATGAGATGAAAAGATATTAACTAACACAAATCATGAAGGAAGGAAGTCATGTCATGATGCTCACCAGTGTTAGGTTGCAAAATGAATGAAAACATGCAAAACAAGTACATGCCAATGGTTAGACTTCAACTGTTATTAAAAATAGTCTAGAAGAAATGAAGAAACCGCAACAAAAATAAGTAAGTGTTGAAAATAGCATCAGCTACTAACTCCAAAGGTTCTTCTGGGATGTCAAGTCACTTCCTTTCCCTTCCCTTTTTCCTATTTTGGATTGTCACACTTGTTGACTGGCAAATGCCGTGTTTCCACGAAAATATGACAGGGTCATATATATATTTTTTGCTCTGAAAGATGGGTCATTTTCAGGAGATCTTATTTTCTTTTCTGTGAACAACAACCCACATTAATTCTTGAGCAAAAAAAAATCAATATTTATTCCAACAAAATCATGGCATCACACACACTGCACATCCACACAAATATATACAACTAGTTGAAGAGCCCAGCGTTGCCCAGGCATAGTAACTAACTGTGGTTAGTTATAGCAAATTATAATGATTATATTGCACATAAAAACATTTGATCCCAAGAGAAATTGCACTAATTGCAATAGAAAAGAAAAATACTAAGGTAAAATACTGATCAAACACGGAGTTAAATTACTGACCAAATACTGAGGTAAAATACTGTCCAAATACTGAGGTAAAATATGACCAAATATTGAGGTAAAATACTGATCAAACACTGGCATAAAATACTGACCAAATACTGAGGTAAAATGCTAAAATACTGAGGTAAAATACTGACCAAATACTGAGATAAAATACTGACCAAATACTGAGGTAAAATACTAAAACACTGAGGTAAAATACTGACTAAATACTGAGGTAAAATACTGACCAAACACTAAGGTAAAATACTGTCCAAATACTGAGGTAAAATATGACCAAATATTGAGGTAAAATACTGATCAAACACTGGCATAAAATACTGACCAAATACTGAGGTAAAATGCTAAAATACTGAGGTAAAATACTGACCAAATACTGAGATAAAATACAAAAACACTGAGGTAAAATACTGACTAAATACTGTGGTAAAATACTGATCAAACACTGAGGTAAAATACTGACTAAATACTCTTTAACTCTTCTGCCAGTGTTAGTCAGTGGGACATACCCAGCCCGCTGCCCAGGTAGGGAAGACATCAGTGCTGGGCTGCCTGCACCTACACACACAGACTACATTTGCCTGCTACATTCCCCTCTTGCAGTGAGGAATCCAGGCCATTTTTTCCCTTGTGCTCTGGGTGACTAAACGCTACAGCACTATTTCCCAGGAAAGCTTGTGTAATGCTAGCAATGAGAGAGACTCTCGGGCAAGCGCAGTGCTGCTCTTCTTGTACATAGCAAGGTTGGAGTGGGAAGAGCTGGAGCTACACCTGCAGCACCACAGTCAGTGGACAGCTCCGCTCTGCAGCATCACGACCCAGGTAACTGGCGCCCTGCTGGTGCCATCATTAGTATAACGTGGCACAGCTGTGTCGGTGCACAAAAGAAGGTTCCCACACCAGTATAGAATAATCAAAAACAATTTTGGCACTCAACTCATTGCAAAGATGAAGAATTTTTATTTGCAGTCACAAATATAGACGTTTCGGCTGTATCAACTAGCCTTCATCAGTAAACAAGACTGCTCCTATCGCTATAATTTTCTGGACATTATATTGTATGACCAATAGTAAATTAGGTGCTATTGGAGGTGATACCATCCACCATGTAAGAACTGGTATATAAACCTGTAGATTTCAAAGAGAAGGGGTAGTAGAGAAATATTCCAAACGAGATCATATACAGGATTATTAGATCTGTGACTTTGAAAAGCTCCAAAGGTTATAACAACCAGAAGTTGGCATAAACATCCTATGGCTATGCCTGAAGGGAATTGTCCCAAAGGGGAATACTTGTGGGATTGTTAAATCCTGTGACTCATAGAAAACCCCAATTTCGCGCTGTAAGAACAGCAGCTGGCTGTAGTTTCAAATGTCTGTCATTGGTGGGTGGCAGCAGGACCTGTGTAAACGCGGCATCCACCGCTGGTGTGGCTGCAAATAAAAATTCTTCATCTTTCCAACGAGTTGAGTGCCAAAAATTTTTTTGATTATTCTCTGCTGGAGCCATAGCCCCCCTCTAGGTATTGTCCTCCTCAACCAATGTCATTTGGTGCTTGATGCAAAAAAAACCCTGTTTGGGAGAGAAGAACAGACAAATCGCGGCGCCCTAAGTGCGTAAACACAATATTCTAGTCTTTAAAGGGTGCACAATTTTATGCACTCACCTGATAGAAGACTAAGGGTATGTACACACGTAGTTTTTAGGTGCTGTGGATTTCTCCCCGTGGATTTTGTGAAATCCGCAGGTAAATTTCAGGTCAAAGGACCTGCGGTTTACCTGTGGATTAGGCTGCGGTTTTGCCCTGCGGTTTATCACCTCTATAATGGAGGGGATGGTAAACCGCAGCGAAATCCGCAGAAAAGAAGTGACATGTCATTTCTTTCTGCGGATTTGAAACCGCAGCAAAACCGCGCGGAAAATTCTGCAGCATGTGCACAGCGGTTTCATTTTACATAGAGTAAAATGGTACTGTACAACACAGCAGATTCTGCTGCGGACCCGCAGGGCCAGAAACGCTGCGGATCCACAGCAAAATCTGCAGCGTGTGCACACACCCTAATATGGCTTTAGATTGTGTATCCTCAAAGATCCTTCCTTCTGGGATACTTTTCTAAAAGATTTATTGGTAAGGAGCCATTACGTACCGGCCCCAGCTAAAAACTTTTTTGGGATACAGAGGCAGAAGTGGGGCTGTGTCCCGTGTGGCTCGTGCCGTGCTTGTGCAAACATCTGCAAAGCAACAACGTTCACCTCCTCTGACGGCACGAAGGAGTACCAAATATTATCGTACATCTCGTGCAGCACAAGATGTGTGATATATTATGCAATATGTCCCTGCAAACTTGGGTATGTGGGTCTTACGTCCCGTGAGCTCCGTGTGAGGACACGTGAGCATGTGAGGGACATTGTGGCAGCAGGAGAATCCACTGATGTCTCAAGTTTAAAAGCAATCCCCAGACATTTCAGGCTGCGTCATGGCTCAAATCCGGCTGGTTTCCTAGTGCGAGGGATTGACCGCATCCACTGTGGAGCAAGAGGGGGTAATATTAAACGAGCCTTGGCGCAGCTTGAATGTCGGTGGATCGTTACCCTTGGCACAATGTCTCCTCATGGAGTAAATGAGCAATTGTCCTTCACATCATTCCTCTGAATAAACCCTGGTTTCTATAGTTTTTAACCTTGTATACTATGTAAATATAATTGGTTTTAATTGTTTTATTTTATTTTCTGTCTGTGTTATTTAGTTATCCTGATGAGGATATCTTTTTGAATTGATATTTGAATGAAACACCCTAATTGAGACTGCATGGAAGTGGAGAAACGTACGCCGCCATGATTTCAATAACAGCATGACTGAACCGGAAGGTTTCTCCTTTTCATGTCATACACATGTTTCATAAGATCAGAAAATATGCTGTTATGTATTTTACTTTTATTGTTCTATGTATAATATATTAATTTAATTATCTATTTAATAGATGCAGCACAAGAGAAAAATGTGTGCTGCCCTGTTTGATTGCATAATATGTTTCACTCATCATAGATCTATTATGATGCTACATGCATATTTGAGAGAAGTGCCGATATGCACCTCTATAACATGTTGTATTACATGTTTGGATCCGGTCCCTCATACATCAGATGCGGCGCATGTGTGGAAGCGTCTCACCTGTCGCGTCCCCAAAGATATCCACACGGACGCGGTGAGCGTCGGCGTTTCCATGGTTGCGCTGGCTCTGGCTGCGGTCCGGGAGGACCGGAAGTGACGCAACGGGGTTTGAACGCGGTCTGCGCATGCACGATCTGAATTACATGAAATGTGGTCCCTATATAAAGAGACCACCGGCCATAGCATCCACCACACAGCCCCCCGAGGAAGCCCTATCGGGCGAAACGCGTCGGGCATTGGTGTGGCACACCTGGCTCCCACATGGGTATCATTTTTTTGTCTGTGTTTACAATTTGCACTGTTAACAGCACTTTATTCCAGCTTTCAATGGATAGCGGGGGGGGAGCTTAATTAACATATGTATACGTTTTGGTGACTGGAGTTTAGCCCCCTATTGTTTGACTACAATGGTAACAATTTTACTTGTTTATGGTTAACTTCGGCATATCTAATCAATGTTTGGACACTATTACGTGGTTACTGTTATGCTGCCATGTGCTCTTTTAAAACACAGAGCATGCCTGGTGATTCGCTTGTGTCCTTTTCACCTATATTTATACTCATTCTTGGATGAAAAGATTTTAAGTATATGTGTGTGTCTATACATAAAATACTTTTTGCACTTGGAATGTGAGAAGTTTTTCATTGTGGCACCCCATAGAGTTGCTCTTTTTTGGGCACTTGACTCATATAATCATTGTAGGTTCTCAATAGATAGGGCTTGCAGATTGCCTCGGGTGGATCCAAGTGAAAGAGCCAGAGTCATGCTCACACAGGATGAGTAAATCAAGAAAGGCACATCAAGCCCATGAATGGCAGCGCTTCCCAGGACTCACATCCAAAGATGATATTTCATATTTTTTTATTTGATAGGTTAACAAAAGAGGAGATACAACACGTTTCGTATACAGTGTATATCCTTCATCTTGTATCATAAATACACAGTACAAATCCTAATAGTATAAAATTCGGTTACACTTATATATAGTAGCAACTTTTATCCCAGTCTCAGAAACTTAATTTAGTGCGTGGACCAAGTTCAAGAACATATCCACTGATTGATGCAACCTTGACAACATAGATGCAAGAAGAAGAAAAAAAAACCCAGAGGAAAAAAAACAGAAAAAAAAAACCAGAGGAAAAAAAAAAACCCAGAAAAAAAAGACAACGTTCATACTCTCTCTATGATATCATTCAATCCATTTGGATATAATGTTCCCAGACCATATATCCAAAATGTTTCTTTCCGGTTTAAAAGGGAATTCCTATTTGCAACACCAGAGGGTATCTGTTCCACCGGAATTACTTTTATGTTAAAAATGTTGCTATGTTTAATTAGCAGATGCCTTGAGAGACTATGTTTTAAAAAGCCGTTTTTTTTGCTCTATTTCTGTGTCCATTAATGTGGGACCGCTAGCTTTCTGAGCTAGCCAGCAAAGCCGCAATGATCTGTGAAAAAAAATTACTTGAACTTGAAAGGTTTAAAAGTTTACATTTTTTTAATTTGGTGAATGACGACATTACTAGGAAACTCAAAAGTACTTGAAAATGATCTAGTAGATGTAAAAATATTTTTTTTTTGCAGGGATACCGTTAAAACTAAACCAATGTCAAAGGAACCAATGAGGAATAAAAACCTGATAGGTATCAATGAACCTACAAAGAAAAACCCTGGCAATTTCAGAACAGAAGCCCTGGTCCCATATTAATTAGGTTGAAAACAAACAAGGATTATAACCAATTCAAATATAAAAAATATACATGATGTTGAAACCACCATCTCTCAAATTAAATTACCTCTTAATACGTCTACCCCCAAAAATCTCCACACTATACCTAATAGAAATGTACAAAAGAAAAAATCTCCACCCATTGAAAAAACTATTCCATTGGAGCCCCGGATAATTGTAATGAAAAATGCTCCAACATTACCTCCCCCCAATCCAGGACTTCCCCTATTGGAAATTCTAACTGTTCCCCACAGGTTGGAAATTTCCAATGTTGAATTTGATATAAGTGAACTAACTATCCATGACAATACAGAATCCTCATCTACATTCACCACAGTAATACAAGCGCCTACACCATCCCCATCCTCAGTAATATCCAACATCTCTTTTTTAGAGATAGGTCCCACAAGTCCAAGTGTTTCAGAAATAATTTTACCACCACTAATCAGCTCTTCACAAACAGACCAAATTTTAAGTCCAATACAAAAGAATCATATTACAAATTATTTCGCACCGGCTGTAATATCAAGGTCCAAAAAAAGAAAAGTAGAGCAAGAGGAAAAAGAGGAAAGGGATCTAATGTAAATCTGAGAATATATAAAAAAACAAGGAACCCAGAAACTAATAACAACCAAATCTGCCTCTGGTTAAAATATTTAATTTATTATCCCACATTCTATCCTCTTCAGAAATGGAAATTTTAAGTAGGGGACTAATTTTCTGCCTTGCTCAAGATATGAATGGATTTGATCTTTTTCTTGATTTAAATGCATACACTCGCAAACTTACTCTTAAGAGGCATTTCTTGTTGACTGAAAAAAATGGGGACATTGGGGATCTCAAAAAAATACTGATCCTAACAGAGACAAACAAAGAAAGTGAATATATCCACAAGGAGGTACACCCAAAATCTCTATTTAATCCTCATCAACACAGAGGACCAAATATAGACACTTTTTTTCATTAGTATCTGAAGAATTTAGAAAGTGGGAAAATAATAATAAAAATAAAATCAAAAAGCATGGAATTAGGAAAAATGAGGTAAAAAATGAGAACAATATCTCTAAAAGAGAAAAAGTGGCATTGGAGGATTTGAGAAAAAATACAGATATAGTAATAAGACAAGCTGATAAAGGGGGGTGAGTAGTTGTGCAAAACAGATCTGACTATATTGATGAAGCTTTGAACATATTGTCTGATACGAGATATTATAAAATTTTAAAAGAAGATCCTACACAATGCTTTGTCCGGGACTATCACCATATGATCAAGGATGCCTATGTCATGATCTGCTGTGTTTGTGTGATCAGGTAGTTCAGAGGTTAATCTGGACAGCCTCACTCTGAGACTCTGGGAGGCTTTTTGTAGCCTCATTGTGGGCTCACTCCTTGTCACTTATACTCAGACCCTTGGCCGAGTGTGTGACCCTAGTGTGCTTTGTGACTGTGATACTTTGTGTTTGCTTGGTTTTGATCTGGTTCTGTCCCTGTTACGAGTTCTGCCTGTTCCTTTTGTACTGCTCTGATATTCCTGTGTATGACTCTTTAGCTTTGGACCTGACTATTCTCTGACTGCCCCCTTGTACTGCGTTGCTATCTCTGTGCATGATTCATTGCTTACATTTTGACTATTCTCTGCTTGTCCCCCTGGTACCGCACCGCCCTCTCTGTGAATGACCCTCCGTTTGTCTGATTTGAGTTTCCCTAGCCTGTACTCCAGGATTCCTGCTATAGAACTCTATTGCCATCTCCAGCAGCAGGACGCTTAGCCACGCCTCCTGTGGTCACATGATCGTAGGTCCTGGTGCTGCTAAACTACTTTCAGTGTCGCAGGTCCTGGTGTCAGAATTTTCCCTGCAGTATCGGATCCCGGGTCCCCCCGTAGTCTGGGTGAGTTATCCTGTTCAGCCGCAGCAGTCCGCTGGCGCTGACAGGATCCTGATAGCCTATGAGAGGAATATTCTTAATAACACAGAAAAAAAGTTTTTGCCAAATCCTGCGCCAACCATGGAGTTATTTTATCATTTACCAAAATTGCATAAGAACTCTGAAAACCCACCTGGCAGACCTATTATATCAGGAATTGGGTCTTTGACTTGTCATCTTTCTCATTATATTGACTTGTTTTTACAAGATCTAGTAAAATCTCTTCCTTCATATTTGAGAGATTCCACACAATTAATCGAGGAACTGAGGGATATTGAATGGGAAGATAACTATTCCTTTATCCCATTGGATGTAAATTCATTATATTCCAACATAGATCATGAAATGGGGGTAAATGCGGTGGGTTTTTATTTAGCAAAGACAGAGATGCTCCCTGAACAAAGAGATTTTCTGTTAAAGGGTCTTAAATTAATTCTTGAACACAATGTGTTCATATTTGAAGGCATACTGTATTTACAGTTGCTCGGCACCGCGATGGGGACTCGGGTCGCGCCAAGTTTCGCAAACTTATTCATGAGGCGATTCGAGTCCTCATCGTCACTCTCTAAGCCTGTTTTCAATGACAAAATAAGGCTTTATAAGCGCTTCTTTGATTATCTGATTATTGTATGGAAGGGGACAGAGGAGGAAGCGGCACAGTTAATAAAGGAGCTCAATAATAACACCTGGGGGATTACTTTTACATCACAAATTAATAAAGAAAAAATGGTGTTTCTTGATCTAGAGATCAGCCATAGTGGGAAAAAAATTATTACAAAAACTCACTTTAAAAAGGTGGATTCAAATGGCTTTTTAGATTTCAATTGTGCTCATTACAAGAAGTGGAAGGTTAATATACCCCACAGCAAATTTTTTCATATAAGAAAGAATTGTACGAGAAAATCTGATTATGTAGCTCAGTCTAAAATTCTAAAAAGAAAATTTAAGGAAAAAAGATACCCAAAAAACTTGATAAATAGTGCATATAGGGATAACAAAGTAAAAACACAGGAGGAATGTTTAAAAGGAAAAAATAAGAAGGGGGATAATTTGATCATTGGTAAAGAAAAAAGTGATGATCACTGGAAATTGAATTTTGTGACAACATTCAATAGGGGAAATGAAGTCATAAGAACTGTGTTTTCAAAATATTGGTATATCTTGTAGTGTGACCCTGTTTTGGGAAAACATCTCCCTGATAAACCAGGGATTACATATAGAAGGGGGAAAACTTTGAAAAATTTGGTGGCCCCCAGTAAACTAAAAATAAACAGTTGGATTCAAAAGGAAAAACATTAAAAAAAAGTACTGATCAAAGTTTTTAAATGCACTTCTAAAAAATGTTGTACCTGTGGGATCCTAGATCACGGAGCTAAAACTATCAAATGTAATAGTACTGGTGAGGTCTTTGAGACTTCACAAAGACTCACCTGTAGCAGTGATTTTGTTGTATATGTCATCACATGCAGTTGTGGTTTGCAATATGTGGAACGCACTGTGCACGCATTTAGGGTGTGTGCACACGCTGCAGATTTTTTCCTGCCTAAAAATCCGCATCGCTTGGCAGAAACTGCATGCAGTTTTCCGAGAGAGAGAGAGAAACAGTGGAGGTCAAGATAAGGTCTGAAAGGCCAAGCAAAAATTCAGTGAGAGCTGCAAGTAGGATTGCTAGAGAAGCAAATCAGGACCCCCGCTGTATTGCAAAAGACCTTCAGAAATATTTAGCAGACTCTGGAGTTGTTATACATTGTTCTACTGCACAACGCACACGTGCACTGAGGGTGCTAGAGGGGGAGGATTTGTTACTGTGTGATGAGGGCTTCTTCATGTGGACGGGGAGGGCCTGTAGCTATGTAGCTATGGAGGGTGGGGTTGTTGCTATAGAGGACATGTTTGGAGTAGAGTAGGAGGTTACGACTAGTTCTCATTTCAATGCCATAACACCCCCCCTTGGACGTTCTGTTCAGAATATCTAGAAAACCGTGCAAACTAGTGACAGAAAGTAAATTACTTATTGTCATAATTCTGCAGCCCAGATATGTACTGAGATTATGAGAAAAGCCCAGATAACCCATTTAAGGATAGGCATAATTGTGGCATGTTTGAAAGCAGAAGAGAAGGTACCAGAAGTTAGTGATAGGTTGAAGAGGTGGGTTCAGGGAAGGAATAAGAGTGGTGGTGATGTTGGAGAGGAGGTGGGATAGGATAGGGTCAAGTGCACAAGTGGTGAGGTGTGATTTGGAGAGAAGATGAGCAAGCTCCCCTTCAGTGATGTTAGATAAGGAGGTTATGGGGTTTGGGCATTGGTCTGGTATACAAAGGGGTTGTGGTGGTTGGGCAATAAAGACTTGCCGTGTTTGGTTTATCTTGTTTTTGAAGTGTGCGGCAAAGTCCTCGGCAGAGATTAGGGAAGTCGGAGGGGGCAGTGGTGGGCGGAGGAGGGAGTTAAAAGTATTGAACAACTGTTTGGGGTTGTGAGATAAGGAAGATACAAGGGATGTAAAGAAGGCCTGTTTATCAGAGGTGAGAGCTGATTTGAATGCAAGTGTTGCTTGTTTGAGTGCAGTGAAGTCTTGCGAATGCGTTTTCTTCCAGCGCTGCTCTGCAATTCTGTATGCTTGCCGAAGCTTTTTAGTGGTGTTATTGTGCCGGGGTTGTCTATTGATTCGTCGCACTCTGTTATGCATGACAGGGGCGACTGGGTCGATGGCTGATGCAAGAGTGGCATTGTAGAAACTAGTGTCAGTGTCAGTGTCGTGGAGTGATGATATAGATGACAGTGGTAGAATAGAGTCAGAGAGAGTGCGAGTGTCTAGATGTGCGAGATTTCTGCGGGGTGCGCATGCTGCTGGACATGGGTGACAGGTGAGGAGGACAGGGATGAGAAAGTGAGTAGATGGTGGTCAGATAGAGGGAGAGCGGGAGGTGGTGAAGTTAGAAAGAGAGCAGAGGCAGGTGAAGACCATGTCTAGTAGGTATTTATATGATTATTGAACATAATAAATATTGTGAAGCCTCCAAATTATTTTTAAACACTTTTAAACATATCCCCACAGATCAGATCAATTTTATTGGAGACTGCAAGGAGTACATCCTAACCCATATTTTTTTTTTAAATATGAGAAAGACTATTGTATACAGAAGTGGGACACAGCCATAGGGACCAGGTTGGTGCCCAGAGACGCAATCTCTATGTGGGAAGGTGAGAGCATCAGTACATTTTTCCCCGAGGCGAGCTGTGCGTGGGGCTGGTCCTTTGGAAACACTTTATTGATTAAGTGTTTTTTATTTGGTCATGGGGTTGTTGGTAATTGTCCAGGGACCTCCCACACACAAAACAGTGGAGGGTTTCTGGGACAGGGATGGGGCCTTCTGGCACTGGGGACACACAGCCTTAAAGTGTCCCGTCTGGTTGCAATGATGACAACATCTGGGTTCTGCTCCTGGCCTGGAGAGGGCAGCTGGGGGGACAAGGGCAGGATTGGGCTTACCCCCTCTCCAGGTGCTGCTGGCAGGCTCCTTTGGCTCGGACGCTCTGTTGTTGGCATACTCGTCTGCCAGGGCGGCTGTAGCAGAAGCCCCCTTTGGTTTCTGGTCACAGAACTGCTGGAGATCCTCCGGGCATTTCCACAAGAACTGCTCCGTGACGAACAGTTCCTGGACCTCCTGGCAGGTGGTGAGCTCTAGACCCCAGGTCCAGTGCTCTGCAGCTCTCAGCAGTGCCCGCATGTGGTCGGTCCAGGTGTCCTTTGAGCCCCGCTGCAGACTCCGGAACTTCCTGCGGTATGACTCTGGGGTGAGGTTGTAGTGCTGGATCAGGGCCCGCTTGATGCTGTTGTAGTCCTGCTCCTCCCCGGCAGGTAAGTCCCCAAAACTTCCAGGGACTTACCCGTCAAATGGGGGGGTCAGGTACCTTTCCCACTGATCCAAGGCCAGATGGTGTTGGAGGCAGGTTCTCTCAAAGGCCAGCAGAAAGGAATCCAGGTCTCCATCCTTTTCAAGCAGGGGGAAGTCCTCCGCCCGGACCTTGGAATCCTTGGTCCCCAGTGGGGCTGGAGCGTCCAGCGGGAGCCCGTGCTGAGCCATCTCCAGTCGGTGCCGGCGCTCCGCAGCTTCACGGCATTCTGCAGCCTGCAGCACACATTCAGCATGCTCATGCTCTACTGCTTTCTCTGCCGCCACGAGGAGTTTGTCATGGGCGTCGTCGTTACCAGCCTCGAGCTGTGCCATAGCCGCTTGGAAAAGGGCCTCTGATCTAGACAGGCTGGGGCGGGCAGGTGATGGACAGTCCACTGCGGGACTGAGCATGGGGGTCTGGCTCCTTGGGGAGCCCTGGCTAAGCTCCCCCTCGCCTTCAATGGTATTGTCCTCCACCACCTCCTCATAGACCATAGCATTGGCCTCCCCCTTTGCCTTACTCCTGGTGCCTTCCGCCATCTTGGGAACCTCTGGTTACTGACACAGCTGCAACCCTGACCTCGCACACAACTTATTATATTTGCACTCTGACCGTCTAGTGCTGGGCTGACCTTAAGACCCCAGCAGTGAAAGTTACTGCTGGTAGTCTCTAGTGTCTGGGAGTAGGGGTCCCACGCACACTATTACTCTGATCCCACCGCTGCCACCAATGTGGAGGAACAGGACCCGTTCCTCCCACTTCACCAATGTGATGTAAATACACAGGCACAGCTCTCCGGCTCATCAGAGTAAAAGCATCAGCCCAAGATTAATTTTATGGTTTAATTGCCTTAAGGGCGCACTAGATAATTACAGAAATATACAGTAAGCTATACAATGGAATTACAGTGGATTTGCAGTCAGAGTAAAATATAACAATAAGGGTACAAGACTTAGAGATATTAAGCTGGAGGTCAATTTAGCAGATTGTAGGTTGCATGTGGGTTCCGGGAGCTCTGCAGTCCACAGGTACAAGAATCTTAGTTGCCGGACAGACCGCAAAGCATGGGCCGCTGCTCTCCTTGGCTGATCTGTCCCCAGTTCCTTCTTAGATCATCATCGTCTGGTTCTTCTGTGTGAGAGACCCTCTGCCATGGGCTGCTAGTTCTTAAGCACGCTAGGTCCCTCCCCCTGTGTCAGAGGGTGGGCTAATAATCTCCACCCTGTAGCTCCCTGCAGAACTTATTCCCAATATCTAAGAAAGGGGGTAACTTTCAACAGCATGATCGGATCAGTACATGAGAGGTACCAGTGAAGGCAGTTTGTTTTGCCTGTCGTGTGGAGAGCAAACATGGCCCCATTGGGTCGCTGTGGAGGGCCAATCTATGTATCTCAGGCCCCAGAACCCTCACCACCTCAGGAGTCGCACTGCCAGATGCGCGATTTCCTCAGGGTCACTCAGATATTTTTCATGAGTCCATAACTCGAAAGATGTGCTCATAATCCATGATCCTAGGATGGAGTCGGGGCGTCTGGGAGAGACAATGGTTGTGTATTTCTGTGTCTAGCTGACTGGTATATTCTAATTGAAGCCCCCAGGCGCCTTCCTGCCCCATGCTGGCGTGGCTCCTATTCAAGCTTTGAAATTCTGTTTTGGGCCTTATTTCATTATTATACTAAAAGGCCTTGCTATTCAACACTGGAGCCCTAAATTCTGCTTTGTTCATCACAGGGTTCTTCATCCCTATCCACTTTTATTAGCTGAAATCAATAAAAAGAAGTTTAATCTACACTTCGCGTCCACTACCAGTAGTGAGTTTATTAATTTCTTGGATTTTACCATCTTTATCCGTGAAAGTAAAATATGCACTTGCACTTTCACCAAACCCACTAACAGTAATAGTTTCATAGCTCTAAATAGCTGCCAATGTATCGAAAAGATAATTAATTCGCCTTGACAGAAATTGTACGCGAATTACAGACTACGAACAGGAGACTAAAATTTTGACCGATAAATCTGTAGAAAAAGGTTATTATGACCAAGATCTTTTGGTCAAAGTGAGGAATAGAGTCTCTGAAATTCCCAGAGATAAATTAATCTCAGACAAAATAATGAATAAAAATAAGCATGACAGTTTAAATGTCCCTATTATCCTACAGTATAAACTTTTGAGGGAGGTTAAAATCATAGGAGAACTGCTACCAGTTCAACCCCAATTCATATGGCACAAAACATTGGGAATCTGGTAGCCCCAACAATACAAAAAATTATATCTGGCAATGGTCTCATCATCACTTCTTACACTAGCACAAAGGGTTTTCCTGTAAAAAAATACAAAATGTGCCGTACATTAAAAAGACAGATTTTAATAATGGGAGAGAGACACTCATTATACAGGACTTTATTTCTTGTCATACTAAGGGAGTCATATACTGTATAGAGTTTCCCATGCCTCAAAAAGTATGTGGGACGAACTAAGAGACCCCTTTCAATGAGACTAGGGCAACACATTAGTGATATTTTAAAGAAAACTGATGGACACTCCTTATCTAAACACTATACTGAGAAGCATGGGGCAGCATTATGGGCAAACAGGTATGGGGTATACAAACAGTGAAGGGGGACTGGAGAGGTGGTGATTTTATCAAAAAGATGTCCTGTAAAGAAACAGAATGGATTTTTAACCTCAATACTTTGGAGCCTAGTGCTCTTAATCATGAGGTGGAATTACTTGGATTACGTCATATGTTGCAAATGGGTTAATTTTACATTTTAGCATGATTTTAGTAGCTGTTACAGAAAAAGAATAATTTATATGATCATGATGAATATTATTCAAAAGGCAGCGATTGGAGTTACCAAGGAAATTATTACGATTGGCTCCCATCACCTTTTGATTTTTCTCAATAGTATATAAACATTTTTTGGAATCATTGCTGATTAAACAATTAATCAGTTTGTGCTGCAGCCACCAGCATCAAGTATTACATCACTAGTGATCAGCCTCAGGGTTTGTGCACATGACCGTATTTTCGGCCTAAATGTTGTCTGACAAAACATCAGCTCGCACTTAGACCAATGTTATTCTATTGGGCCTCGCACATTTCCAATTGTGTCCTCAACCGACAAGGTCTGAGGAAAAAAATCGCAGTATGCCCATTTTGGACCCAGTTATCGCATCGCACTCGGCCATGCAAGTCAGTGAGTCCGTGGAAACATCGTACGGCACTCAGATGACAAAATGGAGAAGCCCCACATTTTTAAGCGTGCTTTAAAAATACATCACTTTAGACAGGTCTATCACCTCAATTCACTAACCTAACTTTTCACTTTTCTCGCTTGCTAAATTTTCGTCAGAATCTGGTCCCTCCTAGTAATCTGCCTCCACATCCTCCATGTATCCAATAGTAATTGGTAACTGCACTTACACCGGTCCTGGCTGATGTCCGGATCATGCAGCTTATTTAAAATGTCCTATTTATTATATTGATGGCTGAAATGTACATGACAAGCACTTTATTATTATTAATTATTTTATACATCTGGCCCCCCTATTTTCCTTATAGATTGTAAGCTTGTGAGCAAGGCCTTCACTCCTCCTGTAACTGTTGAACAATGTGTTACTTTGTGATGTCTTATTGTCTGTACACACCCCGGCTCAGTTTTAAAGTGCTGGGGAATATGTTGGCGCTATTGAAATAAAATATTCATTATTATTTATTAGATGGAGAAATATTTTTTTCCATCTCCTCCTCATCCAAGAAAAGCAACTCCCATCTCCCGCCTCCTGACCATAACCTTCTCATTCTCTGTCAAGAACTGCCATCCCACTCAGGACACCCCCACCTTCCACACTTATATACAGGCCATTAACACCCAGAAACTTATGAATAATGTGCAGTCATCATTGGCAGCCTCATCAATTGGATTAGTCTCCACTGCCAGACTGCTCTGACCAATATGCATCTCTCCTGATGAACCCGCAGTAGGGGGAAACGCGTTGAGAGTGTGCGGACTATATCTGAGGAATGATGTTATCATGGACCTTATGGATATCATTATGAAGGAGTATATATTCACAGATAAGTACTGTTTTTTTTCCCCATGAATGGGCTTATTGTTGTCAGTATCTGGTGATTTAAACTAGGGGTATGATATATATCTGATATCTGGAGTGGCTGTAGCACCCCTACTAATTTACACTGAGACTTGAAAATCTGGTACATTCAGTGGTGTCTTTGTTTGTTTTCATGATTTCTGACAATTTGTTATCAGATAAACCGTTCCTGTTTACCTACCATTGATTCATCATTGTGTCTAATGGGCAGTTTTTTTTCTGGGTACTTGATGTGACAATTTTTATATATACTTCATATACATAACATAGTGGTTTTGGGAAAGGGCATAATTTGCTACAAATTTATATGTAACTGGTTCTACTGTGTGTGAGTGTTATGCATCTATTCAGACTGTCTGGACTTTCTACCTTTCCTCACATGCATATATGATTGTATAAATCTACTTTACTGCATTCATGAAGATATTCTAAGGAAATGGATACAGGCCATCTGGCCCTCTGTTTCTAATCTGTCGTCTTATAGGATGATATAGGAGATTAGGGATAGCCATCGCACGAGCGGGGACGCCATTCTCGTATTTCTTAGGGTGCCAACCTCCGCACCTAGGTAGGTGTTCAGATAGTCATTTTGTATAGGGTCAGGTCACTCTTTTCTTCACATCGGCTGAGTGAAATTGTCATCAGATGGTAGCACGTATTATCAATTTTTATACATCTTCTTTATGTTCATTTCCCCTTTTTTTTCCCATTTTTTGAGGTTTTTGGGCTATAATAGTATTGTGCAGTTTTTAACTGCTATGATTAAGGTTTTTCTGACCACATGATTGGATTGGCAGTTTCAGCTGGTTAGATTTGGTTTGACTGTTATACCTTATCTCTTTCCAGCAATACAATAGCCCGTTTTTTACTAGGCTATATAATAGGGGAAATCTGTGAAATTTTATATTGTTATTTTTGAACTTAACAAAAGTTATATTTTAATAGGGTTTTTTTCAGTTAGTCAGTCATCATTGGCCCCAATCTCCTCCCTCTTAGGTCCTGACTCGGCACTGAAGCATTATAATGAAACGCCTCAAAGTGCCCTGGATGAAGCTGCACCTCCTATACACAGAACATCTCGGCACAGACGGGGACAACTCTGGCACATGCTGCAAACACGGTTCCTACAGCGGTGTTCCAGGTGTGCCGAACGTCTGTGGAGAAAATCCAATCTGCCTGAAGATTTCATCCATTATAAATTTATTCTTAAAACATACAACTTTGCCCTTCACCTCTCAAACTAAGTCTATTTCAACACCCTCATCAACTCACTATCCAATAACCCTAAATGTCTCTTTGACACTTTTAATTTCCTACTCAACCCAAGAGTGCAGGCCCCAACCACAGATCTCCGCGCTGACGACCTGGCTAATTATTTCAAAGAAAAGGAAATTTTCTCCCAATCCCCTCATATCATGCACTATCCTCCCTCCCCCACTGCATCTAACTCACTCTCTGACTCAGAACCAGTCACATAAAAAGAAGTAATCAGGCTCCTTGCATCTTCTCACCCTATTACTTGCACCAGTGACCCATGCCATCATACATCCATTACTTAAAAAACCATCTCTCGACCATAACTTTGCTGCTAACTATAGACCCTGTCTCTAATCTTCCCTTCATCTCTAAACTCCAGGAACGCTTGGTTCACTCCCATCTTATCCGCTATCTCTCAGGTAACTCTCTTCTTGACACTCTTCAACCCTGTTTCCGCTCTTTACACTCTGCGGAAACTGCCCTCACTAAAGTCTCTAATGATCTACTAACAGCTAAATTTAATGGTTACTATTCCATGCTAATTCTCCTGGATCTCTCTTCAGCATTCAACACTGTGGATCATCAGCTCCTCCTAACTATGCTCCCCTCCATTGGCCTCAGGACACCATTCCCTCCTGGTTCTCTTCCTACCTCTCTGACCGCTCCTTCACTGTATCTTTGGCTGGCTCCTCCTCTCATTTTCCCCTTCCTGTTGGGGTTCCTCAAGGATCAGTCCTTGGCCCCCTCCTCTTCTCCTTGTATACTGCCCCTGTTGGACAAACAATCAGTAGATTTGGTTTCCAGTACCTCTCTATGCTGATGACACTTAATTACACAACTCTACTCCTGACATCATGCCTGCATTATTACAAAACACCAGTCATATAATAGGGACAGGTATTTCACTACACCCAATACAGCAGATGGACACCCAACCAGGAGTGTTCACATTTAAAGAAATGAGGGCCTTACATCACAGAAGTGGCATCAATTTCACCACAGTAGAAATAGTATAATAGGGACCGATAGGTCTTCCACTAAACCCAATCCAGCAGATGGACACTCAACCAGGAGTGTTCACATTTAAATAAATGTGGGCATTACACCACAGCAAAGGCATCAATTTCACAAGTAGAAATAGTATAATAGGGACCAATAGATTTTCCATTACTCCCAACACCCAATCTAGCAGATGGACACCCAACCTAGAGTTTTCACATTTGAAAAAATGAGGGCCTGAGCCCACCGAAGTGGAATAAATGCCAAGAGAATAGAAATAGTATAATTGGGACCGACACATCTTCTTCTACAACCAACCCAGCAGATGTAGGCCAACCATAACTGTTCACATTTCCACAAATTTGTGTTAACATCACCAGCAGCAGCAACCACAGCAGGCACAGAAGACACACAAAAGATATCACAGAGTGCAGTTACGTGACATTAATGCAACACACCAAAAAATGCAATATCACCTAGTCTTTACATTCTGCCATTGTGGTGCAAAATTACTTGGAGATCCATGACTTGTTCATCTTGATGAAAGTTAGGCATTCTACACTTTTTGGGGACATCCGGCCGCGTTTATCCATCAGGACACCACCAGCAGTGCTGAAGACACGTCCTGAGAGAACGCTGGCTGCCAGACACGATAAAACCTCCAAAGCGTGTGAGGCGAGCTCAAGCCACTCATCCATTTTGGAAGACCAAAATGCAAAAGGGTCCCAATCCCTCCCTGATGGTATTGATATTCAGTTCTAGATACTCTGCACCATCGTTTCCATTCATTCACCACGTGTAAGACTTGGACTCTGTTGTGTTGGTGCACGAGCTGGTCTAAACAAAGTGTCAAAGGACTCACAGAAATTGCTTCTTCCACTTACCCTGCTGCTGCTAATGTTTGGTGTTGACTAATTGACGTGCCGGAGGTTGGAAGGCTAGAACTGTGATGCGAACTGTGTGCTTCACTGCTGTCATGGTGAAAAGCTCTCTTATGGTTGAGACACAGAAAAAACACACAGTATGACAAACGTGCATGAATACTGTTGTAAAATATATGTAACAGTAAGCAGCAAGTGCTAGTAAGAGATGATAACAAAAACAGGGTATTTAGTTCATACGTTTTTTGCAAAAAATGTATACCAAGCCACTCCACCACGTCACGGTAACCCTTCTCGGAGCAGTCCTATCTAATGTATTTAACACCTGATCATGTGAACAATACCTACATGAGCAGGATTCAGAAAGGCGCTGCACTGTATGTGCACGCTGGGCAAAATTACTTTTTATGTGCATGTCCCACAAGAGAGAGGTGGGGATCTCTCAAAGTTTGCATAAGCAAGAAATAAATGGATTAAGAACACATGGAATATGCACAAAAATGAACAGGTCAGTACGAAACTGTTCACACCACCCGAAGACTAAGACACAGAAAAAACACACAGTATGACAAACGTGCATGGATACTCTGTTGTAAAATATATGTAATAGTAAGCAGCAAGTGCTAGTAAGAGATAACAAAAACAGAGTATTTAGTTGATACATTTTTGCAAAAAATGTATACCAAGCCACTCCACCACCTCACGGTAACCCTTCTCGGAGCAGTCCTATCTAATGTATTTAAAACCTGATCATGTGAACAATACCTACATGAGCAGGATTCAGAAAGGCGCTGCATGGTATGGGCACTCTGGGCAAAATGGCTTTTTATGTGCATGTCCCACAAGAGAGAGGCAGGGATCTCCCAAAGCTTGCATAAGCAAGAAATAAATGGATTAAGAACACATGGAACATGCACAAAAATGAACAGGTCAGTAAGAAACTGTTCACACTAGCCGAAGACTGAGACACAGAAAAAACACACAGAATGACAAACGTGCATGAATACTCTGTTGTAAAATATATGTAACAGTAAGCAGCAAGTGCTAGTAAGAGATGATAACAAAAATAGGGTATTTAGTTCATACGTTTTTTGCAAAAAATGTATACCAAGCCACTCCACCACCTCACGGTAACCCTTCTCGGAGCAGTCCTATCTAATGTATTTAAAACCTGATCATGTGAACAATACCTACATGAGCAGGATTCAGAAAGGCGCTGCATGGTATGGGCAAGCTGGGCAAAATGGCTTTTTATGTGCATGTCCCACAAGAGAGAGGCGGGGATCTCCCAAAGCTTGCTGTCATGGTGAAAAGCTCTCTTAAGGTTGTGTAAAAGCTTGTTTCGCTACTGCAGCATTCGCTAGTCCCTTCCCAGGGTGGGAATCATCTGGTAAAATTTGGTTTCATAACGTTGATCTAACAGAGTGGCAACCCAGTAATCAACATTAGTCCTAATAATAACTATATGGGGATCATGTTGCAGATAGAGCAGCAAGAAGGCACTCATATGTCGTTGCTGCAAAATGTGGAGAGCGGAATTCCAGCATGTCAGCACAGCGCATATCAGCCTGTTAACTGGCATGAACAAAGACCTCTGTATCGATGCAAGTCGACGATGTGAGGGGTGCCAAAGGCGGAAATGAGCACACAGCTTCCGTGCTTTCTGGAGCAGCTCCCCCAGGCCAGGTTAGTGGCGGAGAAATTGCTGTACCACTATGATGAGGGCGTGACACATGCAAGGCATGTGTGCGAGGTTTCCCCGGCATAGAGCTGACACCAGGTTTGCACCGTTATCACACACAGCCTTCCCTGGCTCCAGGTTCAGTAGAGAAAGCTACTGCTCTGACTCAGCCTGGATAGCTGTTAACAACTCGAGCGTGAGACTGCAGTCTCCAAGTCATATTAATGTGAACACTGCCTGATTATGTTGAGCCATGGATGAGCAATACGTAGGTGGGGGCGTGCCAGGATTCAAACCCAGTGGATCTTGTGCACCAGGCGGCAGTTCTTCCCTATGAGCAGGGTTTTGAGTGCGGCATCTACAGTAAGTGGAGCTGTGCAATAGCACTATCAGATATTGTTACCTTTCCAGTCATGGGGGGACATGAATCACACAATGCATAACTTTTGCCAACTTTTACCCAGTTTAGCCGTATTTCTAGCACTGAGCCAGAAGATTCAAAAGATATTGTTCTTAACAAGCAGAAGGTAGCAGAGTCTCCGTACTTTCCACAGCCTTCCAAGTACAATCCTGAAGACGAATGCACGGTCGATTCTCTTAGAAAGCCCTCAGAACCAGAGCTGAGAATGTTTGATGAATACTGTAAAAAAGAGCAGAAATCAGGCTGCATGGAAGGAGAAAAGGCTAGATCTGAGCAAACCCGAGGTATCGATGAAAATGGCAGCTTGCTTGGCTTGTCTATGCCTTTTAGTTATGCTCAGGTTTTCGGCATTTCTCAGGATAAAATATTTTCCAGTACAGGGGACTCTTTTGGTGATGTAGCAGGTACATCAACTCTGTCTTCATCTGTGCCACCTAGGCAGTGGATTAAACTTGCTCATTCTAAATTATCATCTTGTGTAGCTGCTTTAGTGGCCTTGCAGTCTAAAAAAGTTAAATAGTCCTTAAGGACGAATCTTTGAATCCTTCTAAAGATGTTGATCTTTCTTTTAAGGAGGGGTTTGGGATGCAGAACCACCGAATATATGTCCCAGAATCTACTCGACTTGAAGTCTTCAAACTTGTCCATGATTCTAAACTCGTAAGGCACACTGGATTCATGTAATCACAACAACTACTGTTTTGTTCTTTTTATTGGCCTGTAGGAAGGATTTGATAAAATATATTTCCTCCTGTTTAACAAGTGCACAGAGCAAGATGCCAAAATATTCTTCTCTAGCACTCCTTCAACCTCTTCCAGTTCCATCCAGGCCTTGAGGATCAATTTCAATTAATTTTATCGTGGACCTACCTTCATCTAAAGAAACGACTGTTATGCTTGTTGTGGTAGGTCGGCTCACAAAGATTACCCATTTTATTCCAACAAGGGATTCCTACCACTGAACAAGCCACAGAATAAAAAGTCAAACAGATATTTAGGCTGCATGGAACCTCTGACAATGGAATTTCTGATAGAGGTGTTCAGTTTACACCAAGATTTTGGAAAAGCTTCTGTACAGCTTTAGGAGTTACTGTCAATTTGTCTGCTGCCTTCCACCCACAATACAATGGCCATACTGAAAGAAATAACCAAACTGTAGAACAGTACCTGCGCTGCTTTATTTCTTACCTCTAGGATGACTGGGTGGACTATTTCCCAATAGCAGAATTTGCCTATAATAACTCCAAACAGAGTTTTACATCCCAAACTCTATTTTTTGCTAACTTTGGCTTGCATCCAGTATTTATTTTAAATCTTCCATTTAATACTTCTGTTCCTGCTGTTACAAATAGACTTAAGGCCCCGTCACACACAGTGAGATCACCAGCGAGATCGCTGATTTTGTGACGCCACAGCGATCTCGCCAGCGACATAGCTGTGTGTAACATGGATCAGCGACCGGCCCCCCTGCCGGGTATCGCTGGAACGTTCTGGGCCATTTTTTGATTGTTGGTCTCCCGCTGGCCAGCACCATCGGTGCGTGTGGCAGCGAGTGACCAGCGATCAGCGACGCTGGACTCTGGTTTCCAATGTAAACAGCCGGTATCTAATCGCTGCGCGGCTCTTAGATACCCGCTGTTTACATTGGAAACCAGCTTGCTCACTGGTCCTGATCGCTGAAGGAGCTGTCTATGTGACAGCTCACCAGCGATCAGCTATGTCCCAGCGATCCCATCCACGTCGGAACGTTGGTGGGATCGCTGGGACATTGATAAGTGTAACGGGGCCTTTACAGAGTTGCAGAAAGTTCAGAAGGAACTAACTGAGATGTTACAAAAGGCCCAGGAAGATTACAAAGAAGCAGCAGATAAACATCTCAAAGCCCCTCCTACCCTTCAGGTCAGTGACAAGGTTTGGCTTTGTAAAAAAAAATTGAAAACGAACATATCGCCTTGTAATTTGGGTACAAAATTCATAGGACCTTTTCAAATTTCTGCACAAATTAACCTAGTTAAGGGGCTAGAGAAAAGAAGATAATTCAAGGGAGCCGGAGGGCAACGTTCATGCACCCAGGCTTACAAGAGCCTTTCATCAGAGACATCCAGAGAATCATGCGCATGAGATATCCAGAGGCCATCCTGGAAGAAGGGGAGTCCTGTCAGGACTCAAAACCAGAGGCTCTTGTGCACCAGGCTGCTGCTCTTCTCTCTGATCTATTCAGCTCGCTGGACATTTCCTTCCTAACTGAGATACAATTACCTGTGTTGTTTCTGATTGTCTCCACCCTGAGTTCCTGATTGGCTCCCTGGCAGACATAGATTTAGTCAAGGAACGGGTGATGTTGTCTGCGACATGCTGGTGTAGTGCAGGAACAGCTTTCTTAGAAAAGTAATGGAAACTGGACAATTGGTACTGGGGGACTGTGATGGCCATCTACTTTTGGAAACCGTCTGTATCTACCAGGCGGAAAGGCAGCATTTCCGTAGCCAACAGATTGGAGATGGTGGAGTTCAACCTCTTAACTTTGTCATGCATAAGAGGAAACAATTTTTTACATTTTTCATGATCCAACTGCTGTACCATGGGCTGGCTGCAGTGCTGAGAGAGGGCAGAGTATGGTGAACCGGACAAACTGCTGGACCGTGAGAGAGGTGCAGACGGAGATGTTAAGGTGGATTGAGAAAGTTGTGGTGTGCTTGGTCTCTGAAATCGGTAAAAAATGTGTCCGATTCCATTACAGCTGATGGCGGGCTCTCAGTCAGCGTGACTGTAGTGGGTAAAGAACCTGAGGTTCTGCGGTCGAAGACCTGCGTCTCAATAGTTGGCACAGTAACAGAGGAGGAGAAAGAAGCAGAACATACAATTGATGGGGTGGCTTATGGTTGTTGAGGTCCACTGATCCGTATTTTTGCGCAGTGGGATTCTCACAGTAACACATGTTGATTGCGCATGTGAAGGTTCATACATGTAGTAATCAAATTATTGCACTTTTTTACCTCAGCTTAATTTTTATTTGCAAAGTTGGCAGATTATGTGAGATGGCTCATCCTTTGCAGTGTCAAAAAAGTCCATGCTAGGCAACCCTTTCCACCCCTGCGAGCTGCAGACCCACGGATGCTGCTGGTCACAGGCACAGTTGTGACTGAGGATGCATTGCTCGTCGTGGCTGCATCACTACGTGTCTGTGACATATGGCGCGATGTAACCTCCTTGTCTTTCTCCTCAGATGACCTACTCAGCTGTGTGCCTCTATGTTCACTCCAACTGTGATCTAACACCTCATCATCATCCTCTGTGTTATCACATTCCTCGCCCTTGGAGTTACCCTCCTCCTCTTCTTACCCTGACACAGTACATATCTGAGTAGATATCTGTAATGTAGATATCTGAGTCTCATCAGGATCACCTCCCCAACAGTGGTTAATGTCTGATTACGAGGGTCAGGATGCTGTTCAGACCATACTTTGTACTGCCCTGGATCCATGCTAAAAAAATTTGGGCATCGGTGCAGATTTCCTCCTCTTGAATCTGCAAAGCTTTTGAGTACACTTCTAATGAACATGGCATAGAATGTGTGAACAACTCTTCAGACTCACCCATCTGTGGTTTCGTACAGTCAGTTGAATGGTTGGATAGTTGGAATGTGAGGGGAAACAAGGGGAATTTGGGTGCCACCTCTGTGGTCTGTACTGGGTGCGGCTTAGGTGGAGGAAAAGGAGGAGAGGCTACTTGAAGCTGCACTTGCCATGCACTTGAGTACATGCTCTTTCTGGGCATCATCGACAAGGGGTACAGCTGTGCATCTGCCAAAGAAAGGTAGTGGTTTAGCTGTCTAGTAACATAAGTTGTCAGTTGTCTTTGCATAGGACATGACGTTGCTTCACTAGTGCTTTCACAAACATTACCACCTACCCCAGGTACACCAAGCCTAATTCCCCTTCCACCACAGCCTTGCTTTTTCCCAGTCATGTTGCTCAGACAGCGTGGTAGGAGCACAGTATTAGCAACAAAAAATTTGATTTTAAAATCTGCACCACCCCTGCAAACAACTGAATTTCATCGACAGTAAATTCAAAGTTGAAAGATGGCATGCTGTATCGTTTTAGTCACAGAAAAAACAATTGTTTGAGTGTGGATGAGGCCTGTATGACAAAAGAAGTTATGCTACAAATAATTTTAAAGTCAGGTCCCTAACTGTAAGACGTTAAGAACAGAATTTTTTTGTGGCCTATGGATCAGGCCTTTATAACACACTAGATGCTACGAACTATTTTAAAGTCAGGTCACTTACTGTATGACACTAGAAACAGAAGAATTTTTTGTGGCCTATGGATCAGGCCTCTATAACACACTAGATGCTACAAACTATTTTAAAGTCAGATCCCCTACTATATGACGATAGTAACAGAAGAATGTTTTAGGGGCCTGTTGATAAGGCCTGTATAACATTGACTAGATGCTCCAAACAATTACAAAGTGACATGTCCACTACTGTATGATGTTAGTAACAAGGATTTTTTTGGGGCCTGTCGATAAGGCCTGTATAACATTGACGATATACTTAAAACAATTTAAAACTGAGATCTCTCATTCTGTATTCGTTTAGTAACATAAAATAATTTTTTTTAATGTGGATGAGGCCTGTATAATCTAGAAGATTGGCATTGGAACGCCCTCTTTCTTCCAGTTGCTGCTGGTAAGGTGCAGATTTGCCGGAGAAATATGTCCCACGTGTCGTAACATGAACTGATCAGGAAAAGGGCCATGACAATGGCGGGAATGGGAGCATACAATAGGATCAATAACAGGGAGGTTATGGGAAGTATGAGATCCAGGATCCAGCCTACGGTATTTGCAGATGATACAAAACTATGTAGGGTAGTTAACACAAAGGAGGACAGTTTGCAACTACAGACAGATTTGAGTAAATTGGAGAATTGGGCTGAAAAATGGCAAATGAGGTTTAACACAGATAAGTGTAAGGTTATGCACATGGGAAGGAGAAACAGATGCTACAATTACTTACTAAATGGGAAACTGCTGGGGAAATCAGACATGGAAAAAGACTTAGGCATCTTAGTCAATAAGAAGCTAAATTGGAGTGCCCAGTGACAGGCAGCTGCCACCAAAGCAAATAGGAGCATGGGATGCATTAGAAGAGGTCTGGGGACACGAGATGAAAACATAATTCTCCCTCTGTACAAATCACTTGTCTGACCACACTTGGAGTATTGTGTGCAATTTTGGACGCCGGTGCTCAAGAAAGACATTACTGAACTTGAAAGGGTTCAAAGACGGGCTACTAAAATGATAAATGGAGTTGGTTCACTACAATACCCAGAAAGGTTATCAAAATTAGGTCTATTTACTCTAGAAAACAGAAGACTTAGGGGAGACCTAATATATATGTACAAGTATATCAGAGGGCAATACAGAGATCACTCCAATGAACTGTTTGTACCAAGGACTGTGACAAGAACAAGGGGGCATTCTCTTCGTTTGGAGGAAAGACAATTTCTGCACCAGCATAGAAGAGGGTTCTTCACGGTAAGAGCAGTGAGGCTCTGGAATTCTCTTCCTGAGGAAGTGGTGATGGCCAACTCACTGAATGAATTTAAGAAAGGAATGGATGCTTTTCATGTGAGTAACAGTATAGAAGGTTACAAATAACATAATATTATAGGTAGATGGTTGACCCAGCTTAGGGGAAGGAATTTTTTTCCCTATGGAGAAAATTGGCTTCAACTCTGTGGGTTTTTTGCCTTCCCCAGGATCAACAATGCAGAACAGATGCACTAAAAATAGGCTGAACTAGAAGGACATAAGGTCTTCCTTCAGCCTTCAAAACTATGTTACTATGTTACTATGTTACACCGATTACTCATTTACCCAACACCAATTACCAGAGAGCGCTTGATGCTCGTCAAAAGATAGGTGTAACAGATGTGGGTCGTCCTCGCACACCCAGGGCAGCGGGGTACTCGGTACCGGGCCGGTGTCAAGGCGGGAATGTGTCACAGCAGCGGTGACCCGGTCCGTGGCCCTGGGCACCCAATATCAATGGCGGTAATGTTAATGGTGTTAAAGTTTATATGTATAGTTCGTGACGCCACCCGTGGTGTTTGGCAAGTAAGATGGTAAGCCAATGCTGCATGCAGATCCGCTGGGACTGATGGTGTGGTGCAGCAGAGATGGTATAGCTCCCTACAGGTGGAGCTGTAGTCCCAGGGCAATGTAGGTGCAATGGATGAGGAGAGGCGCAGAATGGTATGGAGGCTGGTACCCAGGTGTAGTGGTTCTGGATTAACTGCAGGACACCAGGATGTGCGGTTCCAAAGCTTTACTCACTGTTTGCAGTTCACACAACTGCCTGCCTCCGTACTGTGTTCTCCAGGTCAGGGCTCCAGCCAACCTCCAGGCAGGATAGGATTCTCCCTTCCACACTCCGCAAACATGTAATGTACCTTACTGAACGACTCCTCCAATGCGCCTTTAGGTGCGAAGCACTCCAGTACTTAGTTACCCTGGAATGCCTCTCTCTAGGTGTTCCTAGTCTTTACTTGTTTGACAGACAGCTGTAGTCTGCTTCGGGGACTCCACTCTGCGTCCCGGCTCTCTATTCAGTTGCTGTTGTGTCCCAAGTCTATGATGGGAGCAAGATGTTAGCAGCTCACTACTCCTCCGGTGTCTGTTGCCGGACATAAAGATCCAATCAACCTCGGGGACCGGGCCCCGGCCTTTGCGTTCTCTGGACTGGAAGGGTTCTCTCTCTTTCTCAACCTGCTTCCCACCGTCCTTCTATTCTCCTTCGTTCCGATCTGTTCTCTCTCTCTTATGGAAGGTTAGGTTATCAATCTTATCAGTCTCTTTCTCTGGTCTTTCTCGTGCCAGCAGCCCAGATCACTGGGACCTGCTGCAGCACGTCCCACAGACACCCATCTTCTCTCTTCTCTCTCCTCTAACCAACTAACTCCTAACTTTCACTCTTCCCACTCTTTTGTATCATCTCTCTCCACCCGCCTCCCAGCACATCTCGTGTTACGAAGCAGGGTTCCATGAGGGGTGCTCTGCTAACCCCCAGCATGAAGCTGTTAGGTGGCCCCACTGTAGAATAAGTAGAAAAAAGCTACTGATCACAACCACAGGGATCACCACAAAAATTACAAATTTTTATTATTGCAGAAAAAACAGACCATATCTAAAAACATTAAAAGTCATGAAATGACATGCAAAGAAACACACAAGGCCTATGATAGGGCCAACAAAGTTCACCCTGTAACATGAGAGCTAATACAAAAGTGCAGAACAAAATACATGTAAAACATGCAACAGCATTACAGTCATGTAATCCAAAATTGTTCCTGTTAAATACATGAACCACAAATTAAATAGGCCATAAAAAGTCAATAAAACAGGCCTAAAAGATGATGGAAATATATGGAAAGGAATGGCATGTTAGTACCCTGCACTGGTAAGCCACGTGAAAGCCATACCTAAAAAACACACATGCTCAGAGGGGCAGGAAAATGCTGATACCTATAGGTGAGGTCATAACAAATGCAAACGCCAAAAAGGCTAAAGCGTGCAAATACAGCACATGAATCCTGCCTCAATCATCTGAGAGTGAAAGCGCTCACATGTGGAGGAACCTGTGGAGTGCCCGACGCGTGTCGCCACCGCGAGGTGGCTTCGTCAGGGGCTGGAGAGTTAGTCTGCAGGATGTAACTTAAATATATACAATAATTAATAGTAATGAAATGCAGCCGCAGCGATGTACCTGTCTGGAAATACATAGAAAATGGAGGCCAAGAGGTGCAGTCACGAAAGAGAGGGAGGTGTAGTCCCGGAAAACACTTCCTGGTTTAAGACAGTGTGATGTGTCAGATTCCTATTGCACAAACACAGGGGTGTGTGTCACCCTGCAAAAGAGACGATCCAGAATGTAAGCTCCCTAAAAGGGGGAGGATATGGAGGTATTTGATTATACAAGCAATGATGGCGCTGTCAAAATGGATCTCTGTGTCACCTTAATCCGTACAATGTACATGCAAAGAAAACTCAATCAAAGAATGACATATCATAATACGCCAACGCACATTATGCAATTACATACCAGCGCGGGTAAAACAGTATGAACCATGCTTAAATGACCCATTAGCTATGCGCGAGCGCAGAGAAGCATAGATCTAACAGCCTGCTCAGAGAATGTTTAAGTATTATTATATCATTGTGCCGGCACAAGGAGAGCTGTAATAAAATACCAAATGATGGAATATTATATAGAGGGGTTAAACGTAGAATAGCGCAATTACAACGCATATGAGAAAATAAGCACAGACAAACCTCAATATAACAATGGTTTCTCATGCTTGTAGCTATTCATACTTGCGCTGACGCACAATAGGCCACAATACAGATTTAAATTATTTTATAATATATCTGAGAAAAAAAAATAAATAAAAATAAAATATAATAATAATAAAGCAATATACGCAATCCATATGTGACCCCTTAATACGCAGGAAAAAAAAAAAAGATTAACCTAATAATAAAATAACCCACTCACAGAAAGTTTGGTATCATTTCATCACTATGCCGGCACTAGAATTAAGTGCCACCAATGGAACGTCATTATTTAAAGGAATAAGGGAGTTCACCACATATATATGCATACAAGATAGTGTCCGCTGTGGAGTTGTCTCCCAAAAATATGCACACATAAGAAGTTACCAATAAATCTGGCAGAAGCCAGCACAAATCCTCTTGTTCGTATGCACACATACTAAGGTCACCCAGCATAAGGTAGTAATGTTCTGTGAGCTTTCTTACTTGTATAAGGCCCAATAATACTATAGTGGATATCAAGGAGGGTAAAGTAATATAGTAACCTGAATAGCATATAGGTCTGGCAAACACCAGCAAAAATCATGTTATACATATGCGCGCATATTGAAACCACCCAACAAAAGATATTATAAAGTTATTTGTAAAATATAAGAACAAAGGTCACCCCATAAAGAAGTAAGGGGTTTCACCATGTGCTTATATGCGACCCAATAATTCCTTGGTACACACCAGGGAGGGTCAACAATTGGGGAAATAGATGGACCCCAAGTGATCAGGGTCATGAGAATCTTAATCACTACCAAACTGGACACCCTACCAAATGGGGAGTAAATCAACACACAAATGAGTCCCTCTAACATAAAGGTGGAAGATGTCAAGAAATCAACCTCTAAAAACGGCAAAACCGTACGATAGAGGGAGTTAGAAAACTCCACAGGCTCCTCCCAATATCTGACACACAGAAAAAAATAGAAAAAATATAGCTCACAAAAGTTTATTAATGAACAAATCACCCAAAATTATTAAGTGAAATTGAAATGATAAATGTAAGGATTTCAGACACAAATTAGGCCAGAAAGATGTCAGTACAGGCCCAAATTATTGAAATAAAGGATGTCGAGAAGAAGACTTGATCCAGATGTATGGAGAACTGTTTTATCCAAATATATAAAACCCAGGGAAGAGAACTTCAAGAAAGTCCAGAGGCGATGAGTCAAACGCAAGCCTGCAAATAAGAAAATGGAGGAGATTTAAATTACTCAAACCTGTTTATAAAAACCAGTAAATAATAATTCCTCGTTCAAACCCACAGGTGAACGGCTTTGAAGATCAAAAATCCACCTGGATTCGCGTTTCAATAGTTCCAAAGAGATGTTACCCCCTCTAATGTTTGTATGTATTGCTTCCAAGCCCATTACCCTGATGCCAGTCACACAGCTGTTATGTTCACATAAAAAGTGAGCAGCCACGGAAGTCAGAGGTTTACCTTTTTCACGGTCAGTCCTAGCAGTATTGATATTGGATAAATGTTGTTGAATCCTCCTCCGGAGCTCTTGTGTAGTTTGTCCCACATAAATTTTTGGACACTGGCAAAACAAGGCATAGACAAGATTCCTAGACCTGCAATTAAAGAAGGTCTTAGATACAACAGGGGAGGTAAGGGTAGGAACAAAAACCCCTTCACTACCAGTAGTCAGATGGCAAATATTACATCTGCCACATGCAAAAGTGCCCACCAATCGTGTACCTCTATTCAAGCTATACACAGGCCGTTTGAAGTGGCTATGGCATAAGGAATCCTTCAAAGATTGAGCCTTCCTAGTGACAAGAGTAGGTTGAGAAGCTATAAGGGGCATAAGCTTGGGCTCATTCACTAGCATACCCCAATATTTACTCAGGATGCCCCGTAAATCCCGCCATTGGTTATTATAGGTGGTGATCAAACTTAAAGGTTTGTGAGCTTTGGGAAGTCGTGGGCCTAAAAGGTCAACACGATCCCTATCCCTGGCAGATGATAAAGCCCTGGATATTACCTTATGCGGGTATCCTCTGTTTTTAA
The DNA here is from genome assembly GCF_039654945.1 of Dendrobates tinctorius. Classification (NCBI taxonomy): domain Eukaryota; kingdom Metazoa; phylum Chordata; class Amphibia; order Anura; family Dendrobatidae; genus Dendrobates; species Dendrobates tinctorius. The sequence goes on along the minus strand of NW_027361838.1, from coordinate 19,994,131 downwards.
ATCGTCGAGTCAAGTCCTTAGCCTGTACTAAGAAGTCCTGTTGATCAGAACAGTTTCTCTTTAACCGATAGAATTGTCCTTTCGGTATTCCATTTCTCAAGTGCTCTGGATGGAAGCTTGAATAGTGTAGGATACTATTTGTGGAGGTAGGTTTCCTGTAAAGAGTGGTATGAATAGATTGTCCATCAATGGTTAGTTTTAAATCCAAAAATTCCGCCAAATGTCCTGCAAAATTAGCCGTCAAACGTATATTAAATACATTATCATTGAGGCTATCAACAAAATTCCTACATTCCTCCTGTGGTCCAGTCCATAATAGAAGGACATCATCTATGTAACGCCACCACTTGAAAATATGATCCTTAAACTCTGATGATGGATAAACCCGGGTCAGCTCCCACCACCCGAGGAATAGATTAGCATACGATGGTGCACACCGTGCACCCATCGCAGTCCCTGATACCTGTCTATAAAAAACCCTGTCAAAAACAAAATAATTTTTGTCCAGCACAAAGTGCAATAAGTCCAACAAAAATTGATCGTGCTGTCGATCCCCCGTCGTGTGCTGGTCCAAGAAGAAAGATACTGCTTGGATCCCCAAATCGTGTCGGATGTTGGTATAAAGGGATTCAACATCTAAAGTAACCAAAAACGAATCGGGAGGAATAACTAAATCCTGCAACAAACTCAACAAATGGGAAGTATCTTTAACATAAGATTCCAAAGTAATCACCATAGGCTGAAGAAAAAAATCAATATAAATGCACGGCTTTTCAAACAGCCCACCAATACCCGACACGATTGGTCGTCCGGGTGGCTCAACGGTGGACTTATGCACCTTGGGTAACATATAAAAGGTAGGGATCCTCGGGTGGCGGGAGGTAAGAAAATCCCTTTCTTTTTTGTTAAGGATATGATGGAGATAAGCTGAATCAAGAAGTTTATCAAGTTTCAAGTGGAATACCATGGTGGGATCAGAGGGAAGAACCTGATAAAAGGAGGAGTTACTGAGTTGTCTTTTGGCTTCTTTAAGATAAAGATCTACTGGCCAGATAACAATATTGCCTCCTTTATCAGCTTCTCTAATTACTAGATCTTTATTCCCACCCAGAGTCCCTCCCTTTATTCCCTCCCAATACGTTTTTGGTTACTTTAGATGTTGAATCCCTTTATACCAACATCCGACACGATTTGGGGATCCAAGCAGTATCTTTCTTCTTGGACCAGCACACGACGGGGGATCGACAGCACGATCAATTTTTGTTGGACTTATTGCACTTTGTGCTGGACAAAAATTATTTTGTTTTTGACAGGGTTTTTTATAGACAGGTATCAGGGACTGCGATGGGTGCACGGTGTGCACCATCGTATGCTAATCTATTCCTCGGGTGGTGGGAGCTGACCCGGGTTTATCCATCATCAGAGTTTAAGGATCATATTTTCAAGTGGTGGCGTTACATAGATGATGTCCTTCTATTATGGACTGGACCACAGGAGGAATGTAGGAATTTTGTTGATAGCCTCAATGATAATGTATTTAATATACGTTTGACGGCTAATTTTGCAGGAAATTTGGCGGAATTTTTGGATTTAAAACTAACCATTGATGGACAATCTATTCATACCACTCTTTACAGGAAACCTACCTCCACAAATAGTATCCTACACTATTCAAGCTTCCATCCAGAGAACCTGAGAAATGGAATACCGAAAGGACAATTCTATCGGTTAAAGAGAAACTGTTCTGATCAACAGGACTTCTTAGTACAGGCTAAGGACTTGACTCGACGATTTAAAAACAGAGGATACCCGCATAAGGTAATATCCAGGGCTTTTTCATCTGCCAGGGATAGGGATCGTGTTGACCCTGACTCGACGATTTAAAAACAGAGGATACCCGCATAAGGTAATATCCAGGGCTTTTTCATCTGCCAGGGATAGGGATCGTGTTGACCTTTTAGGCCCACGACTTCCCAAAGCTCACAAACCTTTAAGTTTGATCACCACCTATAATAACCAATGGCGGGATTTACGGGGCATCCTGAGTAAATATTGGGGTATGCTAGTGAATGAGCCCAAGCTTATGCCCCTTATAGCTTCTCAACCTACTCTTGTCGCTAGGAAGGCTCAATCTTTGAAGGATTCCTTATGCCATTGCCACTTCAAATGGCCTGTGTATAGCTTGAATAGAGGTACACGATTGGTGGGCACTTTTGCATGTGGCAGATGTAATATTTGCCATCTGACTACTGGTAGTGAAGGGGTTTTTGTTCCTACCCTTACCTCCCCTGTTGTATCTAAGACCTTCTTTAATTGCAGGTCTAGGAATCTTGTCTATGCCTTGTTTTGCCAGTGTCCAAAAATTTATGTGGGACAAACTACACAAGAGCTCCGGAGGAGGATTCAACAACATTTATCCAATATCAATACTGCTAGGACTGACCGTGAAAAAGGTAAACCTCTGACTTCCGTGGCTGCTCACTTTTTATGTGAACATAACAGCTGTGTGACTGGCATCAGGGTAATGGGCTTGGAAGCAATACATACAAACATTAGAGGGGGTAACATCTCTTTGGAACTATTGAAACGCGAATCCAGGTGGATTTTTGATCTTCAAAGCCGTTCACCTGTGGGTTTGAACGAGGAATTATTATTTACTGGTTTTTATAAACAGGTTTGAGTAATTTAAATCTCCTCCATTTTCTTATTTGCAGGCTTGCGTTTGACTCATCGCCTCTGGACTTTCTTGAAGTTCTCTTCCCTGGGGTTTTATATATTTGGATAAAACAGTTCTCCATACATCTGGATCAAGTCTTCTTCTCGACATCCTTTATTTCAATAATTTGGGCCTGTACTGACATCTTTCTGGCCTAATTTGTGTCTGAAATCCTTACATTTATCATTTCAATTTCACTTAATAATTTTGGGTGATTTGTTCATTAATAAACTTTTGTGAGCTATATTTTTTCTATTTTTTTCTGTGTGTCAGATATTGGGAGGAGCCTGTGGAGTTTTCTAACTCCCTCTATCGTACGGTTTTGCCGTTTTTAGAGGTTGATTTCTTGACATCTTCCACCTTTATGTTAGAGGGACTCATTTGTGTGTTGATTTACTCCCCATTTGGTAGGGTGTCCAGTTTGGTAGTGATTAAGATTCTCATGACCCTGATCACTTGGGGTCCATCTATTTCCCCAATTGTTGACCCTCCCTGGTGTGTACCAAGGAATTATTGGGTCGCATATAAGCACATGGTGAAACCCCTTACTTCTTTATGGGGTGACCTTTGTTCTTATATTTTACAAATAACTTTATAATATCTTTTGTTGGGTGGTTTCAATATGCGCGCATATGTATAACATGATTTTTGCTGGTGTTTGCCAGACCTATATGCTATTCAGGTTACTATATTACTTTACCCTCCTTGATATCCACTATAGTATTATTGGGCCTTATACAAGTAAGAAAGCTCACAGAACATTACTACCTTATGCTGGGTGACCTTAGTATGTGTGCATACGAACAAGAGGATTTGTGCTGGCTTCTGCCAGATTTATTGGTATCTTCTTATGTGTGCATATTTTTGGGAGACAACTCCACAGCGGACACTATCTTGTATGCATATATATGTGGTGAACTCCCTTATTCCTTTAAATAATGACGTTCCATTGGTGGCACTTAATTCTAGTGCCGGCATAGTGATGAAATGATACCAAACTTTCTGTGAGTGGGTTATTTTATTATTAGGTTAATCCTTTTTTTTTTTTTCCTGCGTATTAAGGGGTCACATATGGATTGCGTATATTGCTTTATTATTATTATATTTTATTTTTTTATTTTTTTTTTTTTCTCAGATATATTATAAAATAATTTAAATCTGTATTGTGGCCTATTGTGCGTCAGCGCAAGTATGAATAGCTACAAGCATGAGAAACCACTGTTATATTGAGGTTTGTCTGTGCTTATTTTCTCATATGCGTTGTAATTGCGCTATTCTACGTTTAACCCCTCTATATAATATTCCATCATTTGGTATTTTATTACAGCTCTCCTTGTGCCGGCACAATGATATAATAATACTTAAACATTCTCTGAGCAGGCTGTTAGATCTATGCTTCTCTGCGCTCGCGCATAGCTAATGGGTCATTTAAGCATGGTTCATACTGTTTTACCCGCGCTGGTATGTAATTGCATAATGTGCGTTGGCGTATTATGATATGTCATTCTTTGATTGAGTTTTCTTTGCATGTACATTGTACGGATTAAGGTGACACAGAGATCCATTTTGACCGCGCCATCATTGCTTGTATAATCAAATACCTCCATATCCTCCCCCTTTTAGGGAGCTTACATTCTGGATCGTCTCTTTTGCAGGGTGACACACACCCCTGCGTTTGTGCAATAGGAATCTGACATATCACACTGTTCTAAACCAGGAAGTGTTCTTCGGGACTACACGTCCCTATCTGGCGTGACTGCACCTCTTGGCCTCCATTTTCTATGTATCTCTAAACAGGGTGACACCCCCCCCTGTGTTTGTGCTATAGGAATCTGACACATCACACTGTCTTAAACCAGGAAGTGTTTTCCGGGACTACACCTCCCTCTCTTTCGTGACTGCACCTCTTGGCCTCCATTTTCTATGTATTTCCAGACAGGTACATCGCTGCGGCTGCATTTCATTACTATTAATTATTGTATATATTTAAGTTACATCCTGCAGACTAACTCTCCAGCCCCTGACGAAGCCACCTCGCGGTGGCGACACGCGTCGGGCACTCCACAGGTTCCTCCACATGTGAGCGCTTTCACTCTCAGATGATTGAGGCAGGATTCATGTGCTGTATTTGCACGCTTTAGCCTTTTTGGCGTTTGCATTTGTTATGACCTCACCTATAGGTATCAGCATTTTCCTGCCCCTCTGAGCATGTGTGTTTTTTAGGTATGGCTTTCACGTGGCTTACCAGTGCAGGGTACTAACATGCCATTCCTTTCTATATATTTTCATCATCTTTTAGGCCTGTTTTATTGCCTTTTTATGGCCTATTTAATTTGTGGTTCATGTATTTAACAGGAACAATTTTGGATTATATGACTGTAATGCTGTTGCATGTTTTACATGTATTTTGTTCTGCACTTTTGTATTAGCTCTCATGTTACAGGGTGAACTTTGTTGGCCCTATCATAGGCCTTGTGTGTTTCTTTGCATGTCATTTCATGACTTTTAATGTTTTTAGCTATGGTCTGTTTTTTCTGCAATAATAAAAATTTGTAATTTTTGTGGTGATCCCTGTGGTTGTGATCAGTAGCTTTTTTCTACTTATTCTACAGTGTTGTTCATACTGATCATAGGTGTATCCCACATTCTTATTTAGTGGTGCCCTCCCATTTTCAATTTTTTAGGTGGCCCCACTGAACTATCCTGTGTGTGGAATGCAGTTGTGGAGCGTGGTCAGGAGTTCCCACCTTACCTGGATGGTGGGGCACTACACCTTAGGAGAAGGTGCAGTACCTCTGTGGTGACTGAAGCCTCAGGGGCGCCACAGATGCATGTCTCAAGCTAGGTATAAAAGATGCTTGAAAGAAACTGGATGCCAAAGATGAACAAAATCTAGGAGATAGGCTCTAAACAATTTCAAAGTGAGATGTCTCCTACTGTATGATGTTAGTAACAGAAGAATTTTTTGGGTCTGTTGATAAGGCCTGTATAACATTGACTAGATGCTCCAAACAATTTCAAAGTGACATGTCCCCTACTTTATGACTTTAGTAACAGAACGCCCTCTTTCCTCCAGTTTCCTCCAGTTGCTGCTGGTAAGGTGCAGGTTTGCTGGAGAAATATGGCCCACCTGTCGTTACATGAACTAATCAGAAACAGAGCCATGACGATGGTGGGAATGGGAACGTACAACAGGATCAATAACAGGGCGGCTATGGGAAGTACGAGATTCAGCATCTAGCCTCCAACGATTACTCATTTACCCAATACCAATTACCAGAGAGAGCCTGATGCTTGTCAGAAGATAGGTGTAACAGATGTGTGTTTCAAGCTAGGTATAAAAGATGCCCGTGAGAAATTGGATGCCAAAGATGCACATAATCTAGAAGATAGGCTGAAAACAATTTCAAACTCAGATCTCGACTGCTGTATCAGTTTTGTAAAAAAAAAAAAATAATTTTAATGTGTAACAGCTCAGCACACCGAACAATTTCAACGCCACTAAAGGAAAAGGTTGAATATAGTAGGCTGTATCACGTTTATCAACAGAAAAAAATAAATATTTTAATGTGCTTGAGGTCAGCAGATAGCTTCATATCACCACCACAACATGACAATGTGTGATACGGCAGGCTGTATGTCATTCAGCTAAAGAAAATATTTTAATTTTTTTTAAATGCGCGTTAGGTCTGCACACATGTTCATATTACCACCACAAAATGACAATGTGGGATACAGCAGGCTGTATCACATTCAGCAACAGAAAAAAACATAATTTTTTTAATGAGCCTTAGGTCTGCAGACAGGTTCATATCACCATCACAAAATGACAACGTGGGATACCACAGGCTGTTTCACATTTAACAGCAGAAAAAATTAAAACTTTTTTTTTAATGTGGCTTAGGTCTGCAGACAGTTTCATATGACCACAGCACTAAATGACAAGGTGGGATACAGCAGGCTTTTTCACATTTAGCTAGTGAAAAAATATTAATTAGAATCCTATACTCGTGCATTTAGCACAATAGAAGCAGTGCACAACACGTGTCCTACTCGCTTTCTTTGTGGACCTCAGTAATGTCCAAAATAGAAAAAAAAACATGCTGGAAGGTAAATTTAACAGCCACAGTGGACAGTAGCTTGCTACACTATCTGACTGATACACAATCACCTAGCTAACTAGCTAAAATGTGGGATACTGCAGGCTTTTTCACATTCAGCTAGTGAAAAAATATTATTTAGAATGCTATACTCGTGCATGAAACACAATAGAAGCAGTGCACAACACGTGCCCTGGCGCTTTCTTTGTGGACCTCAGTAATGTCCAAGAAAGAAAAAAAATGCTGGAACGTAAATTTAGCAGCCACACTGGAGAGTAGCTCACAACACTATCTGACTGATATACAACCGCCTAACTAACTAGCTAAAATTTTCCATTTAACAGTGCCAGCGTCAGGAGCAGCCTCTCTGCACTGTTACAGTGTCAAAATGGCGCTACAACAAAATGTCCACTATTTATATGAAGCAGGACATATGATTTGATTGTGGGTGTTTCCTGCTCCCTGATTGGTTAGCCGCAATGTTCACACATAAAGTTAGGAGAAAAAATGACTGATATGCTTACAAGAATGCTGCGCCTCTGAGCTCTGCAAACCCCCTCCCCTTATGAAACACGTGAAAAACGCTCATGATACACCACCATTATCGCTGCTAAAGTGCTGAAAATACTTTTGTGGCAATCAAATATTTTCCCGAACTTTTACCGAATGCTACCGATTTTTTTCCGATTTTACAAAATTTTGCTCGTGTTTCCGATCACGAATCCGAATGTGCCATATTTGTGCCGAATTTGTTTGCCGAACATTTTCCAAACATATTCGCTCATCACTACTTAGCACCAATAGCTTATCATTGCTGTTCATGAGCACTAGTCTCACACATCCTCTCCTGTGATAGGCAGTTCACTGCCTATGGACTTTGTACATGGAGAGCCTTGTGGGGTGGGGTAAGCTTTCTCAACTCTGATTCATGATAAATCTAAAAGTTCTAATTGTGTCAGAACGCCTGCACCCATAATCTAAGGCTACTATCACACTAGCATTTGGCAGGGCTGCAGATGGCAGCCTACTTCCTTTTTTCTGCTTCCGTTAAGCCCCGCCCACCGCCGCATCTTTTCGTTCAGCTCCGCCTACATCTGCATGCGTCCTGTGTACCCTATCTTTAGCATTGGGTGCACAAGCCATGTGTATGTATGCTAATGCATCCGCATGCGTCGTTTTGACGTGTCTGCCGACCGCAACAAAATGCAACTTGTTGCATTCTGCGCAGCATTAAAACAATGCAGGCGGATGCGTCAGCATACATCCGCATGGCCTGTGTACCCAATGTTAAAGATAGGGTACTCAGGACGCATGCCGACATAGGCGGAGCTGAAGGAAGAGGTGCAGCAGTGGGCGGGACTTAGAGGAAGAAAGAAGGAAGTAGGCTGCCATCCGCAGCGCTACACAACGCTAGTGTGAAGCCTGCCTAAGTGATTACATCGTTGGATTCAGCTTCTCTTTCTTTGTCTACCTCAGGCTGCTCTCAGATGAGCTAGCAAAAACCTGCTGACAGATTCCCTTTAAATGATAGCCTATTTTGATTTTTGATAGGATGATTGTTTCCACTGCTTAAAATTCTACTGCAGCAGTATATGTAGCAAAAGGCATTTTAATACTCAGTGCATTCACAATTATGTCAATGCTTACAGTAATGATATTAACTAGCAAGGACAAAATAACACTTGTTTGCCAGAAAAAAAAATCACAAATTGTGATGGAAGTAAACCATTTTTAAAAATTAAATGGGTGCGTCCTCGTCAGACAGATTTACCCAACTTTTCCCAGGAAATTGTCATAAATGATTGTGTAAATCTGAATTGTAGGAATTAAGCTTACCTTCCATGGCTGTGCAAGCCACCAAATATTTGAATAACATGGAAGAACGCAGCTATGTTCACTGCATTAGGGTATGTGCACACACTGCGGATTCTGCTGCGGATCCGCAGCGGATTTGGCCCTGCGAGTCCGCAGCAGATTCTGCTGCGTTGTACAGTACCTTTATTTCCTATGGAAATAAAAAAACGCAGTGCACATGCTGCAGATTTTTCCACGCGGATTTGCTGCAGGCTACAATCCGCAGCATGTCAATTCTTTGTGCGGATTTCGCTGCGGTTTCCTTCCTTCACCATTGTGAGGTGAGAAACCGCAGGGCAAAACCGCAGGCTAATCTGCAGGTAAACCGCAGGACTTTGGACCTGCGGATTTACCTGCAGATTTTACAAAATCCGCAGGGAGAAATCCGCAGCACCTAAAAACTACATGGGCACATAGCCTAATAAGCAGTCCATGTCCTTGTGATTTTAAAAGGTCAAGCCCTGATACAACGGCACAATCAGAATCACTTCTGTTTAATATTTTTAACATATAAATGAGGTTTCCTTTTACATTTTTCATATGACTTGGCTCCGAGATAGATAAACAAGACATAAAAGTGCTTAAAAGCCCAATAAAACTGAAGTGACTGCAGTGATGTAGCTATTGTGACGATGTGGAGTACTTCGAAACAGCTCTCAAATAAATGATTTCCAATCGATTATCAACAACACTCGCACAGCTTTGTGAAATGTATTTCAATAGCAGCAATAATCATGTTTTATTTTTCAGGTGAGAAATTGAAAAGCTTTGCAAAATGTTTTTAGCATAAGAATAGAACGACATTACATCACACATCATTCAGCGATAGACTTGTAGAATAGGGACACCCGGCAATGTCATACTACATCACTGTACGCCATAGAAAAGTCTTACAATGCCGCTTTTGTAAGGTTTCTGAGCTTTTTAAATGTATTTCTAAATGAATTGTGTTTTTGCAGTGAATGTCAAATTTGTATAGCAGAACCATCCAATAAAAAGCAAAAGTCGTTTTCTGAGATGGTATACTATTATACTGCATGCATTTATTTGCTTTATTTATAGGACATTTTTCTGTATGCTTTGAATGAATAAAAGACACAACACATAGATTGTTACATAGTGGGGAGCAGTGAAATTACAGGTATAACTGCATCACATGTAACTACAACAGCTATACCAGGCGGCGCCAGCACAGTACTATTATAATATTAAAGTCGTGTCCAACTCTGGGTCACTTTTTCTTTTTTTTTTTTTTAAATGCATGCATTTGTCGCTAAAAGTCATTTTTGCTGTTGGATTTTGTTAAAAATGTTGCACTCTTTGCCTGTTACTGGCTCGTTGTTTCCAGCACATTCAACTGTGATGTAGTCTGTGGTCAGAAATCAGGTGAGATTAGTTCAGAAAAAGACAAACTCTCCCATTGGATCATCAGAATTAACTCACTGACATATTTTCAGATAACTCACTCTGTAGACAGCAATAGACAGGTTAGCACAGAGGCTATAAGAAATCAAAGCTTTAAATTAACCTAATAAAATAAAATATTTTGAAGCTCAATATTCACGTTTTTCTAAAAAAAAAAGAAAAAAAATTATCCCCAATTGTTGACAGCCTTTTTAAAAGCTTCTTTATGTGGTTCTAAAAACATAATAAAAAGGAAGCCATACTTACCAACACCAGGTCACAATACCTATGCACTAACAAGATGAAGCATTGAAGCATACCCCCATTATAAAGCCGAGGGCAGCAAAGGAGCAAATGCTGATGAAACCACTCAAATTTCCACTATTCATGCACACAGATGAGGCATGCATAAGGCGCTGGTCACACAAGTACGTGTGTCGCACAGTATCTGGCTTCCACCCTATTAGGCATTATTTTTTCTAAGGCCGGGGTCACACTGGCGAGGAATACGGACGAGTGCGAGGCGCTAAAAGCACGCATTAGACACGGACCAATGATTCTCTATAGGGTCCCTCGCACCAGCCGTATATTTCTCATCCATATTCTATGGTCCGTGCCAATCGCAGCATGCTGCGATTGTCAGCGTACTACGGCCGTAGTACGCCAATGCAAGTCTATGGGTGCGCAAAAAATATGGATTACACACGGACCACACGTGTGACCTGCGAGAAATTTGCAGGTCTTTTGGCTGGTGACAGGAAATGGGCCAATCCATCATCAGGAAGCCTAGACATGCAAATGAGCTCAAAAAGCGCTCCAGACATCCAGGAAGTACGCCTCCACGGAGTACAGCAGCAGCATGGCGTCCACTTACATAAATGTGGAAATGTTAATAGTCCTGGTGCAGGAGCGTCCCAAACTATGGGACCAACGTGATGCCCATTATGCTAACCGGGCAAGAAAGGAGGCGTCATGGAGGCGTATATGTAGGCAGATGTTCCATGACTTTGGTGATCCGCCACGTGAGGAGCAGCAGAAAATTCGTAAGTACAAGCCAAAAAATGAGTAAAAGTACCGCACAACAAAAAATGAATATAGAATCAGCACCCCCCTTCCTATGCTTATACTTTTTTCCTCATGAGGCCGTTAGATTTGGATGTGACACGTGGTTTCACATAGCCATAATTTCGGTTTATGCCACAAGCTCCTCATCCTCCTAGACAAACAAATTATTAAGTGTAGCTACTTGATACATCAACTAAAGAGACCCTGTGTATCTGCCCAATTATAGATATGCCACCATGGGTAGAAAGCACACCCCAGAAGGCCCCATGCCTAGACTACTGGTAGCAAATGTGACCTATCAAATATGTGAATTTGACATTATTTCCTGTCACATTGCAGTGGATGATGTGATGAGACGCTGGCGAAGCATCCGGGACCAATACCGCCGGGAACGTCAGCAGCGGTCCAGGAGTGGGGATGCTGGCTACGTGAAATGAAAATATATATTACGACCGCCTCTCCTTCCTCGCCCCAATTCTGGATCTGAGACCGTAAGTAGATACCTCACACCACATTACACAGATACTTTACAGGGCCAAAAAATAGGTATTTATTTTTGGCTCTGTTCTATTTCTTCACAGAACTCAGTCCAACCTTACGGACAGAGGCACTGGCTCGGAAACCGACCCCATCATTGATCCTGGGTCTGCAGGGGAAGAGGTGGCTGGCCCATCTTCTCCCCCTACTAGGAGTCGGGGTGAGGAATCAAGTCAGGATGTTCCATTGTCTGCGCCCCAAAGCCCACCACCAGGACCATCTGGTGCTGCTGCTGCATCAGCACCAGCAGAGGATCAGGGCAATATCAGCAGCAGCCCAATTGGCCACACCCGGGGCTCCCCTCAGCCTGCTGCCACATCCCGGCGAGGAAGAAGCCGAAGACGGCAAATACCTGCCCCTGATACCCGCACTAATGTGGACACTGGGGTCCTCAATTATTTAGCCAGAGTAAACACTGATGATGGGGAGGAGGCATACTCTCGCAGCCTGGCCAATTATCTCCATGCCCTTTCCCGTGAGGTCAGACTCCATATTAGAGGATGCTTTCAGATCCTGCTTGATGCCTGTACATACCCCAATACGCCCTACAAATTATTTGAATATATTGAGAGGTGGTAGCTTTCACCAAGAAATCTCATGCGCCTTAGGCACCCCCTAAGAAATGCAAGCTCAAGCAGGATCTGAGGATCCTCAAATACGTGGGCCTACACCTCACCTCCTTCCTCCCACTACCCAACCTTCAATTCAGCAGCCACAAGTGTCAGTCTCTAGCCAACCCCACCAATATGGCCACTTGTTCCCACCCAGTGTTGGAGGCTGGTCCCAACCTGGTTGGGTACGATATGGCTATATTGGTGGGTATGAGCCACGTGCCTACTACAGCCAACAAGGTGCCCCTCCCCATTATTACACTGGCCAGTACCCCCAACATTCCCAGGAGGCAGGACAATTCCCACATCATGGGCATCAGTATGGCCCCACACAGGGCGATGTTGGGCACAGTATACAGCAGAAACCACAGGCTTCTCTTCCACGTTCTCCTTCCCCTACTTATGAGAATTTATAAGTATGTGGCCACAATCAGTCTGATGGCTGGACATGTCCAGTGCGGTTTCACTGGTGCTCCAAATACAAATCCAAAGGAAAAAACAGGTGTTCACCATCACCAAACTTTGTAAAAAAATTGAACATTCACATTTTTCCACAATGTTTTCCAAACATATTAATAATCCATCATGACAGGCAAGGCTACCTCACGCCTTTCAGACAGATATTACATGTCTGTCCAAAAGAGAATATTTAACCGTGCTATACTGTAAAGTCAAAGGCTGAAAATACACTACTCACTTGCTAAGGCCAAGGAAAGGCGTGCTGGCCTTAGTGAAGTAGTCACCTTTTTTGCAAGCAATCTATAGTAACAAATCAAGGCGACCAGCCTTCATAATATCACGCTCTCTCTATGTCTTAACAACTGAGTATTATTTTTTCATCCTTTCACTTGACCAGTATAGCATGGTTAAATATTCTCTGTTCTACAGACATGTAATATCTGTCTGAAAGGCATGAGGTAGCCTTGCCTGTCATGGTGGAATATTAATATGATTGGAAAACATTCTGAAGAAATGTGAGTGTTATCTTTTAGCAATAATTTTGGTTATGGAGATGACCTCTTTTTTTTCCTTTGTATTGAAATATTCTCATGCAGCAATGTTGTTATTGCCTAATTTTTTTGTGTTATGTTATATAATGTTACTTTTCAAAAAAGTTTTATAATGCAAAAAGGGCAATTTGGCCCATTGCCAAACTTTTCATATGGAAATATTATGTTTGCCTTTAAGAAAAAAAAGCAAAAAGGCAAAACTAAAAATTAGTCTACTACAGTCAACTTCTCTGTGTGATTTCTCAAAAACCCAGTCAACATACTAACATACGCTAACCAATGCAATGAAACAGTCATAGAATCATAAGGGGTTGAGTTATATATATTTAGACACACTTAAAGAAACAAATTATAACATAGACACAGGGTCTACCAGAGCCAACAATACAACAGAAAAGTATTGTTTATAATTGAAGAATTGGGATCCAGAGTTCGGCGGCTTACGTACCCTTATATGTTTGCCATCCAGGGCCCCAATACAATTAGGAAACTGGCATTCCTCCTCAAAGTCCCTTGATATCCTCAACCAGTCTTCCATCCTGGGCTCGGGCATGACGACTTGATGGAGTCTTGTCCAGATTTCTGTACATGTTGACCTCACTATGCCAGAAATGGTAGATCTTCCAATGAGAAACTCATGGTAGAGGGCGGCATAAGACAGGCCAGAGGACAGGAAGCTGTAGAACAACAGAAATGGATAATTTTAGAATGCAGAAAGTCAAAAAAATCAGTTACATGCCGACCAAACTTGGTAGGAATTGAGATAGAATAACACACATGTTTGGTTGCACAATGACTAAGTAATATGCAGTACATATTAGACCTAACATTCTGGTGTGTAAGTTGAACCATATTTGGAGTAAGATGAGGGCATTAAACTTAGTCCAAGAAGGCCAAAAAACATACTTTAGCCCACACATTATGAACATAGAGAATGTGGTTGTGTAGTACATACCATTTTGTGAGTATAAGTCGCTCCTCTGCAGATATAGCTTTGCGCATCCTTGTGTCCTGAAAGGTTATCCCAGGGCGCACTATCTCCAAGAGTCGATCAAATGTGGAAATGCTCATGCGACAGTATTGGTAAAATTTCACTGGATGCTCCCGCAGAGAAGAATAGAGCCGGTGAAAATGACCTCTTGTGAGTCGTTGCCTCAAAAGTGGATGTACCCACATGCGTCTCCTCCTCCGCGGATCCACTATCACTGGGTATGGTTGCCCAAAGCGCCGTGACAAAAGCCAGTTGAAGAGAACCAGCTCGGTTGTATTGAAACTCAGACACTCTGCCATGTTGCACAAAGAACACCAACACACCTCGTGAAAGCAAGGTAACAAATGGACAGAATGGAGGCAGCCACCTGTTCCTGAGTGTATAAATAGGGTGCAGGCTAATGATTTAAATTGTTAGCAAGCCTCAAAACTGTTAAATGTCCATTTTGCAAGGCTGCGAGAAAAACTCACCATACAGATTGCATACGGATGGCATACGGATTACATACGGATGCTCACATGCGCAAAATACGCGACCGCACCTTGCTTACGGATGACCTACGGAGCACTATTTAGAGGTCATTCATCCGTATTACGCCTGTAATCTACGGACCGTATTTTGCATCGTTTAGTGTGACCCCAGCCTTAGTGATAGCCATATTATTAGATCAGGTGGATTGTTCAGCAGTATATAAATGCACCCCACAAGAACAGACACCCCAATTTACGCAACAACACTAAAGGGCCTAGCTGCATCCTGCATAAAAATGGAAAAATGTACAATAAAAAGATGTACAAAATATATATCGTATTGGTCGATATATTGACTTAAACTTGCTAGCTCGCAATCCAGGTCAAGGGTAATCATTGCTTTACAAGTCCCTATGTAACAAGGTGACACGGGATGGTAGTCATGACCGAATCTCTTAAAGCAACAGTCCATAAAAAACTAGGCCCCTTGTACATGAAAAAGACAGATGCAGTCTCAGTCCCACAGCACAGTCAATTACCTTCTTTTCCACGCTAACTGCAGTCACTGAAGATGAGGATCCAGGAACAAAACACGTCAGGCACAGTTCTGATCCAACAGGGAAAACTTTACTATAGATGTAATAGGGGTTCCTGTGCTGTCCTTGTATCTGCTTTAGGCCAGTCAGCATTAATGGCTCCCCTTCAAACTGGAGTGCCACACAGTCATTCTGAAGAAGGACCTACGGTCCATGGATTTGTCCACTCTGCCTTGCAGACGATAGCAGCAGTCTGCAGCAGCCTTTATTCCCCAGCTGGGGTCCCTTCTGTCCCAGACAGGGACACACATCCTGCCTCGGGCAATCCTGCCTGGGCTCTCTAGAAGCAGGTACTTCCTGCTCCTTACCCACTGGCTGGACTTGCCCCTTTTATTAACTCTTTCTATCCTTAACCTATCAATACAACAGAAAGCATATACAGTACAGGTTATACATTAAGGGAGCATATTAAGACAATACAAACACAGCAAAAGGATTAAATATAGGCAGATGATATAAAACACTACAGGCAAACCACCCGTATACCACACAAGCAAGAGAGAGAGGGGAGGCACATGAGGATCCCCACCACCTCTTTACACCCCTACCTCCTAAAACATGGTCACCTCCGACCATGATACAACCTGTAGTATTAAAACAGCAGATTTAAAAAAATAACAGTATAGCAGTCTCTAATTAATATTGCCGACAAGTCAGGAGGGACTTTGGCTAAGTTTACACCTCAGTGCAATAGAGTCTCAGTCTCTCTCAACATGGGTCACTGTCATGATCCAGGTTGGATTATGACAGATAAAAGCACTAGTAACCTTTTTTTTCCTTAAGCTGTGTGCTTAAAGATAGTTTTGCCCCCGGTGGCCATTAGGGTCATTGCACTGTGGTGGTTTCAGTTCTAGTTTTGCCCCCGGTGGCCGTTAGGGTCATTGCACTCTGGTTACTTTAGTTAGTGCAGGTAATTATGAAGCAGGTGTGATTGCTGGCTCTTACCTCTAAAAGAGTGTCAGGTGGTTGCAATCACTGTTGGTGATAGTGGTCATTTCCAACCATCCTTGGTGGAGGAAGGAGCTAGAGAGAGTTCCTTGCAGCACAGTCAGAGTCCTGGTGTGGAAGGAGCCAGAGAGGAGTTCCTTGCAGCTCTGACAAAGCTTGGTGAAGGAGCATCTATTCAGGAGGAAAGCTGCATTCTGGTGTTGGACTATATTGCTGGGAGCAAGAGCAACAGAGCAAAGCTAAGTGGTGTTTCCCTGTTTGTCACTTTCCTCAATGTGTGTTTCAGTGCAGTGGTGGGATTAGTTTCTGCACCGTCCATTTCACTAGAAAGGGGTAGGTGCAGGGCAAGCTAGGGTTTTTAGGTTCCTGATCGGCACCCGGTGCGGAACCGGCCTAGGGATCGCTAGGAGTGAAGAGACACTGACTCAGGGGAGTGCAGGAGGTCTCCACGTCCCCGCTCCCTATCGCAAGGCCCTCCATTGTATCAGTTTCCCTGGTGTTTCCCTTTATTATTTAAATTCGCCCTGCTGGAGGCGGTGTATCCAGTTATACGTGTAATTCTGAAATTTGCCTGCTCGAGGAGGTGTATCCGGCTGCACGATATATTATTTAAATTCGCCCTGCTGGAGGCGGTGTATCCAGGGTCACATGTGCCATAGAAATTCGCCCTGCTGGAGGCGGTGTGTCCAGTCACACGTTGACCATCACAGTCACTTTGACCCTGGCCCCCTTGCTCCTGGGACCCATAAAAACAAATTCCCTAGCCCGATGGCCAACTTATCATCCAATTACATAGTCTTGACCCGGCTCGCTCCTCGGGTCCTCCTGATCAGAGCCTCCCCCTCCCTCTTTTGACCAGATCATGGGCTTACTATCAAATGTGTGCGCTGTGCTTAACAGGGGGCTAGTTCAAGGTTAAAATGGGGCAAAGTTCTGGGTTAAAAGAAGTCAGTTCTTGCAGCAGCTACACGTGCAGTTCCTGGTAACCAACCCTCATAGGTACAGCAGGGGGTGCGCAAACGCGCACATATAAACTGGAAGGAGGGGGAAAACAAATGCAGCTCTTTATTTGTGACCGTGATGGCCACTCCTGACACATCAGTCCTGGTGCTGTGCTGGGCTCTTTGCTCTTAAGAGACCCAGAACAGTCTCTTCATTTTTTTTCAGGTGCAACCAGCACAACATATATTTTGTTCCTTTATAAACGGGCCGCATCAGTCAACGCACGGCCGCTGGTTGGTGCAATGGGCTGCATTCGGACCCTGCACGACAATATAGGCGTGGGATGAGGATCCACTGCAGGAGGAGGCTCCACTGTTCCTCCGACTCCGTGTCCCCTCAAGCGGCGGTCCCATGCCCCCAGAGATTCCAGCTCTGATGCTGTATCTGCGACCACCTCACACAGTTCAGGCATCGCTTCCTCCTGCCTGGCTGCAGGAACTTTGACCGTTGCAACAGGTCGCTTGTCACAGAGGGCTGCAAGCACCCGTCATTCTTCTGGAGTGGAGACCATTTGTACGGCCACCACAAATGGCCCCCGGGGTCACGACTCCTTTACAAATTATATCTGTTCCTATTCCTGTACGGGGCCCTTGCAAAGAACAAATCCGACATTAACATACACCTTCTCTCTCGTGCCGTCCTCCAAAATAAATCCATAACCCCTTGAGGGGTCAAAGTACCGGATCACTCTGCTGGTCATCCGGCCAGACATGTTTCCTCTGCTGTGGCACTATAACTCTTGCACAATGCGACGTTCCCGCCGCTTCTTCTCCTGGATGACTCCCTGGATCCACCGAACCTCTGCAGCAGTGGGCACCTGGGGCTCCTGTACATACATGCCACTAGTGTCAGCCATAACAGATATGGCCCGGAAGGACGCAGGTGCCACCGCCACCGGGGACGATGGCGGAGTTGGAGACGAGAGGCCTCCGACGATGACGGTGGAGCCACAGGAGGTGAAGGGGCAGAGGACGAGGTGATGGGACGGCCGGGCGGAAACTCCCTACTCACCGCCGCTGCATCCGGTGACAGTCCTATGATGAGGATGCTGGTGCTGGTGATCGCAGTCACCACAATTCCCCACAGGGCAGCCTTCAGAGTCTTCCAGACTCCTTCCGGTTCCTGTCGAGGCACCGCCAATCCCTCGAACTCCTCGGTCTCCACTGGCTGCTTGTCTGGCTGCTGGAATGGGTGCCATTCTTCCAGCTCCCCCGACCACCAGGCCACGAAACGCAGGTCCATCTCCGCCTGGGCCACGGATCGCTTCCAGTCCTGGAGGCTGATGCCGCCTCGGAAAGACATACTTCTTCTCTGCATGGTATCAGGTAATGGCATCTCTTGTTCTGGGTTTCACCCATTCGTGGGTGGGGGTCACTTTCAGGCTGCTCCACCCATTTCTTCTGGTCAGACTGGGAGGGCAGCAGCTTCTTCTACTTCGCCCGCACCCATTTAGGGTGATCATTCTTCACAGGGGGATGTGGCCTTCTTTCCTCTGGTGCCAAATTTCCTTCATGACGTCCATCAAAGGTGGCACCCTCCTTTATTTTCACGCCACTGACCCCTGTTTCCTGGTTAGTCTTTGGCGCTGTCTTAAAGTCACTGTCAGCCGCCATCTTTAACTCTTCCATGGCGGTCAGCATTTCAAAATCACTGTCAATCGTCATCTTCAACTCTTTCATGGCAGTCAACAATTCACAATGCTCGGGAGTCTTCTTCATCAGCATTTCAAAGTCACTGGCAGTCCCTTGTCCAGTTCCAATTCGGAAAGGTGCCGGAAATGCCATCTCAGCTGCTCTCACCCTGGTCATAGATCCCGGATCCTTCTCTGTCAGTCTTATGGTTACAGGGGTAGTAGGTATGACCGAATCTCTTAAAGCAACAGTCGATAAACACCCCGGCTCCTTGCACATGAAAAAGACAGGTGCGTTCAATTACAGAACAGTCAATTACCTTCTTTTCCACACTCACTGCAGCCA
Organism: Dendrobates tinctorius; assembly: GCF_039654945.1. NCBI lineage: Eukaryota > Metazoa > Chordata > Amphibia > Anura > Dendrobatidae > Dendrobates > Dendrobates tinctorius. The sequence goes on along the minus strand of NW_027361838.1, from coordinate 19,974,851 downwards.
CTTAAGGTGAGTATCCAGGAACAAAACATGTCAGGCACAGTTCTGATTCAAAAGGGAAAGCTTTACTGTACATGAAATAGGGGTTCCTGTGCTGTCCCTGTATCTGCTTTCGTCCGGTCAGCATCAAGGGCTCCCCTTCAAACTGGAGTACCACATAGTCTTTCTGAAGATGGATCTTTGGTCCCATGATTTGTCCACTCTGCCTGGCAGACGATAGCAGGAGTCTGCGGCAGACTTTATTCCCCAGCCGGGGGTCCCTTCTGTCCCAGACAGGGACACACGTCCTGCCTTGGGCAATCCTGCCAGGGCTCTCTCTAGAGGCAGGTACTTACTGCTCCATACCCACTGGCTGGACTGGCCCCTTTTATTAACGCTTTCTATCCCTATCCTATCAATAAAACAGGGCGCATATACAATACAGGTTATACATTAAGGGAACATATTAAGAGACAATACATACATAGCACATGGATTAAATACAGACAGATGACATAAAACACTACAGGCAAACTACTCAGGTACCATACTGTCACGTCACCGTCAGACGCGAGGCCTGCTGTTCCACCCTCAGCCACTAGGAGGCGACGGACTGTCATGTGCCATCGGGCTCGGGGCATGCTGTCCAGGCCTCGGCCACCAGGAGGCGCCGGACTGACACATCGCCGTCGAACTCGGGGCCTACTGTTCCTGCCTCGGTCACTGGGAGGCGCCGTGGTTCACACCCGAGTGATGGCGGCAACAGTGAAAGGGCTTCTGCGCAGACATCTAGTGGACACAGACTCTGCTCCAATGTCAGTCATGAAGGGGGTGGTGCATCATCATCGGGTCTGGTCCTGGGGGCGGTCCTGATGACATCAGCAGGCCGGGAGCCTGTGAGAGATGACCTGATCCCTCAAATACTTTGGGACTGGGCTTGCAAGCCGCCGGATATATTCTTGGTTCCCCTGCGTGCTACTTTGTGATTCTATAATTAACTCTGACCTCAGCCTGGATTCTGACTATTCTATTGCCTGCCGTTTTCGTACCTTTGCCTTACTCCTGACTACCGACGCTGACCTTGGCTTGGATTCCCTGACCTCTCTTCTGCCTGCTGATTCTGTACCTCTGCTATTCTCCAGGTTTGTGACCTTGGCCTGGATATTCGACTCTGCTACCGCCTGCCGTTTTTGCACCTCTACCGCTCGCCTGGTTTCTGACTACGTTTTTGGCTCCCTTCCTGCTTTTCTATTGGCGACCGTCCTGCTCTGGCGCACTGCTCCTATTCCGACAGCGCCTCCTGGGCTCTGCTGTAAATCCAGATCCCTGTATAGGGGTAAAGGGTATCGGGGTTACTCGGGGCGCTGTCTTTTCGCTGCCCAGACTTGCAGACGGACGTTACACACACAAGCAAGAGAGAGAGGGAAGGCACATAAGGGTCCCCACCACCTCTTTACACTGGCGTATATTTTCTCATATGAGATAATTGGGCAGTTCATACTAATGACAGTTGGCTCAAACTCTGTCAAAGTGTGATCTGAGTGTCATCTGAGTGTGATCTGATTCACTCGCATGAGAGCATCGTATCACAGGTGTGAAGAAGATGAAGAACTTAATTTCTCCATCATCTCCACTGTCTCTTTGACCGTACATTGAACTGCACTCGGATGACAACGTAATGCAGTCCAGTGTTTCACACACAACCATAGACTTGTATGGGTGCCAGTGATTTTTGAATGGCCTTTTCTTAACAATCCTTTCAAGGCTGCGGTTATCCCGGTTGCTAGCCTGCTGAAACAGACTAAGGGACCTTGTTAAATGCTTAGGAAGCCTTTGCAGGTGTTTTTATTAATTATTCTAATTACTGAGATAATGACTTTTGGGTTTTCACTGGCTGTAAGCCATAATCATCAACATTAACAGAAATAAACACTTGTAATAGATCACTCTGTTTGTAATGACTATATAATACCATATGTACTCGTGTACAAGCAGAGTTTTTCAGAACATTTTTTGTGCTGAAAATGCACCCCTCGGCTTATGCATGAGTCATTGTCCCAGAAAGATGGCGGTGGGGGGGTAAAGCCGGCAAGCAATGGGTCATAGCATAGATGCAGGAGCTGGCATCTGCAGCTAAAGCCTGTGCCCGCTGAAAAAGAAAAATGAATATTCACTGAGCTGGCAGTGAATATTCATTTCTCTTATAGCGCACACAGTTACAGCCGCAGGCTTCCAGCATATGTCCGACTTACCTTCCCTGCATGCCTTCACTGCATCTCTCATTCAGTACCAGCAGTTTTTCTGACCGAGTAATCACATGTCCCCTGCTCATTAAGGTAATGAATATTCACCTCTCTCCACTCCCATAGGAACCATGCATATGTAAGAAGAAGGACCGGACCACAGGTACCTGTTCTGTGCCGGGTCTGGAACTGTCGGGGCTGTCTCCTCTGTTGTCAGGGGGAAAGCTAATGAGACCGGACAAACTGACACATCCGGGAGTAGGGGGTGTGGCTAAGAAGCTGCAGCGACAGCGCACGTAAGTACTTAGTTTCGGTGGGAACAGACAGCACGCGACAGGGAGAAGTGAGTGCTCTGACTCTCGAACACAGTCACAGAGCAGACCCACACCTGCAGATCCCCACGGTGACTAGCAGCGTCCGCCAGACGAGATGTGCAGGACGCCCGTTGCTCACCCTGAAGCAAAGTGCCAAACGCTCCAGGCTCATGAATACCGCGCACTCAGAGAGACTCAGTGTGGGACCGTAAGCTGTGCCTCAATTCCCCCGTATACGTCCACCGATCAACGTTAAACCCGGAGAGTGTCAAGACCTATACCCTCTTGGCTGCATCAGTAGAGGGACTAAAGGCTCAGCAGAAGGTCAGGGAAGTCAACCGCTGCCGCCAGAAGATGGATCCTAGTTATCCATAGGACTTCATCGGATCAGCATTGCACCCGCCGTTGTGGGCGCCATCTTCGGTTCAGCAACATCCACGACCCAAGAACTGACCTACACGATAAGTCAACTAAAAGAACTTCTGTTGTTATAGTTACTGTTATTTTCCCCCATCATATACCCTGCGTTTAATGACCTGTTCCCTCATTTAAATTGCTTTATCTCCCTGCGTGGAGTATTCACTTGTTAATTAAATCCTTTAACCCTTGCTCTGCCTCTGTTGCCTCACTGCATCCCGAGTCAATAAGCTTACCCAGTTTTTCATGGCAAAATTAGGTGCCTCGGCTTATACTTGGGTCGACTTATACACGAGTATATACGGTATATGCGTTTCACTTTTTGTATTGAAGAACTGAAATAAATTAACTTTTTGCTGATATTCTTATTTTGTGAGAAGCCCCTGTATCTATCTTATACAAAAGCTGTATGACTTTGTGTACGTTTGGTGATTTCCCTAAAGTGTATGACTTGGCTTGAACTCTGAACTCCGCCCGGTTTTTCTGTCTCTGGTACTACGTTCTCCGACCGGCTTTTGACCCACTGGCTTGTACCTTGACTCCTCTTTCCGTCTCACATTTTGGATACCGATGGGCTCCCTTCTGGCTCTGACCTTTGGCTCATCCCTGACCTCGTGCATTGCTGTGACCTCTGGTACTTCGTCTTCCTGTTTTTTGCTGACTCCGGCCTGTCTGACGACTCTGTCGCCTCCTGGTGGCGGCCTGCACTTTTTCACCTAGGTGTTACATAGTAACATTTTAAAGGGGATTCCAAACTTTTTTTCTCTGTTATGGATCCGCTCCGTACATTGGCGGACCAAGTGGCCAACCTTACTCAGATGATGCAGGAGTTATCTGTGGAGCTCAGGGCTTTGGTTACTTCTCAGAAGATGGTGCAGAGGGAAATGGCTGAGACAGTTAAGTTAACCCGGAGGACCTCCTCTGTCAGTAAGTCTAGTGGGGTGACAGTGACTGATGTGTCTCTGCACTCTCCTGAACCTTCGGTGAAACTCCCTGACACCTCTGGCGAGAAGGACAAGTTCTACATGTGCAGGGAGGACCCGTTGAATCGCTATTAGGTGCAAAATGGCCGTTGTCAGAGTTTGCTCACTCCTTTCTCCAGCCTCCCGGCCATTAAGTTCTAATATGGATTGTCAATAAAAGCGGACTTTTTCACTTGGATCGGTGAGTGCACACGTTTTCTTTCCTCAATGCTGGATTTGCATGCACTGTGTTTTCTGTATCAGCACCCGTGATCACAGGGTTCAGCCTCCATGGACAGAATGGACTTGACAGCTTAAGGGTATGTGCACACGCTGCGGATTCTGCTGCGGATCCGCAGCGGATTTGGCCCTGCAGATCCGCAGTAGTTCCGCAGACAGTGTACAGTACAATGTTAGCCAATGGGACTTCAAATCCGCAGTTTACATGCTCTGGATTTTACCGTGCGGTTTAGCTGCGGTTTTAAATCCGCAGCATTTCAATTCTTTCTGCGGATTCCGCAGCGGTTTGACACCTGTTCCATTGTCCAGGTGTCAAGCCACAGGGGAAAACCGCAGGCAAATCCCCAGGTCACTTTACCTGTTGTTTTACCTGCAAATCTGCGTGGAAAAATTTGCAGGTGAATCCACAGCGTGTGCATGCAGCCTAAACCTGCAGCAGTATTGGCGGTGCCGACCGGCTTTTTTCTTGACACGTTGATTGCACATACTGTATATCCTGTATAGAAACTGAATGTTTCTATGTGTGTGTATATACTTTATATATGTGCTTGTACACACTGTATGCGTCTGTATACTGTATATACTTTATATCTGTGCTTGAACATACTGTATGTGTCTGTATACTGTATATACAGTACATAGTATATGTTTCTACAGTTATAAAATATATATATAACGTGTATCTGTGTATATCTGCTGCATATATAGTTCTGTAATTGTAGTGTCTCCATAATAGGAATCAGTAGTTTATCATATGGCCAGGGTCACACTGGCTAGGAATACGGCCGAGTGAGAGGCGCTAAAAGCACGCATTATACACGGACCAATGATTCTCTATGGGGTCCCTCGCACCAGCCGTATATTTCTCATCCGTATTCTACGGTCCGTGCCACTCGCAGCATGCTGCGATTGTCAGCGTACTACGGCCGTAGTACGCCAATGCAAGTCTATGGGTGCGCAAAAAATACGGATTACACACGGACCACACATGTGACTTGCGAGAAATACGCACAAGGTGTCTTTTAGCAAAGCCGGCAATTCAGTGCACTATACAGTAAACTCACACTGACAGGTTTAATAAAGAAACGAAAGAATAGATATATACACATAGAATGCATATATATATATATATATATATATTTTCTATGTGTCTATATCTATTCTTTGGTTTGTGTTATAAACACTGTCATAGGGCTCCATTATATGTCCATTTTGCAAGCCTGCGAGAAAATCTCGCCATACGGATGCCATACGGATTACATACGGATGCCTACATGCGCAAAATACGCGACCACACCTTGATTACGGATGACATACGGAGCACTGTTTAGGGGCCATTCATCCGTATTACGCATGTAAAATACTGACCGTATTTTGCGTTGGTTAGTGTGACCCCGGCCTATGTCTAATGCCTGTGTCTTACATTAGGGCCTGTTCACACTGTCTTTCTTTAATTGCTCCCGGTGCGTTCTGCCTGAATACTCTATAGAACCATAGATTGCAATGACTGTCTGTGATGTTTTTTCTCTAAGGCCGGGGTCACACTGGTGAGGAATACGGATGAGTGAGAGGCGTTAAAAGCATGCATTACACACCAATGATTCTCTATGGGGCAGCTCCCATCAGCCGTATATTTCTCGTCTGTATTCTACGGTCCGTGCCAATCGCAGCATGCAAGTCTATGGGTGCGCTAAAAATACGCATTACACACGGACCAGATGTATGACTTGCGAGAAATACGCACCCAGTGTCTGACAAGATATAGAATAAACAGGCACCATCCACAATGTCAATTTAGGTGGGATCACCTAGTGCATATAAATGGATTGACATGAAAACACATAAAGAAAAAAAGTATATGCACACAAATAGGGATCACCACAAGGATATGATAATCAAAAAGTATCAATTTTATTAATGGACACAACAAACAGATACTTTGTTTAAAAACAATTAAAAAGTCTGAACAACCAGACACTGATAACAAAACAAAGACAATGGGTCATTTTGATAAATAGTTAAATACTATGGGTCCCAAGGCCAACCATTCAGTATAATGCCAGGTATCTGCTAGTTACCATAACCTAGGGTCTATCAAATCAATTGTAATGACAATCATGACCTTGGATCAAAAATACCATATTATCAATAACTACTATGGTTACATAGAGATTCTACATATGCCATAAATAGAAAATTGAATACTTATCATGTTGCCAACACAAATAAACATACATTAACAAGTCCCTTTCCCTAGCATGATATCACCTGGTTTCTGAGGATGAACAAGCTACCGGGTAGGTTACATGGGACCCCCAAACCCACGCGTATCGACACAGTGATGTGTCTTTCTCAAGGTCAGTGTAATGTTCTGTTGAGATCCTTTATATATACCTATCCAATTAGTAATCACTCTTACCAGCTGAGTTTCAAGTGGGGGAAAAAAAAAAAGAGAAAAAAGGTGGATCAGTTCTGAGTTTAATGAGGCAGCGTCCTGCTCCCGTCAGTGCGCAGGCGCCTGTATTAACTGACGGAAGTACCATGGAGTTGCCCTTACTAGGCATCTATTTCCACTGCGCACGCGCCCAAATGTTTTGCCAAGAGTTCAGTACTTCCTCCTCTACTCAGTACTGAATCAGTAAAGGTGCGCAAGCACAATGATCTCCAATACACAGGCGCCTGCAGCGGCAAGAAAGAAAAAAAAAGAAAAATTCTCAAGCAGCGTGCGGGCGCCCAGGAAGGATCCTTCCCCTCAAGGAGACCTCAGGCCGATGAAAAATGCGACTTTATCGGTGCACTCAAAATCACGGCGCCCATATTTAATAGCGCAATCGTCCTTGCTAAGAGCACCATAGGGATATAGAGAAGATCATATGTCACATCAGTACATCCAAGCACAGGCACCAAAACTTAATGCGCTAAAAGCGCTACCATAAGGTGACGCATAGTGTGAATAAGGCCACAATTTAATGTGTCAAAAGGTGGTCTAGACACTGGCACAACATGACAGTAATAATAAACTTTATCTATTCACTCAATATCACGGCGCCCAGATTTAATAGCACAATCGTCCTTGCTAGAAGCTCCATAGAAATATAGGGAAGATCATATATCACATCAGTATATCCAAGTGCAGGCACCAAAACTTAATGCGCTAAAAGCGCTACCATAAGATGACGCATAGTGTGAATACAGCCACAATTTAATGTATCAAAAAGTGGTCTAGACGCTGGCACAACATGACAGTAATAATAAACTTTATCTATTCACTCAATATCACGGCGCCCAGATTTAATAGTACAATCGTCCTTGCTAGAAGCTCCATAGAAATATAGGGAAGATCATATATCACATCAGTATATCCAAGTGCAGGCACCAAAACTTAATGCGCTAAAAGCGCTACCATAAGATGACGCATAGTGTGAATACAGCCACAATTTAATGTATCAAAAAGTGGTCTAGACGCTGGCACAACATGACAGTAATAATAAACTTTATCTATTCACTCAATATCACGGCGCCCAGATTTAATAGCACAATCGTCCTTGCTAGAAGCTCCATAGAAATATAGGGAAGATCATATATCACATCAGTACATCCAAGTGCAGGCACCAAAGCTTAATGCGCTAAAAGCGCTACCATAAGATGACGCATAGTGTGAATACAGCCACAATTTAATGTGTCAAAAAGTGGTCTAGATGCTGGCACAACATGACAGTGATAATAAGCTTTATCTGTTCACTCAATATCACGGCGCCCAGATTTAATAGCACAATCGTCCTTGGTAGAAGCTCCATAGGGATATAGGGAAGATCATGCATCACATCAGTACATTCAAGCACAGGCACCAAAGCTTAATGCGCTAAAAGCGTTACCATAAGATGACGCATAGTGTGAATACAGCCACAATTTAATGTGTCAAAAAGTGGTCTAGGCACTGGCACAACATGACAGTAAAACTATATTTGTTCACTCAATATAACGACGCCCAGATTTAATAGCCCTTGCTAGAAGCTCCATAGAAATATAGGGAAGATCATATACCACATCAGTACATCCAAGTGCAGGCACCAAGGCTTAATGCGCTAAAAGCGCTACCATAAGATGACGCATAGTGTGAATAAAGCCACAATTTAATGTGTCAAAAAGTGGTCTAGACACTGGCACAACATGACAGTAATAATAAGCTTTATCTGTTCACTCAATGTCACGGCGCCCAGATTTAATAGTACAATCGTCCTTGCTGGAAATACCATAGGGATATAGGGAAGATCATGCATCACATCAGTACATTCAAGCACAGGCACCAAAGCTTAATGCGCTAAAAGCGCTACCATAAGATGACGCATAGTGTGAATACAGCCACAATTTAATGTGTCAAAAAGTGGTCTAGATGCTGGCACAACATGACAGTGATAATAAGCTTTATCTGTTCACTCAATATCACGGCGCCCAGATTTAATAGCACAATCGTCCTTGGTAGAAGCTCCATAGGGATATAGGGAAGATCATGCATCACATCAGTACATTCAAGCACAGGCACCAAAGCTTAATGCGCTAAAAGCGTTACCATAAGATGACGCATAGTGTGAATACAGAAACAATTTAATGTATCAAAAAGTGGTCTAGGCACTGGCACAACATGACAGTAAAACTATATTTGTTCACTCAATATAACGACGCCCAGATTTAATAGCCCTTGCTAGAAGCTCCATAGAAATATAGGGAAGATCATATACCACATCAGTACATCCAAGTGCAGGCACCAAGGCTTAATGCGCTAAAAGCGCTACCATAAGATGACGCATAGTGTGAATAAAGCCACAATTTAATGTGTCAAAAAGTGGTCTAGACACTGGCACAACATGACAGTAATAATAAGCTTTATCTGTTCACTCAATGTCACGGCGCCCAGATTTAATAGTACAATCGTCCTTGCTGGAAATACCATAGGGATATAGGGAAGATCATGCATCACATCAGTACATTCAAGCACAGGCACCAAAGCTTAATGCGCTAAAAGCGCTACCATAAGATGACGCATAGTGTGAATACAGCCACAATTTAATGTGTCAAAAAGTGGTCTAGGAACTGGCACAACATGACAGTAAAACTATATCTGTTCACTCAATATAACGACGCCCAGATTTAATAACCCTTGCTAGAAGCTCCATAGAAATATAGGGAAAATCATATATCACATCAGTACATTCAAGCGCAGGCACCACGGCTTAATGCACTAAAAGTGCTACCATAAGATGACACATAGTGTGAATACAGCCACAATTTATTGTATAAAAAAAAAAAGAGTGGTCTAGACGCTCACTCAGTATAACGACGCCCAGATTTGATAGCACAATCGTCTTTGTTAGAAGCATCATAATGATAAAGGAAAAATCATATATCTCATCAGTACATTCAAGCAGGCACCAAAGCTTAATGCGCTAAACACGCTACCAAAAGATGACGCATAGTGTGAATATAGCACTTAGATATGATAGCACAATTTTCCTACTCAGGGCGTCATAATAATGCAAACTAACAGGGGTACCCCCAAATATTTCAGTCGCAAATAATGTTCACTATGATATAATTATGAAATCTATGTATTTATATGTTCATAATTTATCTTGATGAAATCAAGCACACTCCTATACTTTAAATCACTCAGAAACCAGGCTCTGATATCACCCCATATAGATACAGAATAATTTCTCAAGAATATACTAACAGGGTTACTTAGCTAATCTTAAAAAGCTATCCATCTACACGAAATTCTCCTGTAGATATTGAGGACCGACATGTTGAGACACAGAGCATGTGAGTCAGACATAAACATGCGTTATTTTAGTATCAAAAGTCCATCCATATGAAGTTCCGATATAATACAAGGACTAGACCACAACTTGTGTACCATCAATAAGGAACATAATCATCACAAGATAATTAGTCTTAAATGTCCAAATATTATCCAAGATGTAACGAGTTGGTAGTTGTTCTGTCCAAATCAACTTCATCATCACGTATCTTTCAGGAGATATTCCCCCAGATTTGGATCCCAATCCTAGAGCCCTACGGACAAAACAAAAGAAAAGAAAACGTCATGGGGCTGGGGGTTCACGGGAGGAATCAGTGTTTCTAGATCCACTGTAAACTGGTCATCAAAGGAGATAAGAAGATAGTAAATTAACTCTCTTTGTAAAACCCTGTATACAGCAGCTCTTCATTTAAACCCCCTGGAGCCAAGCTTTTGAGTTCAAAGATCCATCTGGCTTCATGCCTCAATAGCTCATTTGTAATTTTACCTCCCCTGATGTTTGTCTGAACTCCTTCCAGCCCCATGACTCGAAGGGACTTTGGACTACCACCATGATATTCCAAAAAGTGAGCTGCTACAGACGTGATCTGTTTTTCTTTGGTTTTATCAACTCTAGCCGTGGCTATATTAGAGAGATGTTGTTGGACTCTCCTGCGCAACTCTTGTGTGGTTTGACCCACATATACCTTATTACAACCACAAACCAGTGCATAGACCAAATTGCGCGAACGACAGTTGAAATATGCCCTAGACTAGACCTGTATAGGTATACCTGGTATTGAGAGCCCCCTAGTCGCAATCATCAGTGGGCATACTGTACAATTACCACAAGGGAATGATCCCTTGTTGGAATTACCACATCTGATTTTAGTTTTGGAACGTCTAAAGTGGCTATTCGTAAGGTAGTCCTTAAGGTTTGTTGCTCTCCTTGCTATCATCCTAGGCCTCTCAGAGATAAAATTCTTTAGTTTATTCTCACTACAAAGAATATCCCAATTGTTGTTCAAAATTCTATAAACATCACCCCATTGGTTATTAAATTTGGTTATTAAATTTATTGTGTCTAGATTAGTTCTTACCCTAGGCCTCAGGGTGTCTTCTCTCGTACAGTTCCTTGAATATTCATACGCTCTGGACACCGTATTTCGTGGATAACCACGTTCCAGGAAACGCTCCGTTAGAGCACGAGATTCTTTTTGGAAGTCCTCCAGCCGACTACAGTTCCTCCTTAATCGTAAGAACTGCCCCTTCGGGATCCCATTAGGCAAGTGGGCTGGGTGAAAACTCTTGTAGTGAAGAAAATTATTCGTCGCTGTACTCTTCCGATGGAGTGTCGTGCTTATCTTATTATCTTGAATCATGACTTTCAAGTCAAGGAAATTCACCGAGCTGTTGGAAACACAGGAGGTTAAGCGTATATTCCAGCTGTTGTTATTAAGTTCCTCAACAAAAGAATCAAATTCTACCCTCGAGCCTGTCCATAGGATAAGGATATCGTCAATAAAGCGGTACCATCCATGCACATGGCACTGGAAGGCTGATTTTGTCCGCACTTGAGTATCTTCCCACCATCCCATATACAGGTTCGCATACGAAGGTGCACATCTGGCACCCATGGCGGTACCCGAAACTTGCCTATAAAAAACTCTATCAAAAATGAAATAGTTTTTTTCAAGTATTCCCTCAAAAGGTCCAAAACAAAGGTATCATGTCCCCTGTGCCCTGTTGAGAACAAATCCAGAAAATACTCTACCGCCGAAATACCTGTGTCATGCTTTATGCTCGTATATAATGCCTCGACATCTAAGGTTGCTAGAAGGATGTGGTCCGGAAGTTCCAAGGGTTCCAGGCACTGGATAAGATGTGCCGAGTCACGGATATATGAGTCCAGTCCCTGTACTATAGGCTGCAAAAAAAAGTCAACATATACACATGACCTTTCGTATAATCCTCCTATACCCGACACAATCGGTCTCCCAGGTGGTTTTTGCAGGGATTTGTGAACTTTGGGCACCATGTAAAATGTTGGTACTACTGGATGTTTTACTGTTAGAAAGTCCTTCTCTTTTTTGTCTATTATCCCATATTGATATGCCCTACAGAGTAATCTATCTAGATGAGATTTGAAAATCTCTGTGGGATCAGAGGGAAGGGCTTGATAATGTTGAATATTAGTCAATTGCCACCTGGCCTCATCCATATACATATCCTTAGGCCATAGGACCAAGTTTCCCCCTTTGTCAGCCTGCTTGATCTCAAATGTATCATTATTCCTTAGAGCATAATATCATCCATATACATATCCTTGATCTCTTGGAAGAAAATGAACATAATGATGGGAGGCGAAAATTTACAGGTAGGTTGCCTTCTCAGGCAACTCCCTCATTTGCACTCTTCCCAGCCATACAAATCTTCTTTGAGAAGACTAGTAGAGATATCCAAAAATTGAAACTAAATAAACACGGTCATAATAACTTTTCAAAGGGAGAGAGGAGGGCGCTATCTGCTCTAAGGAATAATGATACATTTGAGATCAAGCAGGCTGACAAAGGGGGAAACTTGGTCCTATGGCCTAAGGGTATGTATATGGATGAGGCCAGGTGGCAATTGACTAATATTCAACATTATCAAGCCCTTCCCTCTGATCCCACAGAGATTTTCAAATCTCATCTAGATAGATTACTCTGTAGGGCATATCAATATGGGATAATAGACAAAAAAGAGAAGGACTTTCTAACAGTAAAACATCCAGTAGTACCAACATTTTACATGGTGCCCAAAGTTCACAAATCCCTGCAAAAACCACCTGGGAGACCGATTGTGTCGGGTATAGGAGGATTATACGAAAGGTCATGTGTATATGTTGACTTTTTTTTGCAGCCTATAGTACAGAGACTGGACTCATATATTCGTGACTCGGCACATCTTATCCAGTGCCTGGAACCCTTGGAACTTCCGGACCACATCCTTCTGGCAATCTTAGATGTCGAGGCATTATACACGAGCATAAAGCATGACACAGGTATTTCGGCGGTAGAGTATTTTCTGGATTTGTTCTCAACAGGGCACAGGGGACATGATACCTTTGTTTTGGACCTTTTGAGGGAAGTACTTGAAAAAAACCATTTCATTTTTGCTAGAGTTTTTTATAGGCAAGTTTTGGGTACCGCCATGGGTGCCAGATGTGCACCTTCGTATGCGAACCAGTACATGGGATGGTGGGAAGATACTCAAGTATGGACAAAATCAGCCTTCCAGTGCCATGTGCATGGATGGTACCGCTTTATTGACGATATCCTCATCCTATGGACAGGCTCGAGGGTAGAATTTTATTCTTTTGTTGAGGAACTTAATAACAACAGCTGGAATATACGCTTAACCTCCTGTGTTTCCAACAGCTCGGTGAATTTCCTTGACTTGAAAGTCATGATTCAAGATAATAAGATAAGCACGACACTCCATCGGAAGAGTACAGCGACGAATAATTTTCTTCACTACAAGAGTTTTCACCCAGCCCACTTGCGTAATGGGATCCCGAAGGGGCAGTTCTTACGATTAAGGAGGAACTGTAGTCGGCTGGAGGACTTCCAAAAAGAATCTCGTGCTCTAACGGAGCGTTTCCTGGAATGTGGTTATCCATGAAATACGGTGTCCAGAGCGTATGAATATTCAAGGAACTGTACGAGAGAAGACACCCTGAGGCCTAGGGTAAGAACTAATCTAGGCACAATAAATTTAATAACCAAATTTAATAACCAATGGGGTGATGTTTATAGAATTTTGAACAACAATTGGGATATTCTTTGTAGTGAGAATAAACTAAAGAATTTTATCTCTGAGAGGCCTAGGATGATAGCAAGAAGAGCAACAAACCTTAAGGACTACTGTTATGATTGAGTCACCATAGGAGGCAAAAACAGAAAAGCTAGCTAAGTCCAGAAAACCAGAGAAGTTGGCAGCTATCGGATTGCAGACCCCTGAACCTATCAACACAACTAGCAGTAGCCGTGGGGGGTTCCTACGATGTCCTAGACCCCTCGATCACAGCCGGAGAATTAAATAGGCCTAAAGAAAGAAAGGGGAAATCTAAACTGCCCCAGAGCAGACCCCAAAGCCATAGGCAGCCCCCAACATATTATGACGGTGAAGCAAGATGAAAATACTAACACAGACAGAAAGATAGACAGAGCAAAGAGGGGCCCAAGCTAACTACATAGGAAAGGACAGGAAGGCTGCTGTCTGCAATCCGTGAAAAACCCTATGAAAATAAGAGCCAACAAACTGACAGTGAAAAAGGCCCTGAAGACGCTAGGCTTCAAAAAGCTATGTCAGCACTCAGGAATATACTGAAGACAGAGCTACAGGCAAAAGGAGATTCAGGTCACCCCAGCAGGGGATGGCAGAATACTGAAAAGCAAGGAAAACAAAAAACAAAACAAAAAGGCTAACAGCCAAAACAGAAAACTTAGCTTTAGGAGCAGGAATCACACTGGTGTCCTAGGAGTCCACAGAGAAATCACCCGCAGGGCAGAAGGGCGTCGGCAGCCTTATATCCAGTCTGTGACTCCACTCAGCCAGTCATCCTCATTAGACTCAGGTGCCTGATAATCAGGCTCATTACCTTCCTTCACCAGAATAGGGAGTTGACTAGAATCCAGTGACGAAGGGGAAAATGAACTCACAACAGTACCTCCCCCTTGAGGAGGGGTCACCGAACCCTCAACCACGCCACCAGGGCGATCAGGGTGAGCCCGATGAAATGCACACACCAATCTTTTGGCATGAATATCAGAGGCAGAGACCCAGGAATTATCCTCCTGACCATAACCCTTCCACTTAACCAAATACTGGAGTCTCCATCTAGCCAGAGGGGAATCCAGTATTTTCTCTACCTCATATTCCATGTTACCGTCAACCAATACAGGGTCTGGAGGTGCCACCCCAGGAACAACTGGTTCAACAAACCTCTTCAACAAGGACTTATGGAACACATTATGGATTTTAAATGTGACAGGAAGAGCCAAACGAAAAGAGACCGGATTAATAATCTCCAAAATCTTGTAAGGTCCAATAAATCTAGGCTTAAACTTAGGAGAAGCCACCTTCATAGCAATATTTTTTGATGATAACCACACCATATCACCAATCTTAAACTGGGGACCAATGGTCCTATGTCGATTGGAAAACCGCTGGGCCTTTTCCTGGGAGAGAGATAACTTATCCACCACTTGGTCCCAGATCTGGTGCATTCTCTCCACCACAGTGTCAACACCTGGGCAGGCAGAAGGCTCCACCTGCCCTGAAGAAAATCGAGGATGAAACCCAAAGTTACAAAAAAAAGGTGACATCAAAGTGGCAGAACTAGCTCTATTATTTAAAGCAAATTCAGCCAAGGGCAAAAATGAAACCCAATCATCCTGATCAGCGGAAATAAAACATCTCAAATACGACTCCAAGGTCTGGTTTGTTCTCTCTGTCTGCCCATTGGTCTGAGGGTGAAAAGCAGAGGAGAAGGACAACTGAATTCCCAGCTTGGAACAGAAAGTCCTCCAAAATCTAGACACAAACTGAACTCCTCTGTCAGATACAATGTTCTCAGGAATCCCGTGTAAGCGAACCACCTGTTGCAAAAACAGGGGCACCAACTCAGAGGAAGATGGCAACTTAGGGAGTGGTACAAGATGAACCATCTTAGAGAACCTATCACAAATCACCCAAATAACAGTCATTCTTTGAGAGACCGGCATATCAGAGATAAAATCCATTGAAATATGGGTCCATGGCCTCCTGGGGACCGGCAAAGGCATCAACAACCCACTAGAGCGAGAACAAGATTTAGACCGGGAGCAAGTCCCACAGGACTGCACAAAATTCCTGACATCATGAGACAAGGTGGGCCACCAAAAAGAGCGACTCACCAGATCTCTAGTACCAAAAATACCTGGATGACCAGCCAATGCAGAGCAATGAACTTCAGACATCACTCTCTTCTTCCACTGGTCAGGAACATACAACTTTCCACTGGGACAACGCTCAGGTTTGTCCTCCTGGAACTCTTGCAGAGCAAGTCTCAAATCGGGTGAGATGGCAGAAAGAACTACCCCTTCGCCTAAGATGGTAGCAGGCTTGGTTACCACAGGAGAATCAGCAAAGAAACTCCTAGAGAGGGCGTCTGCCTTTACATTCTTAGTTCCAGGAAGAAAAGAGACCACAAAATCAAAACGTGTAAAAAACAAGGCCCACCTAGCCTGTCTAGGGTTCAAGCGTTTAGCCGACTCTAGGTAAATCAAATTCTTGTGGTCAGTGAGGACCACAACTTGATGTTTAGCTCCCTCCAACCAATGTCTCCACTCCTCAAATGCCCATTTCATGGCCAACAGTTCCCGATTCCCCACATCATAGTTACGTTCAGATGGAGAGAACTTTCGGGAAACGAAAGCACAGGGATTCATTTTAGATGTTACAGGATCCTTTTGGGACAAAACAGCTCCTGCACCAATCTCAGAAGCATCCACCTCTACCTGGAACGGGAGTGAGACATCAGGTTGCCGCAAAACCGGGGCGGAGGTAAATCTTCGCTTCAGCTCCTGAAAGGAAGCAACAGCCTCAGGAGACCAATTCAACACATCAGCACCCTTCTTAGTCAGATCAGTCAATGGCTTGGCAATACTAGAAAATTTTGCTATAAATTTCCGATAAAAATTAGCAAAACCCAAAAACTTCTGGAGGGCCTTCAAAGAAGTGGGCTGAACCCAATCATAAATGGCCTGTACCTTGGCCGGGTCCATTTCAATAGTTGACGGAGACAAAATAAATCCCCAAAATGATATCCTCTGTACTCCAAAAAGGCATTTTGATCCTTTGACATACAGGGAATTCTCCCTCAAGATCCGGAACACAGTCCGAATATGTTCCACATGAGAATCCCAATCCTTGGAGAAGATCAAAATATCATCCAGGTAAATAATCAAAAATTTATCGACAAAGTCTCGGAAAATATCGTTCATGAACCACTGGAAGACAGAAGGGGCATTAGTGAGCCCAAAAGGCATCACCAGGTACCCAAAATGTCCCTCCGGAGTATTAAACGCCGTCTTAAATTCATCCCCCTGCTTAATGCGGATAAGATTATACGCCCCCCTGAGGTCAAGCTTGGTAAACCAGCAAGCACCTCTAACTCTAGAGAATAGATCCGAAATCACGGGTAACGGATACTGATATTTAATAGTAATTTTATTGAGGGCACGATAATCAATACAAGGCCTTAAAGAACCATCCTTTTTGGCAACAAAAAAAACCCGGCACCTAAGGGTGAAGAGGATGGTCTAATATGACCCTTCTCCAACGCCTCCTTAATATAGGACCGCATAGCCTCGTGCTCGGGTACAGATACATTGAAGAGCCGACCCTTGGGAAATTTACACCCCGGGCTTAGTTCAATTGCACAGTCATAACTCCTATGAGGAGGCAAGGACGCAGAGTCACTCTCACTAAATACATCATAAAAGTCCGCCAAATAGTCAGGAACATCATGCGACTGAGGAGAGGTGGAAAAAACCGGAGCCTCACTAAAGGCACACCGACAACCCCAACTTACCACAGACACAGATTTCCAATCCAAAACTGGATTATGAATTTGCAACCAGGCAAACCCCAGAACAACGGCATCATGCAGACCATGCAATACCAAAAATCTGCAATTTTCTTGATGGTCTGGGGCGACCCGCATGACCACCTGGGTCCAAAACTGAGGTTTATTTTTAGCCAAAGGAGTAGCATCAATCCCCCTCAAAGGGATAGGCGTCTGCAGAGGTATCATCGGAAATCCACAACGTTTAGCAAAATCCAAGTCCATTAGGTTTAGCGCTGCTCCCGAATCCACAAAAGCCTTGGCGGAAAATGTGGACAGGGAGCAGATCAGAGTAATTGCCAGAAGAAACTTAGGTTGAACACCACCAACAGAAAACGTGTGTGCAAAGCGTTTCTCTCGTTTAGGACAAACAGAAATAATATGCGAGGCATCTCCACAGAAAAAACACAACTTATTACTCCTTCTGAACTCCTGACGTTGCGCCTTAGACAATACTCTATCACATTGCATAGGTTCAGACGTCTGTTCAACCGGTTTCAACACCTCTCGTGCAATCCTGCGTTCACGTAAACGCCGATCAACCTGAATGGCTAATGACATAGAATCGTCCAGACCAGAGGGAACAGGAAATCCCACCATAGTATCTTTTACGGCTTCTGACAAACCCTTCCGAAAGCAAGCAGCCAAGGCATTATCATTCCAGGTAGTAAGGACCGCCCACTTTCGGAACTTTTGACAGTACAACTCTGCAGAATCTCGACCCTGGTTCAATGCCAACAGGGTCTTTTCAGCCTGATCAATAGCATTAGGTTCGTCATACAACAACCCCAAAGCTTGAAAGAATGCGTTCACATTAGTCAGAATAGGATCATCTGGTTTCAAAGAAAACGCCCAATCCTGGGGATCGCCACGCAGCAAAGAGATGACAATTTTAACCTGCTGCGCGGAGCTCCCTGACGAGTTAGGCTTCAAGGCAAAAAATAATTTACAATTATTTTTGAAACTCAAAAATTTAGATCGATCCCCAAAAAATACATCAGGTGTAGGCATCTTTGGTTCAACAGCATGCGAACGAGCAAGGTAGGCGGAAATTCCCCGCACTTCCGCAGCGAGCTGCTCCACATGATCAGACAATTGCTTTATCTCCATTGAGAGAAAAAAAAAATTCCCCCTACGGCCTCAGAGATATAGAGGAAAGAATATACACACACCTTCTTTTTTTTTTTTCAAACACAATTCTTTCCTGCAATTGAGTACCCTAGGATCTGCGGTATGGCGGGTGATTCTGTTATGATTGAGTCACCGTAGGAGGCAAAAACAGAAAAGCTAGCTAAGTCCAGAAAACCAGAGAAGTTGGCAGCTATCGGATTGCAGACCCCTGAACCTATCAACACAACTAGCAGTAGCCGTGGGGGGTTCCTACGATGTCCTAGACCCCTCGATCACAGCCGGAGAATTAAATAGGCCTAAAGAAAGAAAGGGGAAATCTAAACTGCCCCAGAGCAGACCCCAAAGCAATAGGCAGCCCCCAACATATAATGACGGTGAAGCAAGATGAAAATACTAACACAGACAGAAAGATAGACAGAGCAAAGAGGGGCCCCAGCTAACTACATAGGAAAGGACAGGAAGGCTGCTGTCTGCAATCCGTGAAAAACCCTATGAAAATAAGAGCCAACAAACTGACAGTGAAAAAGGCCCTGAAGACGCTAGGCTTCAAAAAGCTATGTCAGCACTCAGGAATATACTGAAGACAGAGCTACAGGCAAAAGGAGATTCAGGTCACCCCAGCAGGGGATGGCAGAATACTGAAAAGCAAGGAAAACAAAAAACAAAACAAAAAGGCTAACAGCCAAAACAGAAAACTTATCTTTAGGAGCAGGAATCAGACTGGTGTCCTAGGAGTCCACAGAGAAATCACCCGCAGGGCAGAAGGGCGTCGGCAGCCTTATATCCAGTCTGTGACTCCACTCAGCCAGTCATCCTCATTAGACTCATGTGCCTGATAATCAGGCTCATTACCTTCCTTCACCAGAATAGGGAGTTGACTAGAATCCAGTGACGAAGGGGAAAATGAACTCACAACAGACTACCTTACGAATAGCCACTTTAGACGTTCCAAAACTAAAATCAGATGTGGTAATTCCAACAAAGGATCATTCCCTTGTGGTAATTGTACAGTATGCCCACTGATGATTGCGACTAGGGGGCTCTCAATACCAGGTATACCTATACAGGTCTAGTCTAGGGCATATTTCAACTGTCGTTCGCGCAATTTGGTCTATGCACTGGTTTGTGGTTGTAATAAGGTATATGTGGGTCAAACCACACAAGAGTTGCGCAGGAGAGTCCAACAACATCTCTCTAATATAGCCACGGCTAGAGTTGATAAAACCAAAGAAAAACAGATCACGTCTGTAGCAGCTCACTTTTTGGAATATCATGGTGGTAGTCCAAAGTCCCTTCGAGTCATGGGGCTGGAAGGAGTTCAGACAAACATCAGGGGAGGTAAAATTACAAATGAGCTATTGAGGCGTGAAGCCAGATGGATCTTTGAACTCAAAAGCTTGGCTCCAGGGGGTTTAAATGAAGAGCTGCTGTATACAGGGTTTTACAAAGAGAGTTAATTTACTATCTTCTTATCTCCTTTGATGACCAGTTTACAGTGGATCTAGAAACACTGATTCCTCCCGTGAACCCCCAGCCCCATGACGTTTTCTTTTCTTTTGTTTTGTCCGTAGGGCTCTAGGATTGGGATCCAAATCTGGGGGAATATCTCCTGAAAGATACGTGATGATGAAGTTGATTTGGACAGAACAACTACCAACTCGTTACATCTTGGATAATATTTGGACATTTAAAACTAATTATCTTGTGATGATTATGTTCCTTATTGATGGTACACAAGTTGTGGTCTAGTCCTTGTATTATATCGGAACTTCATATGGATGGACTTTTGATACTAAAATAACGCATGTTTATGTCTGACTCACATGCTCTGTGTCTCAACATGTCGGTCCTCAATATCTACAGGAGAATTTCGTGTAGATGGATAGCTTTTTAAGATTAGCTAAGTAACCCTGTTAGTATATTCTTGAGAAATTATTCTGTATCTATATGGGGTGATATCAGAGCCTGGTTTCTGAGTGATTTAAAGTATAGGAGTGTGCTTGATTTCATCAAGATAAATTATGAACATATAAATACATAGATTTCATAATTATATCATAGTGAACATTATTTGCGACTGAAATATTTGGGGGTACCCCTGTTAGTTTGCATTATTATGACGCCCTGAGTAGGAAAATTGTGCTATCACATCTAAGTGCTGTATTCACACTATGCGTCATCTTTTGGTAGCGCGTTTAGCGCATTAAGCTTTGGTGCCTGCTTGAATGTACTGATGAGATATATGATTTTTCCTTTATCATTATGATGCTTCTAACAAAGACGATTGTGCTATCAAATCTGGGTGTCGTTATACTGAGTGAGCGTCTAGACCACTCTTTTTTTTTTTTTTATACAATAAACGGATGAGAGATGATCTTGGTGGAATTAACTGGGACAATATCCTGAGACATAAAAATACACAAAGAAAATGGGAGATGTTTATTAGCATCCTGAATAGGACCTGTGAACAATATATACCGTATGGGAATAAACATGCGAGAAATAGGAAGAAACCACTATGGCTAAATAGAGCTGTAAGGGGCGCAATAAGGGACAAAAATAAAGCATTTAGCGAATTAAAGCAAATAGGTAGTGATGAGGCATTAACTAAATACAGAAGATTAAATAAATTCTGTAAAAAGCAAATCAAGACAGCAAAGATTGAGACAGAGAGACTCATTGCCAGAGAAAGTAAAAATAATCCCAAAATATTCTTTAACTACATAAATAGTAAGAAACTAAAAAATGATAGTGTTGGCCCCCTTAAAAATAGTCTGGGTGAAATGGTGGATGAGGATGAGGAAAAAGCCAATATGCTAAATGACTTTTTTTCAACAGTGTTTACACAAGAAAATCTTTAAAGATTCCATAATAACAGGGTCTGTACCACAGGACTGGCGTATAGCAAATGTGGTGCCAATATTCAAAAAGGGGACAAAAACTGAACTTGGAAATTATAGGCCAGTAAGTTTAACCTCAACTGTGGGTAAAATCCTGGAGGGTTTTCTAAAAGATACTATACTGGAGTATCTGGAGAAGAATAACCTCATGACCCAATATCAACATGGGTTTACAAGGGACCGTTCCTGTCAGACTAATCTGATAAGCTTTTATGAAGAGGTAAGTTCCGGACTGGACCAAGGGAATGCAGTGGATGTGGTGTACATGGACTTTTCAAAAGCTTTTGATACGGTGCCACACAAAAGGTTGATACATAAAATGAGAACAATGGGGATAGGGGAAAATATGTGTAGGTGGGTTAAGAGCTGGCTCAGGGATAGGAAACAAAGGGTGGTTATTAATGGAGCACACTCAGACTGGGTCACGGTTAGCAATGGGGTACCACAGGGGTCAGTTTTGGGCCCGCTTCTTTTTAACATATTTATTAATGACCTTGTAGGGGGCATAGAGAGTAGAATTTCAATATTTGCAGATGACACTAAACTCTGCAGGGTAATCAATACAGAGGAGGACAATTTTATATTACAGGAGGATTTATGTAAACTAGAAGCTTGGGCTGATAAATGGCAAATGAGCTTTAATGGGGATAAATGTAAGGTCATGCACTTGGGTAGAACGAACAAGATGTATAATTATGTGCTTAATTGTAAAACACTGGGCAAAACAGTCACTGAAAAAGACCTGGGTGTATGGGTGGACGACAAACTCACATTTAACGGCCAGTGTCAGGCAGCTGCTGCAAAGGCAAATAAAATAATGGGATGCATTAAAAGAGGCATAGATGCTCAAGAGGAGAACATAATTTTACCTCTATATAAGTCACTAGTGCGACCACACTTAGAATACTGTGTACAGTTCTGGTCTCCGGTGTATAAGAAAGACATAGCTGAACTGGAGCAGGTGCAGAGAAGAGCGACCAAGGTTATTAGGGAACTAGGGGGTCTGCAATACCAAGACAGGTTATTACATTTGGGGTTATTTAGTTTGGAGAATCGAAGGCTTAGGGGTGATCTTATTACAATGTATAAATATATGCGGGGACAATACCAAGAGCTTTCTAATGATCTTTTTACTCTTAGACCTGTGACGGGGACAAGGGGGCATCCTCTACGTCTGGAGGAAAGAAGGTTTAAGCATACTCACAGACGCGGATTCTTTACTGTAAGAGCAGTGAGACTATGGAACTCTCTGCCATATGATGTTGTAATGAGTGATTCCCTACTAAAATTTAAGAATGGACTGGATGCCTTTCTTGAAAAGTATAATATTACAGGGTATATACACTAGTTTCCTTAATATTGCGTTGATCCAGGGAGCAAGTCTGATTGCCGTATGTGGAGTCAGGAAGGAATTTTTTTCCCCAATGTGAAGCTTACTTGTTGCCACATGGGTTTTTTTTGCCTTCCTCTGGATCAACATGTTAGGGCAAGTTAGGATAGGATATGGGTTGAACTAGATGGACTTAAAGTCTCCCTTCAACCTTAATAACTATGTTACTATGTTACTATGTAAATTGTGGCTGTATTCACACTATGTGTCATCTTATGGTAGCACTTTTAGTGCATTAAGCCGTGGTGCCTGCGCTTGAATGTACTGATGTGATATTTGATTTTCCCTATATTTCTATTCTAGCAAGAGCTTCTAGCAAGGGCTATTAAATCTGGGCGTCGTTATATTGAGTGAACAGATATAGTTTTACTGTCATGTTGTGCCAGTGCCTAGACCACTTTTTGACACATTAAATTGTGGCTGTATTCACACTATGCGTCATCTTATGGTAACGCTTTTAGCGCATTAAGCTTTGGTGCCTGTGCTTGAATGTACTGATGTGATGCATGATTTTCCCTATATCCCTATGGTGTTTCCAGCAAGGATGATTGTACTATTAAATCTGGGCGCCGTGACATTGAGTGAACAGATAAAGCTTATTATTACTGTCATGTTGTGCCAGTGTCTAGACCACTTTTTGACACATTAAATTGTGGCTGTATTCACACTATGCGTCATCTTATGGTAGCGCTTTTAGCGCATTAAGCCTTGGTGCCTGCACTTGGATGTACTGATGTGGTATATGATCTTCCCTATATTCCTATGGAGCTTCTAGCAAGGACGATTGTGCTATTAAATCTGGGCGCCATGATATTGAGTGCACAGATAAAGCTT
The DNA here is from genome assembly GCF_039654945.1 of Dendrobates tinctorius. Taxonomy (NCBI): domain Eukaryota; kingdom Metazoa; phylum Chordata; class Amphibia; order Anura; family Dendrobatidae; genus Dendrobates; species Dendrobates tinctorius. Next base: position 19,950,996 of record NW_027361838.1, on the reverse strand, counting down.
ATTATTACTGTCATGTTGTGCCAGTGTTTAGACCACTTTTTGACACATTAAATTGTGGCTGTATTCACACTATGCATCATCTTATGGTAGCACTTTTAGTGCATTAGGCCGTGGTGCCTGCGCTTGAATGTACTGATGTGATATATGATTTTCCCTATATTTCTATGGAGCTTCTAGCAAGGACGATTGCGCTACTAAATCTGGGCGTCGTTATATTGAGTGAACAAATATAGTTTTACTGTCATGTTGTGCCAGTGCCTAGACCACTTTTTGATACATTAAATTGTGGCTGTATTCACACTATGCGTCATCTTATGGTAGCGCTTTTAGCGCATTAAGCTTTGGTGCCTGTGCTTGAATGTACTGATGTGATGCATGATGTTCCCTATATTCCTATGGTGTTTCCAGCAAGGACGATTGTACTATTAAATCTGGGCGCCGTGATATTGAGTGATGTAAAATTTGGGAGGTGTAGGTGTTAATTTAAGGGGTTAATTCGTTGCTAAAAAATGTGTGGGCTCCCGCATTGACAAATTACCGCGGGAGCCCACACTTTCTTTACAACGAATTAACCCCTTAAATTAACACCTACACCTCCCAAATTTTACACATGAACCCTCATCTAATTACTAATGAAAGACATACAAAACAAAACATGAAATGAAATGGTTTACTGTATGTAAACCATGTGTCATTTCATGTCGGCTTGGGGAATGATTTCACAAAAGCCGGCAATTGAATTAGCGGCTATTCTGCTATGAAGAACTCTGTGAAATATAAATATATATATATATATGTGTCTCAATGACATGTATATATATATATATATATATATATATATATGCATTCTATGTTTCTATATCTATTCTTTCGTTTGTGTTATAAAACCTGTCATAGGGCTCGATTATATGTCCATTTTGCAAGGCGGCGAGAAAATCTCGCCATACAGATTGCATACGGATGCCATAAGGATTACATACGGATGCAGACATGCGCAAAATACGCAACCACACCTTGCTTACAGATGACATACGGAGCACTATTTAGGGGTCATTCATCCGTATTACGCCTGTAAACTACGGACCGTATTTTGCGTCGGTTAGTGTGACCCCGGCCTAAATGTGTCCATCTGTTCCAACAGCCACAGAAAAGTGGACACTTTTAGACAAAAAAAGCAGACTCTGAGGGTATGTGCACACGATGAGTGATCGCTGTGGGTTGGGCACTGTGTACTTGTGCAGTGTCCAGATGTTACAGCAGAGTGGATGTGATCTCAAGAAATTCCATGCCTACTATGCATGCACAGACGCCCGCGGTTCACCCGCATTGACGGACATGCGGCGCGTCTTTCCAGATCGCAACATGTCTATTTATTTTGCGGAGACGCGATAAATCTCACCCGAACAATATATTGGATGCAGAGAATCCGCACAGTTTAGTGATCACATGTGGAGTCACCTGCATTCAATAGCCGGCAGTGGACATGTGCTGCGTCCAAAGCGCTGCCAATTCTTGATCAAGTGCACCTGGCCTAAAAAAAAGTCAATTTCAGAAAAAAAAAATTCATTTGACCTCTGCTTGTGTCAGTGCAGTCTGAGTCCCCGTTGGGGATTTGCGTGATTCCTATTTTAGGGGGATTCAGGCAGAGCCCCCAGACGCACTCCAGAAGCGCAGTGTGAACAGGGCTTAATATACTATTGTGTGGAATAGTGCAGTCTACTATACTATTCCGCACTGTCCCAGTGCAGCAGCCAGACACGGTCAGACATTTTTTTTTAGAAATCTATTGCTGTCATCTTTCAGCATTTCTGCAACGTTTTTCCATAGTCAAATGAATGGGAAACAAAAATGCACGTGAAAAGGCTGCAAAAACGCTGAATATTTCCTGCCAACACTGTAGATCAATCCGCAGCAAAATAGTGTACGTGAACAGACACTACAGGGGTTTTCTAAGAATGTAAAAATAATTAGCATGAAATGATAAATCCCCGCGGCTCCAACACTGATGCTACGGGGGTCTCCGCCAGTCTCAGCACTGAGCTGTATGGGTCCTGTGGCTCCGGGGGTCTCCATCAGTCTTGACACTAGGCTGCAGGGGTCTTGAGGCTTCACCTTATTATAGCTGCAAACTGAATAATAGCCATCAGGGACCCCGAAATTTCGGCCATGGAGAAGACATCCTAATTGGGGTTTCCCCTTCCAAAACTAAAAAATGTCAGTGGGGTCACAGCAAATAGGAGCAGTCACAGAAGGCTGTATCTCCCAGGTATTAAAGGCAGGGAGAGGGACATGTATTGTAGCACTTACAAAGTCATTTTCCCCTATTGAACCCCTCAGTGTTCTTACCCACTACATTAACCCATTAATGGCTACCATAAAGTATGATACCAACACATTTTCCCACAAACACATGATACCCTCACAGTGAATTCCTCAACAATACCCTCCACATACACAGCATGATTCCCATTCAGTGCCCATGTAGGTAACAGCAGGTTCGCAGGATGCAGTGACGAGACACGAGACTGAGTGTTGCTTTGGAAAATAACATTTATGAACTGGAGCCGCTAGGGCTATACTGAGCAACCAAAAAGGGGTAACACTAATTGTCCTCGCAGGGACTCAACAACAATAACAACACTTTGCTTTAACGAGAATGTGACTGACCCAGCAAGGCCAGCTATTATGGGGCCACGAAACGACCAACTATGGGTCCTTATTTCCTGAAGTCAACTTATCCTTCCTGACATCCCTCGGTGTCGCTGGTGTGACTGCTTTGGTGTCGCTGATATGGCTGCTTTGATGTCGATGCTTTGACGTCGCAGCCGCTGGGCCCAGCTGTTGAGGAACTGTCGTAGTCTTCAGGTGTCCAGCACCCAGGAGAAGTTGGGGCACAACAGGCCCTAAGGGAGTCTTTCATTGCGGTAACCCCCTGTAGCCACAGCAGGGTTCCGTTCGTTAGCGAGTCCACGGGGACTCCAGTCCCCCCAAGCAGGGTAGTGACGTAGTCTGGAAGACTGGCGGTTGGTAGGCCACGCGCATGGACTGGGCCTGTGCAAAGAGTCTCTCCGTAGGCGAGGAGCAGGCCCCAACTGCCAACTGTAGCGGGGTAATGGCAGCCCTGGGTGGTGATGCACAGGCCGCAACTGCGCACTGTAGTGGAGCGGCAGCGGGCAGGCCGCCACTGCGGGCAGGATTGAAGTGGCGGCGGCCGCTGGAGACAGCGGACCGGCCGCAACGGGTTGGAGCACAGCGGTACCGGCTGCGGACGACTCTGGGCAGGTCGTGTCCTCGACTTGGCCGGGGGTGACAGTCTCTGGTCGGTAAGTTCGGTACCTCCTCTCTGACGGGCACTGAGAATCTCCTCTCTGCTGCCGTTCTCCCCTCTGGTCACTCTCAGCCGCTCTAGCTTTCTCACAGTCCCACAGCCTCTTGTTCAGTGTCTGGCGTGCCACCAACTGTCTGCCCTGCGCGCCCCCTACTCCTTTTATACTCGCCCCTCCCCTTGCTGCCCAGTCACGCTCAGTCATCTGCTCTCCTCCTTTGTTCCCCGTGTACTGTTTCCCTAGGAACCCAGATGGCGGTTCCCTTGGTTCCGGCCCAGACAACCTATGGGGGTCCTCCTCCCTACACTCCCCCACACTGTAAGCTCGCCAGTCCTCAGGCGAGGGCTTCAGTGTACTTGAGTTGATCTGCGGAGCTGCCAGTTTTTGTTGCCATATGAACTGGTCTTGTTTGTATCATTCGGGGGGTTTACCGGCTGTTGACCGCTCGGAGCGTCTTAATTCGACTGGGGTGGAGTCTTCTGGGGTGGTGGACGGTGGCGAGTTAACTAGTTCAGGCAGGTTAATTGTGTCAGTTGGTTCGTCATTGAGTAGAGAGCCCCTGGTTATTGGGGAAAAGTCTTCTTCGTCGTCCGGGTCCCAGAACGCAGGCAACGGTTCAGAGACCGGAGGGGCAAGTTCAGGTTGTTCCGGGTCGATCGAGATACATGGACGTAACATATTACGGTGCACAATGCGAGTGGGCAGCGTTCCATCCTTCTTGGGTTGTATTTCGTACACAGGTCCCTCAGGATTTATATGGCGTAGGACCCGATAGGGTCTCTCTTCCCAGCGTGGCTCTAATTTGTTCTGGGGGCGTTGATCTAGTATGAGTACTCGGTCTCCGCTTTGGAGGTTGAGAGGTGAAGTTGTATTCTTTCCTGGATGTTCTAAGTCTTGGAGTTTGGTATGTACGATTCGATGAAGAGTTTGCAGCCGGTGTCGATGATTTCGGACCCACGAAGATACTCCGGTCTACGGCTGGGGCTCCTCCGGGTCCAACTCTACCTCCGTGATCCCTTTGCCCTCTCGTCCGAACAACACAGAGTAGGGGGTGTAGCCGGTAACTCGATGTACTCGGTTATAGACCCATACTAATTCAGGGACATATTCGGGCCAATGGGCCTTCTTGTCACTGTCCAGAGTTCGCAACATTTGGATTAATGTCTGATTAAATCGTTCGCAGGCCCAGTTTCCCTGCGGGTGATACGGCGTGGTCCGGGATTTGTCAATACCGTAGAGACGGTGTAGTTCCTCCATAACTTTTCCTAAAAAGCATGCTCCTTGATCTGAATGTATCCGTTGAGGACAGCTGTAAACTTGTATGAAGTTTCTGCAAATTGCGGAGGTGGCCGACTCCGCGGTCTGATCTCGAGTGGGAAAGACCACAGCGAACTTAGTGAAATGGTCCACTATGATGAGGCAGTGTTCATACCCCTGGAATGCGGGACCAATGGTCAGGTAATCCACCGTCAGAAGCTCGAGGGGCGCTGAGTTCACAATTGTTTGTACTGAGGTTCGCTGTGCGGGCGGTTTAGCTAATTCACATGGGCGACAGGTCCGGCAAGTCTCGTCCACAACAGCCTGTAAGCGTGGATGGTAAATTTTCTGTTGTAACCATTGCAAAGTCTTTTGAGCCCCGAAATGAGCCCCTTTTTCGTGGGATTCTCGAGCCAGTTTGTGGAGTAGGGCTCCGGGCGTAACTACCTGCCAGATTGTCATATAGGTTGTTCGTGATGTCTTTTTACGATACAATAGTCCCTTTCAGATTACCAGCCTCTCCCATTGTCGTAACATTAGCGACATGTCCTGAGTCACAGTTTGTCTCTGGGGGTCAGTGGGCAATTTGACAGCGGTGACCCACGTCCGGAGAAGTCTAATTTCTTCGTCTTCTTGCTGCTGCTGGATCCACTCATCCTGGGATTGTTCCAACATGCCTCTTTGGATCTCCGAGGGAGATACTTTCTGGGTGCCAGCTGTGAGCACGGCATCGGTGAGGGCGAACGGTATCTCTTCCCCTTCTAGTTCATCGTCTCGACTCTTCCCTGGGGTTGTATGTCAAATTCTGGAGAGCGCGTTAGCATGTACATTCTCAGCCCCTCTTTTATAGATAATTTTATAGTTGAATTTCGCCATCCGGGCCACCCATCTTTGTTCCAGAGCTCCCAGTTTGGCGTTTTCCAAATGAGCCAGCGGGTTATTGTCGGTCCGCACCACTACTTCAGAGCCCGCCAGGTACTCTGCGAACCGCTCCGTCATGGCCCACACCACTTCGAGGAGCTCGAGCTTAAAGGAGCTGTAATTGTCAGGGTTGCACTCGGAATCATGGAGTGAGCGGCTTCCATGCGCGATCACTCTCTCCCGGCCATCTTGAACCTGTGACAACACAGCCCCCAGCCCATGAAGACTCCCGTCAGTGTGTAGGATGAATGGTAGCTAGAAATCCGCATACACCAACACCGGGGCATCCGAGAGCGCAGCCTTAAGGTCTTGGAAGGCCTCTTCTTGAGGTTGTTGCCACTGGATCTTCCAGTGGGAGCCCCCTTCAGCAGGTCGTGCAGGGTTCGAGATGCAAAATTTTTTACGAAACGATGGTAGTATCCGGCCAACCCCAGGAAGGCCCACACGTCTTTTATTGTCTCGGGGGTAGGCCATCCCTGAATAACAGCAACCTTTTCCTGGGATGGCCTCACGCCCTCTGCCGACACGACATGGCCCAGATACTCAATCTGGGAGCGAAATAGGTGGCATTTTTGGGGTTTTACCTTCAACCCGTACTTTTGCAACTAGCCGAGCACCTGCCACAACTGCTTTAGGTGGTCCTCGAATGTGGCAGCATAGATGATGATATCATCCAGGTATATCAACGTGGCCTCAAAATTGAGATCTCCCTGACACCGTTTCATCAAACGCTGAAAGGTCCCCGGGGCGTTGGCCAGTCCGAACGGCATTCGATTGAGCTCAAATAGTCCCATAGGCAGTATGAATGCCGTCTTGGCCCTATCTTCTTCTAAAGGCCTTACTAGTTTGGCCAGTTCGGTCCGAGCTTTCAGGACGATGTCTCAGTTTTCGAGGTTGACGCAGCGCACCAGGATGGTCCCTTTTTGCACTGTAGTTAGGGAACGGACCACCAGTATGCCAGGAGGTAAGTGCTCCGAGTAGCATGGCTCCATCTGCATCTCTACGCCCTCCAAGGGCATCGAGGCTCGAATTGGCAGGGCCATCACCGTCTGCCCAGGAGGCAGTACAAGCAGGGGAGCCGCTGGGGCAATGACTTTGCCCAGAACCTCACCTTCCCGGCAGTCCTGATGTACTCGTGCCTCCTGTACCAACTGCTGGAATACTTGTCCCTGGGCCGTGCGGGAACCCCACTGCTTCAGGATCTTATACGTGGGATCAGTGAGGAGCAGATTGCCGAACTCTCGTAGTTTGTTCATGCCCAGAATAACTGGGTGCTGCTTATCGGTTTCTCCTTGTGTCAGTACCACTCCTCTGTGACCGAGGGACTTACCGAACAATGTTACCTGCACCCAGACCACCCCGGCAACAGGGACCGGTAGTTGATTGGCAGTTACTAGTCTGATCATGGGTCCCCACTGGAGTCTCACTGCCTCGGGGAAATTTTGCCAGAAATAAGTTGCAGGCACAGTTGTCACTTGTGACCCCGTGTCCACCAGGCACCGGATGGCCCGGCCCTCCACTTCTGCCCAAACCACTGGACATTTTGTGACCAAATCTTTGGCACTTCCACCACCCCTAGTTGTGGTTTTTGGCTCCGAGCAGTGTCCCCCCAGCCTGGAGCCCTCTAGTTTAATGGCCGCCGGGGTGTGTACTTCCCACACCGCGGACACTCTCGGGCAAAGTGGCCTGGTTCTCCACACTCATAACACCGGGCCTGCGCAGACCGCCCGCCCCGTGGGGAGCGGGACCCCCAGGGGCTAGGATTAAAACTAGGCCATCCAGTCCCGAACTCGGTCCTTCTCTTCACTTCGGCTAACTCGCCCTTAATGTTCTTCAACTCGTTTCATCTCTTCCACCCATTGAGGCTCCTCGACTGCATTCATGGAAGCCTCCACACTCCGGACCTTCCCCACGGGAACCGCCATCCCCTGCTCTTGCTCTCGAGCCCGTTCTTGACTTCCCACCTCTGAAAGTCTATACGGGGATTCATTCTGATCTGCTCCCGTAATGCCTGTTTTATTAACGGGTCTCGCAGTCCAGTCACCAGTAGGTCGCGTAGGGTAATGTCAATAGGTCCTACCCCTACTCCATCCTTTCTTTCAATAGCCGTATGCAATTCTTGGAGGACATTCATATACTGGGTGATAGTCTCCCCCTCTCCCTGCATTCGACAGAACAACCGGGTCCTTAATTCTCCCACATTAGTTGGGTCCCCATGGGTCTGTTCTACTATCTGCAAAACTTTTTCAAAGGTGTTGTGGTGTCCCAGGGGCCTCAATATCACTGACCTCCGAACCTCCCCGTCTAATGCCATGAGAGCTACTTCGGCTTCCAGGTCAGGAGTCATTGGGTGCATCCGAAAAAGTCCCCGTATCCGCTCTGTCCAGCTCCATAGCATAGTATGGGAGCTGGAAAACCTAGGCAGGTTGCTCAACATAGCCCCCAACAAAATGCTGGAACAGGGGCCCTGCCCTGGTCTGGGGCACCATTGTCTGCGCTCGGAGACTGCATCCTGCCGACTACGCCAAATGTAGGTAACAGCAGGTTCGCAGGATGCAGTGACGAGACACAAGACTGAGTGTTGTTTTGGAAAATAACGCTTATGAACTGGAGCCGCTAGGGCTATACTGAGCAACCAAAGAGTGGTAGCACTAATTGTCCTCGCAGGGACTCAACAATAACAACACTTTTCTTTAACGAGAATGTGACTGACCCAGCAAGGCCAGCTATTATGGGGCCACGAAACGGCCAACTACGGGTCCTTATTTCCTGAAGTCAACTTATCCTTCCTGACATCCCTCGGTGTCGCTGGTGTGACTGCTTTGGTGTCACTGATGTGGCTGCTGTCACGTGTGTCAGGACGCAGCGAGTACCGCCAGGCGAACCCATATGACACACGTGACCCTGGATACACCGCCTCCAGTGGGGCGAATTTAAATAATAAGATGTGCAGCTGGATACACCACCTCCAACTGGGGAATTTAGATATTACACGTATATATACAAAAGTCTGGAAACCCCGCCTCCGGTAAGGCGAATTTAAACAATAAAGGGGAAACCTGGGTAACAATAACAATGGTGGGCCCTGCGATAGGGAATAGGGACATGGAGACCTCCTGTACTCCCCTGAGCCAGTGTCCCTGCACTCCTAACATTCCCTATGCCGGTTCCGCAGCGGGCGACGCACGCGTACCTCAAACCCTGACTCGCCCTGCACCTAAACCCTCACTAGGGAATTGGTCGGTGTGGAAACTAATCCCACCACTGCACTAAACACACATAAGGGAAAATGACAATACAGGGGGAACACCACTTAGCTTTGCTCTGTTGCGTACGCTCCTAGAAACAGAGCCCACCACCTGGGTGCATCTTCTCCTCCAACCGGATCCATCACCATAACCAGATCCATCACCCTAGTGCAGCCTTGGAGCAGAGTCCACCACCAGTTGCAGCTGCCCAGTAAACAGAGTCCCAAAGATGAGTCCAGCTTCTGCCAAATAGTCCAGCATGCTTGAGTCCAACTTTTCTGCCAATAAGTCCAGCATGCTTGAGTCCAGTTTTCAGCAACCAAGTCCAGCATGCTGAGTGCAACTCTCACCATAGTCGCCACTCCACCAAGCCATGCAAGCACTTCCTGCCGACACCATAAACTGCGACTCCACCACACCATGCCAGCCCTTCTTGCAGACCACATCGTTGGACTCCACCAATCCATGCCAGCACTCCCTGCAGACTACATAGCTGCTACTCGTCCCCTCTGGCTGGGCTGCCCAGGACTCCTGTTCAGCTCCATCTTTCACCCAGGCTTACTTGTGAATAACTAACTATCACCAACAGTGATCAAACACACCTGACACTCTTTTATAGAGCATCACACCTGTTTTATAATTACGTGCACATTAAACCAAAGAAACTAAAGTGCACTACCGCTCACCACCACCGGGGCAACTTAGAATGAACGACACCACGTGTATTAATTCTAATGGCCACCGGGGGCAATCAACCCACTTTGGCACCAAGCCAAAGGAAAAAAAGTTCACTTTGTCCATTTACTTGTCAGATCCACCTTGGATCATGACAGCTGCTTTGATGTCGCAGCCGCTGGGCCCAGCTGTTGAGGAACTGTCGTAGTCATCAGGTGTCCAGCACCCAGAAGAAGTTGGGGCACAACAGGCCCTAAGGGAGTCTTTCGCTGCGGTAACCCCCTATAGCCACATCAGGGTCCCGTTCGCTAGCGATTCCACGTGGACTCCAGTACCCCCAAGCAGGGTAGTGATGTAGTCTGGAAGAGTGGCGGTTGGTAGGCCACATGCACGGACTGGGCCTGTGCAAAGAATCTCTCCATAGGCAAGGAGCAGGCCCCAACTGCCAACTGTAGCGGGGTAATGGCAGCCCTGGGCGTTGATGCACAGGCCGCAACTGCGGACTGTAATGGGGTGCAGCGGGCAGGCCGCCACTGTGGGCAGGATTGAAGCGGCGGCCATGGGAGACAGCGGACAGGCCGCAATGGGTTGGAGCACAGCGGTACCGGCTGCGGACGACGGTGGGCAGGTTGTGTCCCTGACTTGGCGGGGAGTGACAGTCTCTGGTCAGTAAGTTCGGTACCTACCTCTCTGACGGGCACTGAGAATCTCCTCTCTTCTGCCGTTCTCCCCTCTGGTCACCGTCGGCTGCTCTAGCTCTCTCACAGTCCCACAGCCTCTTGTTCAGTGTCTAGCGTGACACCAACTGTCTCCCCTGCGTGCCCCCTGCTCCTTTTATACTCGCCCCTCCCCTTGCTGCCCTGTCACGTTCAGTCATCTGCTCTCCTCCTTTGTTCCCCGGGTACTGTTTCCCTAGGAACCCAGATGGCGTTTCCCTTGGTTCCGGCCCAGACAACCTATGGGAGTCCTCCTCCCTACACCCACACACAGTAATGACCCCACAGTCCCTACCCTTACACACACATTAAGACCCTAACACTCTATGATGGCCCCTACTGTTCCCCAACACAGTATAATGGCACCCAAAGTAATCCCCTCCACATACAGCCAAAAAAAGATTTGCATGTGGCCTGCTTTGATTTGTGTACCAGGGCTGATTTTCAGTCCCAGCCTGAGTCTGGCCCTGTACAATGGGCATTATTATACCGCATGAGCACAAACAACAGCTTATTCTGAAAATTTTACTGAAATGACAGGTACATTTTAAACAAATGAAAATAGTACATGATGTGTTTTAAAATTTGGACATAAAAAGCAAGCATATATTTCAATAAGCAAAAACAGGCCTTAGGCTCTCATAGCATATTTTTAGTTTACCTATTAACCTTTTATACCAGAAATGACTGTAGGCATTAAAAATTAATGATTATAAAAGCACATTTATCTGGGCTCAAGAGAGATTTCTGCAGTCTCTCTGTGTGACTGTCAAATTGTGACAGTGTGTAATGTGCACCTTCTCTCTGTCCTCTCTTTCTGGCGGGTGTGGGTGGTAATGTGACTGCAAGGATTTCCATGAGCCCACTAGTTTCTCAACCACTTGTCTCAAGGAGCTCTGATCCACTTCTCTCAACTCACATAAATTTAGTCACATGACTGCTGGAAATAGAGGGGATCTTGACAGTGTATGCATTGCACATCATAATCTGTCATTCTTTAGCTAAGTAGAGTGACTGCAAAAAATTATCTTCAGCCTAAAAAAAGCCGTTAACATAACATTATAGTGATATACAGTGCTACTTATGTGGATGAGATTTTAACATGTCCACATGCTGAGGAATTTTCTAAGTGGAAATTGATCTGAAGTGTAGATTTTTACACAGGATTGCATTTGAAAGTTCTCTACGACTAACAATGCCCTTATTTTACAATACACAGTGTAATTTGACCATACAGCCAAAACCTGCAATTTATGAGGCTGGTATTCACCATGGATTTTACTCTTTGTGAAGTCTGGGGTATATTCAAAGCATTTCAGAAGCGAAAGCCATAACAATTTAGTGTAATCATTGACAGAGAGAACTTTCTGTGGAAATTCTGCAGCAAGTACAGTACATACTCTATAATCTGCAGCATATTTTCTCTGCAGTTTTCACCCCTTTCATTGTAGATGAATACATCTGGATTCTGCAGCCAAACTTGTGGTAGTTTTTTTCTGTTCCATGTAGTATAATGTAAGGATTTCACCACTGTTAGGGTACATCCACATGGGCCTGAAATACTGCATACTTTATGTGTGGATTTGAGTATGAAAAGTCCACCTCAGACTGTAGTACCAGATGTGGGGTTTCGCTGAGCGGAAAATGACCAACAGTGGGAATTCTGAAATCCTCGGCATGTCAGTTTCTTTTTAGTTTATCCAAAAACATTTTTATTTAACATAGAAACAAATCTTACAGACTGTTTGATACAGAAAATATAAGATATAATAAAACATTACATTTCCAGGATTAAAAAAAAGCAAAAAACCTCTCTCACGCCCTCCCAGCTAGAACCCTCCTTTTTTGCCCTTACCCATCTGATTTTGCAAAGGACTATCCTCCCTCCTTGATGTATGAATACCAAAAGTATCACTGCACAACCTTCTATCTGGCCTATTATGTTGCTCTTAAAGGGAATCTGTCACCCTATTTTTCAGCTGCCGGCACCAACATCAGGGGCTTATCTACAGCATTCTGTAATGCTGTAGATAAGCCCCCGATGTAACCTGAAAGATAAGAAGAACGAGTTAGATTATACTCACCGGGGGGCGGTCCAGTCTAAAGGCCCTTTTACATTTAGCGATGCACCAGCGATCCAACCAGCGATCCGACCCGGTCAGGATCGCTGGTGCATCGCTAAATGATCGCTAGTGAGCTTTCATACAGAAAGATCTCACAGCGATGCAGCAGCGACGCAGCGCACGATACTTACCATTCACACACAGCGATCCTGCGTCCTCCCGCCCGCGTCCAGCGTCGCTCGTCGTCACAGCAGGAAGTCTCAGCAGGAAGCGCCCGACGAGAAATGGAGCCGGACATTCTCGCGCAATCAGCGATGGACAGCGGGGGAGCCGGTCGTTGGTAAGTATCACACATAGCGATATCGCTAGCAATATCGCTATAACGTCACAAAACCAGTGACGTTTTAGCGATATTGCTAGCGATATCGCTTAGTGTAAAACCCCCTTTAGTCCGATGGGTGTTACTGTCCGGCACCTCCATTCTTCTAACGGTGACGTCTTCTTCTTTGCTGCCTGTTGTGGCTCCTGCGCAGGCGCACTGCTCTGCCCTGTTGAGGGCAGAGCAGAATACTGCAGTGCGCAGGTGCCGGACCTCTCCTGGCACCTGCGCACTGCAGGACTCTGCTCTGCCCTCGACAGGGCAGAGCAGTGCACCTCCGCAGGAGCCACGACAGGCAGCAAAGAAGAGGACGTCAACGTTAGAAGATGGGAGGCGCTGGACGGGACGGTGACACCCATCGGACCGGACTGAACGCCGGGGTGAGTATAATCTAACTCTTTTTTTCTTATCTTTCAGGTTACATCGGGGGCTTATCTATAGCATTACAGAATGCTGTGGATAAGCCCCTGATGTCGGTGCCAGCAGCTGATAGGCGAAAAATAGGGTGACATATTCCCTTTAAAGAACAAGCATATTAAATATTATGTCTCTAGCCAACTCATCTGACACCACCCATGAGCATTTAATCCAATTCCCCCACTGTTTCCCAAATGTAGTTGTGCCCACCCCTATTCATATAGACCTGTATTTTCATTAGAATAGTACTGTTTAAACCTACCACTACCTCTTATATTAAGGGAGCATTGTTTGCCAACCAGTGCCTAGCTATAGTCATACTAGTTTGATAGAGAATATTGGCTATTGCCAATTGTATAGTAGGCGAACCTCTAACCTCCTCCACATACTCGAGCACACAAACTTTGGGAGCTAACAACAAAATCTTCAGGAAGCCCTGCTAGATGAGTACAGGACCAGAACATATGGACTAAATCTGCCCTTTCCTCCCTACACAGTAGACACCGGTGATCTGCTCTAATGCCCATAGGATTCTAGGAGTTTTATAGGTTCTGTGGTATAAAAAATAATTGAGATCTTCTTTGGGTCGTAGTTATAGATATTTTTCCTGGTGACTCCAGGATATCCTCCCACTCTTTGATTGACTAATCCCACATCCCTCTCCCATTTAGGTTTAATTGTATTCACAAGGTCTCCCAGGATCTTTAATAGCAGACAATTATACATCAGACAGATAAGACCTCTCGTGTTCTTTGCCGTTATTACTGAGTCAAATCTGAGCGAGACTCCTGAGCTCTAACAGCGTGTCGCAATTGTAAATATCTGAAAAATTCAGAGTTATCCAAATTAAAAGTTTGCTTTAACTATTCGAATGAGCTAGTAGGAGTCGCTAAACACGTGATCCCCCTTCAATGGAAGCAAAAAAACCACGTAGAATGGAAACTGGCAGGGGCCAGGAAAGGTCAGAGAGGCCCAGCGCCTGCTCACTGCAGGACTTTGCTCTGTCCTCAACAGGGCAGATAAGTACACCTGCGCAGGAGCGCGATGCTGAGGAGCCTGTGTTGATGACGCAGGGACGCATCATCCACATGAACCAAGAAGGAGGATGGCATCGTAAGAAGATGGGAGGCGCCGGACAAGCAGAGCGACACCTCTCAGACCAGACGACCCCTCAGGAGAGTATAATAAAAGTTATTTTTCTTCTCTTACAGGTCGGGTATATCAGCCTTGAAAGATGGTGACTGTACCTGATATCGGCCAAACCTGGTGACAGGTTCCCTTTAAATCCTGCATCACACCACTATACATATACGACAGTCCAGCCTCTTGAAATATTATCCTTTGATTCTTATTCTTCCTTTAAGTACAAACTTGTTATTTTTGTTATTGTGTTATAGTTATTATTAGTGACAATGTTAAGTAATAACAATTATTGTATCACGCTTAATAGTCTCCCTGGTTTAGTATTTACTAATGTTTATAAAGTAAAAATAAATAATTATTTAAAAAAAAAATGCTAGGCATAAGGCACATTTTAACAAGATTTGTCCTGCCCAACCCAGATAGTGGTAATTTTACTCTTTTTGTCTTGATCTAGTTATTAGTGGACAGAGTCCTTGGTCTCTTTTGTAACATATCCTCCATGTCAGTTTCTATTTTAGATTATCATTGAAAATATCATTTTCTCCATTGTAGGATAAAATCTGTGAGCCCACTGCAAAATCCAGGACACTCAGCTATTATACCAACAAAATAATGCACCTGCATTACTCCAGAGTAAAACAGTATATGGATGCAACTAGTAGGAATAACTTTGGGCAAATTGTTTTTTTCTCCAAAGTTTTTTTTACAAATCTTTATTTTTATAAATGACAGCGAGAATGGTTCTGGCAGGTCTGTGCATATATATATATTTCCTATTACTGGTGTCTGTGTCCATATACATTTGTCAGAGACACCGCACTGCACTTGCTCATAGAGCCAGTGCGCGTGTCCTGAGTACAGAAGCAGTGCTAAACGATACCTGTGGAGAAGGGCAGCAGAGGTGACCATGCGTGCTTCAGGCTAATAGTGTCAGGGTCCAGTCAGCGCTGGAAGGTAAAGAGGCATAGGACCTGCGGACACTGAAACTGAATAATCTGGCACGGGACCTATGGTCATGTGACTGCAAGGGGGCGGGGCTTAGCGTCCTGTTTACAGATAGGACAGGACACCATACAACAACTCAGAGTCAGGCAAAACAGAGGTCACAGCGGTACGGGCAAACGAGGTACAGGAGGGACAAACAGACGGATAGTCAGACAAAGCCAAAGGTCATACACAAGAGGGCGACGTGGTACCAAGGGGACAAGCAGAGAGAAGTCGGGTCACAAGCAGAGAGTCATACACGAGAGGTAGCGCAGTACAAGAGGGTCAGGCAGAACTCGTAACAGGGACAGAACCAGATCACAACCGAACAAGCAAGCAAGATATCAGGCACACGGCACACGTATACAAGAGGTCACTTAACTCAGCCGAGGGCAGGAGTATAACTGACACCAGACCCAGGTCCAGTGAGCACTAAATAGCCTCCTTCTGCCAGAGAGAGGCAGCACAATTAACCCATAGTCTAACCAGGACGGGTCAAAGCGAAATCCCGTCCTGGATCATGACAACATTATTGCATAGAAAGTTTCTATTTCAACTATATAGTTCTACTGTGTTCCTCTGCTATTAAAATGCATCACTTTCTTAATGAGCGACCAGACATTGTAATTGTCGGTAGTATATTCCTTGTATATCTTTGTACTGACCTGCTCGGTGACTCATTTATATTTAATATGCACAGTCATCCAATACCAGCAGTTATGTAGTACAGGCACGTGGAGGCAATCACCAGGGTGCTGTATCTCTGTGCAAATGAGTTTAATTAACCAAACAGTATAAACACAAATAAAGTAATATATTCACAATTAACTAAAACTGTGAAAAAAAGATTGCGAATTAACGTAGACTTTCTTATTTTTATATTGCGTTATTAATCCAATATTCAAGAGGTGATGATGAAGTCATTATTTTCATTTATTGGCATGCTGGATACATGTTATTGCGTCTTGTTTAAACTGTGTAGGTGACTCACATGCATATTATTAGACAGTCATTTTGCTCCCAGCAGGAAGCATTGCAGCTAAACAATTAGCAGCAATTATTGTGAGAGCATAAATCATGACTTACGTTATGATTTATTGAATTAATACAGAAAACTACTTGCTGTGTGAAGACCCTTACAGCAGGTTCACCCTTTTTTTGTGCGGTACTGCATCTAATAATTTCCTATAGTGTCTCCTTGTTAGGCTGGAGTCACACTAGCGAAAAAATTGGACGAATGCAATGCGATAAAAAATCGCATTGCATTCGTCCCAATGTTATTCTATGGGGCAGCTCCCATCATCTGATTTTTTTTTTTCGGAACGTTTCCTCGGACCGAGACAATCGCAGCATGCTGCGATTGTCACCAATTTTCAGATCGGACTCGCCAATGCAAGTCTATGGGTGCGATTAAAAATCGGATTAAAAACAGACCACAAGTGTGACTTGCGATAAAATCGCAAGACTTTTCCAGGTCAACAGGAGAGAGCATCAGGCATTGGTTTTGGATGTCAAACGGATGCTTAGATGCGAATAAAATTGGTTCATCGCCAGAAATTCCGATGACAGACGGATCCCTGGATAAGAATTCTTTGTGCGATTTCGTACCGTTAAAATCGGACCGATTTTTTAATGGTTGTGTGTGACTCCAGCCTTACACATACCTAACACGACTGTAAAACACAGTCACAAAAGTTTCTAAATGTGCTGTATTTTGGGTCATTGTTCACAAGTCACACACGACTCACTTGTTATAGACTATAATTCATGTCTCAATAGAGGAGGCAAGTCATTCACAGATCAGAGGCAGGCAGAGGGGCCGAATTAATCCCAGGCAGGGAAGAGAAGACATTTTTTCCTCTTACATGGGTAAAATGGCAGTTATCGCCTTAGCATTTAGATGTGACAATGAATTATCTCTTGTACATTGTGCACATTAACTGGTGTATACAGTATATGAACTAATGGTGATTTTAATTATTATCACTTTAATTTACCGGAGAATTACCATCATCCACTGATGTACAGTGGTAATATTTTATACTTAACCACTTACCTGATATAGCAATTCCATTGTTATCTTGTTTGGTACTTTTTTTAGATGTAATTGGCCACCTTTTTTATATATATACAGTGGGGAAAAAAAGTATTTAGTCAGTCAGCAATAGTGCAAGTTCCACCACTTAAAAAGATGAGAGGCGTCTGTAATTTACATCATAGGTAGACCTCAACTATGGGAGACAAACTGAGAAAAAAAAAATCCAGAAAATCACATTGTCTGTTTTTTTTTCATTTTATTTGCATATTATGATGGAAAATAAGTATTTGGTCAGAAACAAGCAATCAAGATTTCTGGCTCTCACAGACCTGTAACTTCTTCTTTAAGAGTCTCCTCTTTCCTCCACTCATTACCTGTAGTAATGGCACCTGTTTAAACTTGTTATCAGTATAAAAAGACACCTGTGCACACCCTCAAACAGTCTGACTCCAAAC
Source organism: Dendrobates tinctorius (assembly GCF_039654945.1). Lineage (NCBI taxonomy): Eukaryota > Metazoa > Chordata > Amphibia > Anura > Dendrobatidae > Dendrobates > Dendrobates tinctorius. The sequence continues at coordinate 19,933,374 of NW_027361838.1, read as the reverse complement.
TCCACTATGGTGAAGACCAAAGAGCTGTCAAAGGACACCAGAAACAAAATTGTAGCCCTGCACCAGGCTGGGAAGACTGAATCTGCAATAGCCAACCAGCTTGGAGTGAAGAAATCAACTGTGGGAGCAATAATTAGAAAATGGAAGACATTCAAGACCACTGATAATCTCCCTCGATCTGGTGCTCCACGCAAAATCCCACCCCGTGGGGTCAGAATGATCACAAGAACGGTGAGCAAAAATCCCAGAACCACGCGGGGGGACCTAGTGAATGAACTGCAGAGAGCTGGGACCAATGTAACAAGGCCTACCATAAGTAACACACTACGCCACCATGGACTCAGATCCTGCAGTGCCAGACGTGTCCCACTGCTTAAGCCTGTACATGTCCGGGCCCGTCTGAAGTTTGCTAGAGAGCATTTGGATGATCCAGAGGAGTTTTGGGAGAATGTCCTATGGTCTGATGAAACCAAACTGGAACTGTTTGGTAGAAACACAACTTGTCGTGTTTGGAGGAAAAAGAATACTGAGTTGCATCCATCAAACACCATACATACTGTAAAGCATGGTGGTGGAAACATCATGCTTTGGGGCTGTTTCTCTGCAAAGGGGCCAGGATGACTGATCCGGGTACATGAAAGAATGAATGGGGCCATGTATCGTGAGATTTTGAGTGCAAACCTCCTTCCATCAGCAAGGGCATTGAAGATGAAACGTGGCTTGGTCTTTCAACATGACAATGATCCAAAGCACACCGCCAGGGCAACGAAGGAGTGGCTTCGTAAGAAGCATTTCAAGGTCCTGGAGTGGCCTAGCCAGTCTCCAGATCTCAACCCTATAGAAAACCTTTGGAGGGAGTTGAAAGTCCGTGTTGCCAAGCGAAAAGCCAAAAACATCACTGCTCTAGAGGAGATCTGCATGGAGGAATGGGCCAACATACCAACAACAGTGTGTGGCAACCTTGTGAAGACTTACAGAAAACGTTTGACCTCTGTCATTGCCAACAAAGGATATATCACAAAGTATTGAGATGAAATTTTGTTTCTGACCAAATACTTATTTTCCACCATAATATGCAAATAAAATGAAAAAAAAAACAGACAATGTGATTTTCTGGATTTTTTTTTCTCAGTTTGTCTCCCATAGTTGAGGTCTACCTATGATGTAAATTACAGACGCCTCTCATCTTTTTAAGTGGTGGAACTTGCACTATTGCTGACTGACTAAATACTTTTTTTCCCACTATATATATATATATATATATATATATATATATAAAAATTCAACCATGTTGTGAATGAAGGGTTTGTCCACTATTAGGAAAACCACATTTTTGGCCCCAATAAATTAAAAACACTCATACTTACTCCTCTTGCCTGCACTGTTCCAGCAGTTTCTGCACTCACGTTCCAGGGATCACGTTCGGTTGTTATGACATGTGAGCCCTGAGCCCAATCACCGATGGCATCACTGTCTCCTCCTCCTACATAATCAGGAGGAAGTGAGAGCTGCGGGCTGGCCAATCACTTTCTTGTGATCACTTTTACGTCTGAAGGCGGGAAAAGTGACACCAGCATTAATTGGGAGCCAGGTTTATGTGTCATAACAACCTCACTTGAGCCCAGAGAACGTGGGTGAAAACACCTCTGGAACAACACCGGCACGAGAGGTGAGTATGAGTGTTTTTATTTTATCGGAGCCAAACTGTCATGATCCAGTCCAGAGTTTGTTTTCTGCTGTCTTCTCTTTGGACTGGTCATGTGGGGGTTAATCCCCTCTTCCTCGTTCTGGAGCTGGTTGGGCTACTTCAGTCCTCTGCAGCATACGGGCCAGCGTCAGATATACTGCAAGCTTCCAAGCTAGTGCCTCTGACCTGTATTCCTTAAGTGTTCCTCCTGCCCCTGATTACCTGGACCTGTGTATGACTTGGCTTGATCTCTGGACTCTGCTTTTGGTTTTTCCGTTTCTGATACCACTCTTTCCGACTGGCCTTTGACCCTCTGGCTTGTACCCTGACAACGGCTTACGTCTTATGTTTCTGATACTACGTTCCTAGTAGATCCTGACTTTTTGCTCGTCCCTGACTTCGCACTTGCTGTCTCCCTTGGTACTTCTGCTCCTGACAGTTGCTGACTTCGGCTAGTCTGACCACTCTTTCATTACATGTGACACCTGTGCTGTTGCTCTGTGTTACTACGCTGTGTGTGCGACCTCTCTTCCCTCACCATCACCCCCTGGTGGAGGTTGCGCTGTACTGCACTGCAGCAACACATTACACAAACATGGGGATTGAGAAGGAGTTCTCCAAGTAGTTAGTGGACAAATCCTTTAATAAAGGGTTTTGATACTTTACATATTGTATGCAATCATTTTGTTTCTATTAGTGGTGCAGTTCAGAAGCTGAATGTGCACCAAGCTATAGATGTTCAACATCCTCTCCCCTCCTTAACCCACCCAATAATGTAGCTCTGCCTGCCCTGTGCATTCATCATGGACATGGTGGCAAGATGCAACAAAGGAATCAGTAAGGGATTGTGTTTGAATGCAATGAAGTCATATCTCTTTCATCATTTCTGACTTGTTAGCACAGATGGAAGTGTAAGCAATTTGTGACATGCAGGGAGCCTGCAAAAACACCTCATCAGTAGAACTACAGAGGCTCTAGTCAATCATCACTGGATCCAGATTGCAGAGAAACAGATGAAATTTAACACAGTTTATACTTTCTGATCAACAATCAATACAAGTTAATCCTCTTTACCAGCAATGAGGAAACACTCCACAGTAATTGGGTCAGCACTCAGCAGTGACTTAAGGCACTTTTAGCAAACATTTTCTTTAGCATTTTTAAAAGGCTTATAAATAATAAATGCCATGTGTTGCAAGCATTATTTTTGGTGGGGTTTTTTATTTAGTAACATGTTGTATATTTCAATATTTTGTTATAAAATGTAAAGTAACATTTGAGAGAAAAAAATGCCAATAAAAATGTTGACATGTATTTACTTAAAGGGACTGTACCATAACAAAAAATCAGCAATTGAAAAAAATATAAAGTATTATTGTTTTATTTTACGAAAAATATATTTTGGTATGGAAATGTAAAAAGTTTTTATATTTTCTACTTTTTAAAAATAGTAGGAGCACCTGCTCACATTTGTCATGGAATGCTAGTGTACTTCTAGTTTGCATTATAACTGCAGTAAATGTGGTCAGGATCTGTTCTGTGTCTGATGTGACTCCTCCCCTCCCCTTCTGGGTGTTTGCAAAAGGAAAAGGAAGGATGAAGTTTAGAATCACTCTGCATTTTGTTGGTGATTACAATATGATGCTGTGATTAATAGTTACATGAATTCCACTATTGCTATATACAAAAAAAATGTATTTTACTCAGTTAGCAATTCTGATCATAAAGCGTTTAAGTTATCCAACCACAACAAGGTGATCTCATTTGAGATGGTCAGTATTGCTAATGTCCAACCTTTCAATGTTTCAAGCCAAGCGTCATCTGAGCTAGGGAAAAGATGGGATCCAGACGAAGTTCATAACTAAAACCTTGTTTAGGAAAGATGGGTCGATAAGGATGTTGAGCCCTGAAAGGGCCACACTTCTGAATACTTACTACAAAAAAAGCAAGGGCCCAAAATGGAAGAACTTATACCAGAATTGTTGCAGGATTGGGGACATTAATTAAGGAAGGGGCCAGGAAGGAGACATTATTACTGAAAAGAGAAAGAAAGAGGGTTTCTATAGGTTCTAGAACGCTTCTAGAGCCCATTAATCTGCCCAACCTGCAAGTGGTTGCAAAGGTCTACATTTTGCCCCAAAGCCCATGAGACTCTAGTTACACCACAGCTGCTTTGCTTTCACTTCCCTAGTTTAAATAAAGCCTGGATTGGAAAATCGAGAGGTGGGACATTAGTGATAGGGACCATGCAAAATGAGGTCACCTTGTCAAGGTTGGCTGGTTTTACACTTTTTGATCAAAAAATGTTAACTAAGCGCATCACATTTTTTATGTGTCTAGTAATAGTGGAGTTCATATATTTAATAATAGCAGTATGGTGACGCATAGTGTATCTGTATGTTTGCGCACAGGCCACATAAATAATTTCTGCTCATGTGTTTGGGCAGCATGGTGGCTCAGTGGTTAACACTGTTGCTTTGCTGTCCTGGGTTCAAATGCCACCAAGGGATGATTTTACTATGAATAAGAGATGCTCAACTTAAAAAGTTCAACATAAAGAGATAAAATCATTTTTACTGGAATACTTTAAATAGAACAGCATTAATCGACAGCAGGCAATACATTTTTGGTACATTTGTTCTGTATCACACTGAGGCGATCTGCTTATATGTATCAGACATGGCATTTCGATGTTACAATTTGATTATTCAGGTGTAGGCGTACCTTCCAAACTTTTTTGCGATGGGTTTCATCTTTCTTGTCTATCATTACTACTCATGTACCCCTGTATCCTTTCCTGTCAGAATAAAAACTACTATCTTCCGGAGCCGCCTAACGCGGTACCCTTGTAACCAGATCTTTTAGCTGATTGGGGTATTCTGCCTCCCACAGCTCTAATATGCTATGACCGTACTCACTGCAGGTTGGTAGATACTTTCCTCTCATCCTTTCTAGCCCAACGATATGACCGTATAAAGTCAGTTGCTGGTAAAATATTTAATCTCAAACTTGCTACAGTCATATGTAAAAGTTTGGGCACCCCTATTAATGTTAACCTTTTTTCTTTATAACAATTTTGGTTTTTGCAACAGCTATTTCAGTTTCATATATCTAATAACTGATGGACTCAGTTATATTTCTGGATTCAAATGAGGTTTATTGTACTAACAGAAAATGTGCAATCTGCATTTAAACAAAATTTGACCGGTGTAAAAGTATGGGCACCCTTATCATTTTCTTGATTTGAACACTCCTAACTACTTTTTACTGACTTCCTGAAGCACTAAATTGGTTTTGTAACCTCATTGAGCTTTGAACTTCATAGCCAGGTGTATCAAATCATGAGAAAAGGTATTTAAAGTGGCCACTTGCAAGTAGTTCTCCTATTTGATTCTCCTATGAAGAGTGGCATCATGGGCTCCTCAAAACAACTCTCAAATGATCTGAAAACAAAGATTATTCAACATAGCTTTTCAGGGGAAGGATACAAAAAGTTGTCTCAGAGATTTAACCTGTCAGTTTCCACTGTGAGGAACATAGTAAGGAAATGGAAGAACACAGGTACAGTTCTTGTTAAGCCCAGAAGTGGCAGGCCAAGAAAAATATCGGAAAGGCAGAGAAGAAGAATGCTGAGAACAGTCAAGGACAATCCACAGACCACCTCCAAAGACCTGCAGCATCATCTTGCTGCAGATGGTGTCACTGTGCATCGGTCAACAATACAGCGCATGCATAACGCCTTTTTGTATGACCAAACAACTTAATCTTTGTTTCATCAGTCCACAGGACCTTCTTCCAAAATGTAACTGGCTTGTTCTAATGTGCTTTTGCATACCTCAGGCGGCTCTGTTTGTGGTGTGCTTGCAGAAACGGCTTCTTTCGCATCACTCTCCCATACAGCTTCTCCTTGTGCAAAGTGCGCTGTATTGTTGACCGATGCACAGTGACACCATCTGCAGCAAGATGATGCTGCAGGTCTTTGGAGGTGGTCTGTGGATTGTCCTTGACTGTTCTCAGCATTCTTCTTCTCTGCCTTTCTGATATTTTTCTTGGCCTGCCACTTCTGAGCTTAACAAGAACTGTACCTGTGTTCTTCCATTTCCATACTATGTTCCTCACAGTGGAAACTGACAGGTTAAATCTCTGAGACAACTTTTTGTATCCTTCCCCTGAAAAGCTATGTTGAATAATCTTTGTTTTCAGATCATTTGAGAGTTGTTTTGAGGAGCCCATGATGCCACTCTTCATAGGAGAATAAAATAGGAGAACTACTTGCAAGTGGCCACTTTAAATACCTTTTCTTATGATTTGATACACCTGGCTATGAAGTTCAAAGCTCAATGAGGTTACAAAACCAATTTAGTGCTTCAGGAAGTCAGTAAAAAGTAGTTAGGAGTGTTCAAATCAAGAAAATGATAAGGGTGCCCATACTTTTGCACCGGTCAAATTTTGTTTAAATGCAGATTGCACATTTTCTGTTAGTACAATAAACCTCATTTGAATCCAGAAATATAACTGAGTCCATCAGTTATTAGATATATGAAACTGAAATACCTGTTGCAAAAACCAAAATTGCTATTAAGAAAAAAGGTTAACATTAATAGGGGTGCCCAAACTTTTACATATGACTGTATCTTTAGTTCCTCTGGACTAATGTGCTCTCTACTTGTGGCCTTCTTCTGATCAGTAAACTTCCTAATCCTTCAGCAATTTATCCCCAACTCACCACAAAAAGGAACTAACTGCTTATATTCCCAATTAACTCTTCCCACAATGGGTTGGCCACAAAAAGTTAACCCTGTCCACAGGCGAACAACAGTGTACTGCAAATTAATTGAGACAAAGCATTTTTTTAAGTAAAATCGTAAGTTGGTTACCAGTCAGTGATTCAAACCAGTTTTAACTGCTTTGTACAGGTGTGAGTGCCTGTTCAAAGCAGTTAAAACTATTTTGAATCACTGACTGGTAACCAACTTACGATTTTACTTAAAAAAATGCTTTATCCCAATTAATTTGCACAGTACTGTAACTGTTGCATCACAGATTACCATATATACTTGTTTATAAGCCGAACCGAGCATAAGCCGAGGCACCTAATTTTGCCACGAAAAAGTGGGAAAAATTATTGACTCGAGTATAAGCAGGGTATGCATTGTCCCCTAATCCCCATCCTTGCCTGCATGGCTTTTTGTTCCCATCCTTGTCTGCATGGCTCCTTATTTCCATCCTTGTCTGCAAGGCTCCTTATTCCCATCCTTGTCTGCATGGCTCCTCATCCCTATCCTTGTATGCATGGTTCTTCATCCCTATCCTTGCATGCATGGCCCCCATGAGAAAAGCATAAAAAAAATTCTACTTACCTTCCCTGCGCACCCTCTCAGCATCTTGCTCTGGTTCCAGCAGCTCCTGCGGACGGGCGATCATGTGTCCCTGCTCATTAAGGTTAGGAATATTCACCTCTCTCCATGCCTATGGGAGTGGAGAGAGGTGAATATTCATTACCTTAATGAGCGAGCACCCGTGATAGCCCGGCAGCTGCAGGAGCCGACTGCTGCAGCTGAAACTCTGCGCGCATTAAGAGAAATTAATATTCATTGCCAATGCAATGAATATTCATTTCTCTTTAGCAGCAGGCAAAGGCTTTAGCAGCAGCCACCAGCTCCTGCCTCCTGTGACCCACTGCTCTGCCACTCCCCTTCCCCCGCCGTCTTCTGGTACAATAAGCTGAGGAGGGCATTTTCAGCACAAAAAAAATGTACTGAAATACTCGGCTTATACATGAGTATGCACGCTCTATAAAACCACATATAAAACAGATTATTGCATAACATTCGTGCAAATGTCTTTCAGAATGGGTACCAACAGTTCTTCCACTCCTTTACACCTCTACAGTAATTTAATATGAAAGGAACATGGGATCTTTTTTGGTTAATTTTTTGGAATATGATACTGAGATGTGGAACGTTTCACTGAGGACAGCTGTCAGTGCCAATTTATGGCTTTTCTGCTAGCTAAAATAGAAATGATACCCTTGCCCAAGTCCTCTATGTGGAGGTGTTATTTATTGCATTTATTGTATGATAAAATGACATGTTATAATAATTCTCAAGATAAGTATGATTATAGAGATACCAAACTTGTAAACATTTTTTACATTTAGTATTGAGAAGTAGAGTTGAGCGAAACAGGTCGGTCAGATTCAAAAGTCGCCAACTTTCGCCAAAGTCGGGTTTCGCTGAGCGAAACCCGACCATAGCGTGAGGTTGGCCATGTGGTCAGTGACCCGAGCGCCAAAGTCGGATTTCACAGAATGCTTGCACGTGACTTTTTTTTCAGCCAATGAGCAAGGACGTACACTGTGGGCAACGAGATGACATGTGCAGCGTCCGGGGAAAGAGAGAGAGAGATATTGCGCACTTTAAAAAAGCGGTCCAGCATGTAGGTGTCCTCCACTCCCTGCCGACTTTGCTTCCCCATTGACATGCATTGGGTTTCGTGTTTCAGTCGGACCTCAGACTTTTCCCGATAGTTGGCCGATTTCGTTCGCCTCAACTTTTGAGAAAGTCGGGTTTCATGAAACCCGACTCGACCCTAAAAAAGGCAAAGTCGCTCATCCCTATTGAGAAGTTTAGAAAGAAAATTGGTTCATGGCACCATTTTCTGAGACCCGGTATGTTTTTATTTTTTCATTAGTGGAGATATGTGAGGATTTGTTTGGTGAACTGACATTTTTAGATATAGTATTTTAGGGTGCAAATGATGCTTTCATTGTTTTTGATTTAATTTTTTAAGGCAGGTGTGGTGAACAAAAATAATGCAATTAAGACATTTTGATTATTTTTATGTTTATAGCATTTACTGTTAGGGTTAATTAATTTTAAATTTAGATAGACTGAACTTTTTACGCATGAAGCGATACAAACTATTTTCTTTTTTTAATTTATACACTACTGTTCAAAAGTTTAGGGTCACTTAGAAATTTCCTTATTTTTGAAAGAAAAGCACAGTTTTTTCCAATGAAGCCAACATTAAATTATTCAGAATTACACTCTATACATTTTTAATGTGGTAAATGACTATTCTAGCTGCAAACGTCTGGTTTGTAGTGCAATATCTATAGGTGTATAGAGGCCCATTTCCAACAACAATCACTCCAGTGTTCTTATGGTACTTTGTGTTTGCTAACTGTGTAAGAAAGCTAATGGATGGTTAGAATACCCTTGAAAACCTTTATGCAAGTATGTTAACACAGCAGAAAACAGTTTTCTGCTTAGAGAAGCTATAAACCTGACCTTCCTTTGAGCTAGTTGAGAATCTGGAGCATTACATTTGTTGGTTGCATTAAACTCTCAAAATGGACAGAAAAAAAGAACTTTCATGTGAAACTCGTCAGTCTATTCTTGTTCTTAGAAATGAAGGCTATTCCATGCAAGAAATTGCCAAGAAACTGAAGATTTCCTACAACGGTGTGTACTATTCCCTTCAGAGGAGAGTACAAACAGGCTCTAACCTGAGTAGAAAGAGAAGTGGGAAGCCCCGCTGCACAACTGAGGAAAAAGACAAGTACATTAGAGTCTGTAGTTTGAGAAATCGACGCCTCACAGGTCCTCAACTGGCTGCTTCATTAAATAGTACACACAAAACCCAGTGTCAACGTTTACAGTGAAGAGGCGACTCCGGGACGCTGGCAAGATTTTTGAGTAAAATGTAAATTGCTCTTTTATTCTATAAACTACTGATAACATGTCTTCGAATTTCCAAGCACTAAATTTTGGATTTATTTTCAGAAAATGAGAAATGGTCAAAATAACCAAAAAATGCAGTGCTTGCAGACCTCAAATAATGCTAGGAAAGCAAGTTCATAACCATTTAGAAACAATACTAATGTTTTAACTCAGGAAGAGTTCAGAAATCAATATTTTGTGGAATTACCATGATTTTTAATCACAGCTTTCATGCGTCTTGGCATGCTTTCCACCAGTCTTTCACACTGCTTTTGGGTGACCTTATGCCACTCCTGGTACAAAAATTTAAGCAGTTCTTCTTTGTTTGATGGCTTTTGACTATCCATCTTCCTCTTGATTACATTCCAGAGGTTTTCAAAGGGGTCTAGGTCTGGACATTGGGCTGGCCATGACAGGGATTTGATGTGGTGGTCCACACATTGATTGACCTAGCTGTGTGGCATGGCGCATTGTCCTGTTGGAAAAAACAGTCCTCAGAGTTGGGGAACATTGCCTGAGCAGAAGGAATCAACTGTTTTTCCAGGATAACCTTGTATGCGGCTTGATTCATACGTCCTTTGCAAAGATTAACCTGCCCAATTCCAGCCTTGCTGAAGCATCCCCAGATCATCACCGATCCTCCACCAAAATTTCACAGTGGGTGCAAGACACTGTGGCTTGTACAGCCTCTCCAGGTCTCCGTCTAACCATTAGATGACCAGGTGTTGAGCAAAGCTGAAAAATAGACTAATCAGAGAAGATTACCTTACTCCAGTCCTCTATGGTCCAATCCTGGTGGTATTGGCAAACTTAAGCCTGGCTCTCCTTTGCTTCTCATTGATGAAAGGCTTTTTTCTAGCATTACATGACTAGAGCCCTGCCTCTAGGAGCCTGCTACAAACTGTTCTTGCCATGCACTTCACCCCAGCTGCCATTTACCATTCCTTTTGTAGGTCACTTGATGTCATCCTGCGGTTGCTGAGTGACATTCGAATAAGATGACATCCCGGGCAGTGGAGAGTCGTTTTCACCCTCTGCCGGTCTGTAGCTTTGTTGTCCCCAATGTTTGCTGCTTGACCTTGTTGTAATGGACTGCTATCTTAGAAATTTTAAGGATGGAGACAACATGATGTTCACTGTATCCCTCTGCTAGTAAAGCCAGAATTGAGCCCTTCTTTTCCTCACTCAATACTTTCCTTTTCAACTCCTTTGGCATGGTTAAAAGTTATTTTTTCATTCCTATTACTTTTGGGATATTGTGAGCACTTGTTTTGCCATCCAGCTTGTCTTATTGCAAGAGGATTGTGAACACCACAGCAGGGTTTTTATACTTTCCTTCGTTAAATAGGACTTGGTTCAGGTGATCACCTAATCAGAAGCACATTAAGTAGAATGAGGTGTACTCTGGTTGGAATTCAACTGACACTGGAATGGAATGGCTGTCAGAAATGTAGAGAAGCTGATTTTTATAAAACTGTGCAGTGGTCTCCAAATTTTTGCCAGAGCTGTATATTGTGTATTAATGATGTCCAGTGGTTATTTTGCATATTTATATTGTAAAGTCTTTCATCCTTTCTGATTGCTTTGTGTTATACTTTGATATCAACCTTCACATTCACAGAACACCTTGCATATACAGTGGGGAAAAAAGTATTTGTATAAAATATATAGGGGCGTAACTACCATGGTCGCAGCAGTTGCCACTGTGACCGGGCCTGGGGGGAGTAAGGGGCCCGGCGGGTTAGACGCACACCGACACCAGCAAAAAGTTAAAATCTGTTGCCATGCAGGAGATTCCTCCCACATGGCAACAGACAGGCCTGCCCTCCACCTGACCTGCCAGGCGCACACAATTCAGTACAGCAGCCAACACTTGAACTAAGGAAGAGAAGAAGGACCTGTGGTGACGCCATCATTATCACAGGCCGTCACCATTAATCAGCTCCGCCCCCTGATCACGTGATGATGATGTTACCTCAGGTACTTGAGCTCTCAGTGCAGCAGCTCCTGGTTGTGTGCAGCTTGTGTTCTCTGGTATCAGCCAGCAGCAGTTTTCCAGTTCCTGCCATTTCAGTGAGATTACAGGAGGGTTTGATGGAGGTGGGTGCACAGGGGTGCGGATCACTGAGGTCGGAGCACGGGGGAGCAGGTGAAGGACTTATGGGCAACTTGTCCTAGGGTCTGACGGAGGGAGACAGGGCTTTGTTGGCCACATTGTCTTCAGCCAGGAGTGTCCCTGTGACCTGTATGGGGGGAAACTTCCAGGATTGGTGGAGATATGCTAATGCCGGAGACATTGTGTCTGATATATACACTCACTGGCCACTTTATTAGGTACACCTGTCCAACTGTGTGTTAAGACTTAATTTCTAATCAGCCAATCACATGGCGGCAACTCAGTGCATTTAGGCATGTAGACATGGTCAAGACAATCTCCTGCAGTTCAAACCGAGCATCAGTATGGGGAAGAAAGGTGATTTGAGTGCCTTTGAACGTGGCATGATTGTTGGTGCCAGAAGGGCTGGTCTGAGTATTTCAGAAACTGCTGATCTACTGGGATTTTCACGCACAACCATCTCTAGGGTTTACAGAGAATGGTCCGAAAAAGAAAAAAAATCCAGTGAGCGGCAGTTCTGTGGCCGGAAATGCCTTGTTGATGCCAGAGGTCAGAGGAGAATGGGCATACTGGTTCGAGCTGATAGAAAGGCAACAGTGACTCAAATTGCCACCCGTTACAACCAAGGTAGGCAGAAGAGCATCTCTGAACGCACAGTGCGTCGAACTTTGAGGCAGATGGGCTACAGCAGCAGAAGACCACACTGGGTACCACTCCTCTCAGCTAAGAACAGGCATCTGATGGCTACTTTCAGCAGGATAATGCGCCATGTCATAAAGCTCGAATCATCTCAGATTGGTTTCTTGAACATGACAATGAGTTCACTGTACTCAAATGGCCTCCTCAGTCACCAGATCTCAATCCAATAGAGCATCTTTGGGATGTGGTGGAATGGGAGATTCGCATCAGGGATGTGCAGCCGACAAATCTGCGCCAACTGTGTGATGCCATCATGTCAATATGGTCCAAAATCTCTGAGGAATGCTTCCAGCACCTTGTTGAATCTCTGCCACGAAGAATTGAGGCAGTTCTGAAGGCAAAAGGGGGTCCAACCCGTTACTAGCATGGTGTACCTAATAAAGTGGCCAGTGAGTGTATATATATATATACTGTGCTGGAGGATGGAATTGAATGAATCTGTAATCCAGCGGTGTAATCTCATCCAGGGGGCTTGGATTTAGAAGGACTATGAGGTACATTTTACTACTATATTATATAGAGGACTATGGGGGTGCATTATACTTCTTATATGGATCCCCATGACTTCTATGTAAGCACCTGATGAGTATAATGGTTTATTTTCTTTTATACATTACAGAACAATAACAGTACAGGGTACAAATATATACCAGGATGGGGCACCGGATAGTTTGGCATGGGGCGACCCACTTGAAAGTTCGCATCGGGGCCCATAACTTTGTAGTTACGCCACTGAAAGTATATGTATATGTAACAACATGAGCTGACCCTGGAAGCAGGCACCTTGATCTGAATGTCCATTTGGGGACACCCATAAACTGGGATGAAATTTTTACAGATCGCCTCTGCTACGGACTTAGCAGTTTGGTTCTTGCAAATTTTGTAAAATGATTGGTCATGACTAGGCATGAATGATGACCACTTCTGGAATACCTGATTGACTGATAATCCACCATCAATACCTCCAACGGGGAAGACATCACGATTGTTTGTACAGGAGCTCTCCGTTCCGGGGACTTATTCAATTCACAGGGCCGGCACCTAGCACACACCTCTCTCACAACTTCTTCTAAGTCAGGTGTGTGCACAAACTAACGCAACCATCAATAAGTCTTCTCAGGTCCAAAATGTGCACCCCACGTATGAGCCTCTCTGGCAATGTCTACAGCCACTGAGGCTGGGATTACCACCTGCCAATGGTACCCCAGCTCTGCCGCTATGTAGAGCCAGAGATACAATACCCCTTCTGCTATGGCCAGTTGGTCCCGCTGCCATAACAGTTCCTGCCCCTCTGCGCTCAGTCGAGCTGCATCTGGCCAGGACTTTTGACTCAGCCATTTCTTTATTCGTAACTAGAGTTGAGCGAAACAGGTCGGTCAGATTCAAAAGTCGCCAACTTTCGCCAAAGTCGGGTTTCATGAAATGAAACCCTACCACAGTGTGAAGTCGGCCATGCGGTCGGTGACCCAAGCGTCAAAGTCGGATTTCGCCGAATGATTGCACGTGACTTTTTTCAGACAATGAGAGAAGCGGAGCATAGCATAGCGGGAGCGGGTGCGGGAGAGAGAGAGAGAGAGGGAGAGGGAAAGAAGAGAGAGAGAGATTTCGCCGCCTCTAGGGTTAAAATTCATGCCAGGTGTGTTTACAGTCCTCCACTCACTGCCAACTTTTCTCCCCATTGACTTGCATTGGGTTTCATGTTTCACAACTTTTCCCGACTTTTCCCTATAGTCGGCCGATTTCGTTCGACTTGACTTTTGAGAAAGTAGGGTATCATGAAACCCGACTCGACCCTAAAAAAGGCAAAGTCGCTCATCTCTATTCGTAACAACTCGGAGTTTGCATCCTGTAGTTTGGCCCACTCCTGACAAGTCTTTCCCAGGAACATGGCAACCCAAGTCATCACCCCACTTGAACGTGCCATGTCCGCGAGCACAGGTAAGCGTCTCAGGTCGAAGATCTCAGTATCCTTGAGGTCTACATCCACCACATGCTTGGGTGTACCTCGAGTCACTCATGACAATGCGTCGGCATCGGAGTTGTCTTTACCAAAACGTAACCGAATCCAGTAATTAAACTTGGACATCGGCGCCACCCACCTCTGCTCCAGGGTTCCCAGCTTTGCATTTTCTGAGTGCGCCAGCGGATTATTGTCTGTCATCACGAGAACCTCCAAACCAGCCAGATACTCTGAAAATTTCTCAGTCATGGCCAACATCTCCAGCTTGAATGAGCTGTAATTAACTGGGTTTCGCTCGTTGTCCCATAGAGACCGACTGGCATATGACCCTCTCAAGCCCCTCCTGTTCTTTAGCTAACATGGCTCCCAGGCCATGAAGACTCCTGTCAGTGTACAGGGTGAAAGGTCGGTCAAAGCTTGCATACGCCAACAGGGTGCCTGCACAAGGGCGGCTCGGATTCGATCAAATGCTTGTTGCTGTCAGTTCTCACATGGGATAGGCTGGTTCCTGGGCCTCTGCGCTGTTCCTCTCAACAGCTCATTCAGTGGCTCAGCCACTTTAGCAAAGTCTCACAAATCGAAGGTAGTATCCAGCTAAACCGAGAAACGCCTGTACTTCCTTCAGGGTCTTGGGCCTGGGCCACTCTTGAATGGCCTCAATTTTACTCGGTGCCAGCCGCACACCCTCAGTCGATACTACATGTCCCAGATACTTGATCTGTGTCCGGAACAGGTGACACTTTTTGGGCTGGATCTTAAGTCCATTTTTTCTCAGTCGGTGCAACATTTGCCGGAGCTTTTTCAGGTGATCGTCGAATGAATCTCGGAATACAATCACATCATCCAGATAGATCAACACGGACTCAAAGTTGTAATCACCCAAGCAATACTCCATCAAACGTTTCTGGGGCGTTAGTCACTCTGAAGGGCATTCGGTTAAACTCTTACAGATCCATCGGTATGATGAAGGCTGCCTTCTGCTGACCTTGAGCTGCCATGGGCACCTGCCAGTAGCCACTGGCAAGGTCAAGCATGGAAAAATACTTCACCTTTCCCAGGGCAGACAGGGATTCTTGGTAATGGGTAGGAGTAACGTACAGTGTGTGCATTCACCTTGCGATAATCAACACAAAAACGTATGGACCCGTCCTTCTTCCATACCAATACAACTGGTGTGGCCCAAGGATTCTGACTCTGGCAGATCACCCCATTATCCAGCATTTGTGCTATCATCCCCTTGACCTCTTGGTAGAGGTTTGGTGGAATCTGGCAATATCTCTCCTGAATTGGGGGGATGTTTACTGTGGGTATCTCGTGTTCCGCTGCCTTCGTGCAACCAAAGTCTTCATCACCCCTGGAGAAAGCAGCCTGATATTCCAACAGTGTAGCCTCCAGCCTGTGCACCTGCTGGGATGTCAAGTGGGACTCATCCACTCCATTAATCTTCTTTCCATTCCACGCAGGTGTGGGGACTCTTCTGCTGCCATCTGCATTGACAGGGTCCAGGCGGTCCGGTGGTCTGCCCTCAGTGTGAACTGACTTTTGGGAATAAATCCTTGACTGCACACATATACATCAGCCAGCTTAGTGCCCACCGCCAGAATCACCTCATGATTCTGCAGATTCAGACTCCTTACTGGTACACTTCCATCTTGTACAACAGCCAATATTCAAGCTATCATCGGACTATCCGTGTATCCGTGTCTCCTGACTGACCTGCCGGTTCTAGAATCACCTCCACAATGTTCAGTTTTCTGTGTGTCCCTACCAGCATCAGCACGAGCTTCTCTTGACCCGTGCCGATGACAACAACAGACCCGCGTGGGACATACACCGCTCCCACCTCTCTTCCTTCTGTCGAACTCTTCTGAATACAGCACGAACGGACCACCCGCTGTAGAACTCTCTGAGTGACTTTGTGGGTTGTCACCCATTTCCAATACCTCGGACTTTTGCGCTCGAACAGAAGTGAGTCAAGCGCTCTCAGGATGTTCTTTCCCAGAACCACCGGAAGGTTCGGCATCGCCTGTGTCTTCACGAGTACCACTTCTTTGTTTCCCAACTTCTGGCCACACAGCTGCACCTTCATCCATGCAATGCCTGCCATTGTAATTTCCTCATTATTAGTGGCCTTCAGTCTTAACAGATGTCCCGGTTTGACAGTCCCTTTGAAATGCGCCTTGAAAAATTTAATTGGCATCGCTGACATCTCTGATCTGGTATTCACCAAGCATGCCATCTTCTTTCTTGCAAACTGTACCTCCAGAATGGGAATTTCTGCAGTCAGATCCTCGGAACAGACGTTGGGCGTTGATTTTTGTTCCTGCCTCGCCGTATTCTTCCTGTATTTCAGAATAGGTAACACCTTCAGTAACAATTCACTCCTTAGTGTTTCACTCCGTATTCCCTCAATGAACTGATCCCGAAGAATCCTGTCAACATCGGCCTTAGTACCCACGGTCACAGACGATGTCTTTTTGATCTCCTGATGCAGTTCCTCCAACGTTATAGCATACTGAATCAGGCTTTCTCCGTCTCTCTGGGCCTTAGTGAAAAACTATACCCGCAGTTGCCCTGCCGCCGCCACATGATCAAATGCTTTTTCCAATATCCGAATGATGTCATCAACCGTCTTCCGCTTATCTTCAGATGTCGACAAGACAGCTTTGCTGGCATCCCTCTCTAAAGCATTCAGCTCGACTTCTGGCTGCAGTTGGGGGCTAACACCGCGCAACTCAATGGCGTTCTTTAACCTGCCTACCCAATCACTGAACAGTAGGTTGTATCCATCAAACTTGGCCAGGTGGTTAAGCAGCGCTCCCATAGCGGAGCAACCCACTAATCGATCTCTACTGGAAACAATGGGGGGGGGGGTGAATAACTACAGCAGGCATGGCAACACCTTCTGCTCTGCCGATACCATACATAATGAGCACTCTATCCTGCCGACTACGCCAAGATGTAATGGCCAGTACGCCAGTCATTGTTTGAGAATGGGATATGGTGCTGCTATGAACGACTCTGACCACGATTTGATACCAAACTAGCTTCTCTTTATAACTTGTGAAACAGATAACATTATTTTACTTCTTAAAATATGGGCCACAACAGCCACAAACCACACAATACATGGACAGGGGAAAGACTACTCCAAGATTATGCCACTCCCTCCCTTATCCAGCATAGGGGCTATACGATTTTCTACCGCAACCGTGACACGTAATTCTCTCAGGTATATGATCTTACACCTGCCTCCCACTTTAATTACAATAGTCCAGGTACCCTGTTTTCCCCTTGAAATACATATATATATTTACATGACAAGTCACTTAAACCAACACAATATGTACACAGTGCACAGTCCTCTTTGCGAGCGCTCAGAGCGGACACTCTGAGAGAATATACTCAACAGTAAACCACTGGACTTGACGTCCAGCCACTTTTCTAGGTCACCAAATCCTCTGATACAAGTGCAGATGAAGATTCCAATCAGTCCCAATAATATTTCACAGAGCTCTTCTATGGCATTCACATTTTTATCAGAGCCTCGCTATACAGGAGCTCACACACAGTCCATGGATAGTCCCAGTAACAGGAATGTTCTTGAATATGCTGCAACTTCTATCTAACTCTCCCTAATTAAATAGTTGGTGACCAGTCACACATCTCAGTTTACTCACGGGAGCCGCTCTTTCTGGATCACACCGTCCAGTTCGGATGACTTCAGGCTCTCAAACTTTTTGAGTCTCTCCGGCCGGACTTATCCTTGGAATTTACCTCATGAAAGCCAGATGCTGCCACTTCCTGTTTCCAGAGCTTTCTTCTCTTGTTCAAACGTGACCTCTAGTGGCCGAACTCAGTTTTCACAGCATCATTTCTTATAACAGAAAACATAGAAAACATTAATATGCTACACTTATACAAAAAAAGAAACCACCATTAGCTGCCTCCATCAATCGTTTATACTGGCCGATTGGACACCCGCTACAGGTAGCGTATGGCTTCAGGGATGCGGTTTACAGAATAAGATTAGCAGAGCTATTAAATTTTATATATTTAATTCAGAAACCTAGGCAATGTTTATAAAAAATATACAAAGATTATACAAAAGAATATGGTATACGCAATTACATATAATAAAAAGGAGTAAAGAAAGAGAATTACTAAACCTGATGTTGCAGGAATGGCTCTAATCTTTTTAGAGGGAAGCACTTTGATTAGGAAAATGGAACGCTTTCACAAGCAAACTATTTGCTTCTGAAAGAACCAAGACAGATGGCCAAATTCTGCATTTTATTAGACAAAGATTACGCCCTCATATCTTCCATTGGTGAGCTCATATGGGGACTGGTTGTGAGATGTGCTAGGTCTATTATAATTTTATGAGATCCATAACTTTTGGGATATCTTTGTCTCTGGAGGTCCCAGGTGGTAAATATTGTCATCATGTTTCTTATTGCGATTTATCTGTCTATAGAGATGAAACATGACATAGATAGCACCATCTATAATATTAAGTTGGAGGGGTTCTGCCGGCATTATGGTGATTTGAGTGAAGGCCTTATTTATGTTCCTTCGCTACGATGCCAAAACATATTTCTCATAACTATTGTATCGATGCAGACAGCAATATTCATCACTGACCACTGGCTCCAAAATGTGTCAGAAAGATTCTTTGATCAGAGGGAGCTCTTTTGTTTGGAAGCATATGTCCATGCCTCTGAGTAATTGAATCTCAGACTTGGAGTCTTTTTCCCAGAAAATCTCCCAGCAGTAATTGCATGAGTAGATGGACATGACAGCTCTTTCTCTCCCAGTTCCCCTGCTTTAATTAGTTTTTCTCTTCCCTATGTCACAATCCATTTTTGGATTTGTGGCAGTTGTGGCAGCTCTGGTTCCACGCACATTAAAACTTTTTTCTTTTCAGGCCAGCTGGGGTTAAATGCAGTTTTTCCCTGCTGGCGAGCTGTGTTACTGCAGTGTGGCTGGGTCAGGTGATATGGCTGGTGACCACTCCCACATCCTTTAAAAGGTCACCTGATGCATCAGCTGATTGTTGTTGATACAGTTCCTCTTTGGAGACCAACCTTTGCAGAAGCAGCTCTCTGGTGTCAGACAAGTCTGGTGTTTGGAGTCTTGTTGTTGTGTTATCTGTGATGTGGAGTTAAGCAGCAGTGTGCACAAGCTAAGTGTTGCATTTATGCTACCTTGTACCTTTTGTGTCTGTCACTCCCCCTGTGTGTTTTATCTGCAGAGGTGAGGCTAGAGCTCCTTGCCAGCCAGTGCACAAGCCTGGGCAAATCTAGTTGACAAATAGGGATGAGGTATCCTGATCTTGGCAGGGGGAAGGACCTGCATAGGGTGTTAGGTGAGAGCAGAGACAGGCTCAGGGTGGAGCTCAGGAGGTGGCCGTCCCTGACTCCCTATTGTCAGGGCCTTCCTCTCCCCTATTTCATTGGCGTTGCGTTGTTGTGCCGTTTGGTGACCGACCAACCATTGGGTCGTGTCACACTGGGTAAGTCACTCCGTGACACCCTAGCTATAATTAGCCCCATATGTTCAATGTGAGGGTGATAGAGCTCCTCTTGGAGATGTCTTATGGATTTTTAATTTTTCCCTATTACAATTGTTAAGACTTAATGGATAAAAAATAGTTCAGACAGTCTACCTCTACGGACGACACATGAGAGAAAAACTGTTTTTAAGGATGTCAGAATTGAACCAGGTATTTGAATTCTAACTTTACACTAATGGCACGATCCAAATCTTTCTTGCCTTTGACATCACCTGTCTGTAGAGAATTATGAGTTCCCCATATTCATTGGATGGCTGGTAGGTCCTGCCCAAATCAGCCACTTTGGTCAAATTTACTGTAAGGTGTATGGATGCCTCTAAAAAGTATCAAAACAACTCTCCATATAGTCCAACCTTTGTAGGGAACTAAAGTAAACTTCAACTCAAATGTTTCATTAGAGGGTCCTTCAGAAAGAAGTTAAAAAGGGGTTGTCCTCTACTGGTCAATTTTTGTTTCCTTCAGAGACATTAAAAGGGATAAAGGGATTGTCTACTGCTGGACAAACCCTTATTAATGGCCCTAGGATGCTACTGAAATGAAAAAAATATCTACAATTACCTCCGCTCTCAGTCCTGTGACCCCTGCTGGTCTCCCAACAGAACCAATGTTATGTGACGACATATGCAGGTTTTTTAAAATCATGTGTGGATTATTTTCTGATTCTGATGCCCAGCAAACATTCCTTCACGCTACATACAAAATACTGGTAATCCTGATATTTATTCATCACGTTTTCTCATTACAAATTAATAGTTCTATGTGGCAATATGTCACCTGTTTATTCACGTCGTACTAAGCTCGGTACAATTTTACTTTTGCCTGCCAATCTTATAATTGCATTTACAATTACATTTCATTTCAATTACAGGTTTTCAGAAAGTGTTAGCTGCAGCATTCCTTAGAGATTTTTTATTAGCTTATATTGTTCCATATCACAGCATCTGCAGCTTCCATGGAACGTCTACCTCGGTGATGAAATAAAAATCTACTTTACCTGTTATTTGCTATAAAAATGTATGTGAGGCTTTTTTCATTTTTAGCTGCATTAGAAAATTCTGAACCTAAAAGATTATATATACTAATGATTATAATAATTCATATAACACGTCAAGTTTCCTATTTTGTAGCATTTGCCTCAAAAACAAAGAATTAGAAAACAAAAAAAATATACAGGAAGGAAAAATAGTGGAATATAAATATTGTAAATCCAGGATTCTTAATGCAGCACATATTCTGTGATATTCCCTGTCAAAACTAGAAACCCCAAAAGGCGTCCGGAGGCCAGCAAACTATTTTGAGAGCAAGAATGTTACAAACTTTTTATGTGTTTTAGTTTTATTTGCGATATCATTCAAAATCCAGGATATTTCTATAGCTAAAAACATAATAAAAAAGTAAGTCATTAAACGGTCCAGCCCATTCTCAGTAGACTCTTGAACTAGATGTAGGAGGAGGAGTCCCTGCTGTGTTTCCGGGCCGGAACCAAGGGGGCCGTCACCAAGATTCCTAGGGAGACTGTTTCCGGGGGAAACAATTGGGGGACGGACCGCAGAGACTTCTAGAAAGGTTGGGGGAGGAGCTACTATAAAAGGGGCTAAGGATGACAGCAGGAGTCAGTTGACGCAGCAGGAGAGGAGAAGTGCGGAAGCTAGAGGGCGCCAGAGAGCCAGAGCGAAAGCCAGAACCAGAGCAAGGAGAGCAGAGCAGCGATGGGAGAGACTGAAGGGAGACTCACCGCTAACAGAAGGGAAACGGCACCGAGCCGTCCAATGGAGAGACACGTTGTAGTTAACATTCTGGACCCGTAGTCGACCATACCGCGGCCCTATAGTGACCGGTCTTTGCCAGGTTAGTCGTGTTTGTGTCACCAGTGTATTCTTGTTTTGATCCCTGCGAGGATAACTGCAGTTAGCTTGCTTGGTTGCTCGAGATAGCCCTTATAGGCATCTATATTTATATAAAAGTTACATCTTAAAGTTCATCCCGTCTCCCATCTCGTCACTGCATCCCGCGTACCTGCAATTACTACATAGACACCCAAACGCTATGAAAATTCTTTTAAAACCCATTTATAACATACTCACACTTCCGTTTTTTTGTGGTCAGCTGAAATCCGCCAAAAACGAAAAAAAACAGATCCATTTCCGTTTTGTAACAAACGAATGTCAGCGGACCGTTTTTTGGATGGGTCTGCCGAAGTTACAAAGGGCAGGAAATTTAAAGGAGCCGCTGTTGTGAATTCGCTTTCTGGCCTCCCTCTGGTTATTACTGAAGGTAGTGGAGCTGGTCAGATCGACAGAGGGGTTGCGAGTTCTCTTTCTGGGCTCCCTATGGTGGTTACTGGAGGTAATGGAGCTGATCTGATTGACAGAGGCTTGCCACCTGATAATGATGATGACGATTGGAGATCTGGGATTTCAGATTGGGATTTAAGACAGCCGACTCCCTCTATCCCTGCTGGTGATTTGCTTCCTCTTCCTCCTGAGGTCTGATTTCTCCAGCCCTGTCCCTGCATGTTCAGCTAAGTGGTTTATTTGCTTTTCTATTTGCATTTGATCTGGTTTTGTTTATCTCTTCTTGGTGCGGGTCAGCCAGCTCCGGCTGGGGCTGTGCTGAATCACCGCCCATATGTTACTGCTTGTGCCAGTTTGTTTTATCCCCGTTACATTGGTCTCTTTTTGCTCTGCTTTCAGAATATACCAGAGTGCTGATATAGTGGGGGGCGAAGTCGTGTGACTTCCGTGTTTTTTGCATCAGAGGTGTTGGACTTATTGCAGGGTTTTTGCATGATTGCAGACAGTGTCTTTCCTTTCCTGTCCTGTCTAGTCAGTGTGGGCCCCATCATTTGCTTAGTCTATTTTCCTGCCTGTGTTTGTGTTTTCATCTTGTCGCACCAACAATATATGTTTGGGGGCTATCTATTCCTTTGGGGTCTGCTCTGGAGCAGTTTAGATTTCCCCTTTCTTGCTTTAGGCTTAGTTAGCTCTCCGGCTGTGCCGAGGCGTCTAGGATCATCGTAGGTATGCTCCACGGCTACTGCTAGTTGTGTAGATAGGTTCAGGGGTCTGCAATCCGCTTAGGTACCAACCTCTCTGGTTTTCTGTGGCTTAGCCTGCTCTCCTCCTCGGTGACCCATTCATAACAGAATCACCAGCCTAACTGTAGACTCTAGGGTACTCCAAAGAAGGAAAGAATTTAAAAAAAAAGTGTCAGGATTTTTTTTTTATATATATATATTTTTTTCCTCTTTTTTTCTGGGGCTGCAGGAGGAGATTTTTTTTTCTCTAAATGAAGACTAAGCAATTGTCTGATCTTGTTGAGCAGCTCGCTGCTGAAGTGTGGGGAATTTCTGCCTATCTCGCTCAATCATCTGCTGTTGAACCAAAAATCCCTGCTCCTGATGTGTTTCTTGGGGATCCGTCTAAATTTTTGAATTTTAAGAATAATTGTAAACTATTTTTTGCTTTGAAACCTAACTCATCAGGGAGCGCTGTGCAGCAGGTTAAAATTGTCATTTCCCTGCTGCGCAGCGATCCCCAGGATTGGGCCTTTTCTTTGACACCCGGAGATCCTATTCTGGCTATTGTGGATGCATTTTTTCAAGCCTTGGGGTTGTTGTATGATGAACCTAATGCTATTGATCAAGCTGAGAAAACCTTATTGGCATTGAGCCAGGGTCAGGATTCAGCAGAGTTATATTGTCAAAAATTCCGAAAGTGGGCCGTCCTTACTAAATGGAATGACTATGCCCTAGCAGCTTTCTTTCGGAAGGGTTTGGCAGAAACCATAAAAGATGTTATGGTGGGATTTCCTTTTCCCTCTGGTCTAGACGATTCTATGTCATTGTCCATTCAAATTGATCGGCGTTTACGTGAACGTAAAACTACATGAGAGGCGCTGCCGCCTTTCGAACGAACGTCTGAACCCATGTAATTTGATAGGCTTTTGTCTAGGGCGCAACGTCAGGAGTTTAGAAGGCGTAATAAGCTGTGTTTTTCTGTGGAGACGCTTCTCATACTATTTCTGTCTGCCCTAAATGAGAAAAGCGTTTTGCTCACACATTTGTGGTGGGCAGTGTACAGCCTAAGTTTCTTTTGGCGATTACCCTGATCTGCTCTTTGTCTACATTTTCCGCTAAGGCTTTTGTAGATTCAGGAGCAGCTTTGAATCTGATGGATTTGGACTTTGCTAAACGTTGTGATTTTCCCATGATACCCCTGCGGACTCCTATCCCTTTGAGAGGTATTGATGCTACTCCTTTGGTGGAGAATAAACCCCAGTTTTGGACCCAGGTGATAATGCGGGTCGCCCCGGACCACCAAAAAAATTGTAAATCTTAGGTGTTGCACAATTTGCATGATACTATTGTTCTGGGTTTTCCTTGGTTGCAAACTCATAATCCTGTTTAGGATTGGAAATCTGTGTCTGTGGTGAGTTGGGGTTGTCATTGTGTTCTTAGAGACACTCCTGTTTTCTCCACCTCTCCCCAGTCTCAAGGTATTCCTGACTATTTGGCTGATTTTTCTGATGTATTTAGTGAGAGTAAGTCTGCGTCTTTGCCTCCTCATAGGAGTTATGACTGTGCAATTGAGTTAATGCCCGGGTGTAAATTTCCCAAAGGTCGGCTTTTCAATTTATTGGTACCCGAACATGATGCTATGTGATCTTATATCAAGGAGTCATTGGAGAAGGGTCATATTGGACCATCCTCTTCACCTTTAGGTGCTGGGTTTTTTTGTGGCCAAGAAAGATGGTTCATTAAGGCCATGTATTGACTATCGTTCCCTTAACAAAATCACTGTTAAATATCAGTACCCGTTACCCCTGATTTCTGATTTATTTTCCAGAGTTAAAAGTGCCTGTTGGTTTACCAAGCTTGACCTCAGGGGGCGTATAATCTTATTCGCATCAAGCATGGGGATGAATGGAAGACGGCGTTTAATCCTCCGGAGGGATATTTTGAGTACCTGGTGATATCTTTTGGGCTCACTAATGGCCCTTCTGTCTTCCAATCTTTTATGAACGATATTTTCCGGGACTTTGTGGATAAGTTTTTGATCATTTATCTTGATGATATTTTGATCTTTTCCAGTGATTGGGATTCTCATGTGGAACATGTCTGGACTGTGTTCCAGATTTTTAGGGAAAATTCTCTGTATGTTAAGGGATCGAAGTGCCTTTTTGGTGTACAGAGGATTTCATTTTTGGGATTAATTTTGTCCCCGTCTGCTATTGAAATGGACCCGGCCAAGATACAGGCCATTTATGATTGGGTTCAGCCCACTTCTTTGAAGACTCTCCAGAAGTTTTTGGGTTTTGCTAATTTCTACCGTAAATTTATAAGTAATTTTTCTGGTATTGGGTCACCCTCGCTCGCCCAGGGCAGCAGGGTACTCGGTACCGGGCCGGTGTCAAGGTGGGAATGTGTCACAGCAGCGGTGACCCGGTCCATGGCCCTGGGTGCCCAATATCAATGGCGGTGATGTTAATGGTGTAAAAGTTTATATGAATAGTTCATGATGCCACCCGTGGTGTTTGGCAAGGGAGATGGTAAGCCAACGCTGCGTGCAGATTCGCTGGGACTGATGGTGTGGTGCAGCAGAGATGGTATAGCTCCCCACAGGTGGAGCTGTAGTCCCAGGGCAGTGTAGGTGCAATGGATGAGGAGAGGTGCAGAATGGTATGGATGCTGGTACCCAGGTGTAGTGGTGCGGGAATAACTCCAAAGGAGAGCTTTAAACTAGAACAACATGGGAAGGGAAGCAAAAGACCAGAAAAAGCCATACACCTGACAAATGCTATTGAGAACTCTGCTATTAGAAGTGGAAAGGAAGAACAAAGACGAAAGAATCTAATTAATAAAAATATTGGAGAAAGAGAAACCAATCACAAACTAAAATGTTTCTATACTAATGCACAAAGCATGGGCAACAAACAAGGAGAATTGGAACTACTAACACAGGAACAGAAATATGATGTAATTGGAATCACTGAAACTTGGTGGGACAATACACATGATTGGAATACAAGACTAGAAGGATACAACTTATTTGCAAGAAACAGACTTGATAAACGAGGAGGGGGTGTCGCATTGTATGTTCGAAACGCGTATATCTGCACAGAGATTGAAGCTTCAGAGACTGGGAGTTCTGTGGAAACTGTTTGGGTAAGAATACAAGGACAGAACAATGGAAAGGACACCATTGTAGGCATTTACTACAGGCCGCCTGTGCAAGCCGAAGATATAGATGAACTCTTTATGCATCAGATGGCCAAGTTCTCCAAAAAATATGACATAGTTGTCATGGGAGATTTCAACTATCCAGACATTTGTTGGGAATCTCCCTCAGGCAAAACTAACAGGTCAAGGAAATTCTTATCCTCTCTTGCTGACAACTTTATCTTCCAAAAGGTAAGGGAGAAAACAAGGGGAACTGCTACCTTGGATCTAATCCTTATATACAGGGAGGAAATGGTTGAGGAGGTAAAAGTGGCTGGGACCCTAGGAGGTAGCGACCATGCTATTTTAGAATTTTGGATTACTAGAGGTGGAAGACCTGTGAAGACTCAGACATCAAGGTTAGATTTCAGAAAGGCAGATTTTAAGGGATTCAGAAAGAGAATTGGAGGGATCCAATGGCTGGATATCCTTAAAGACAAAAATGTCCAGGAAGGATGGGAAATCTTGAAAAATGAAATTCTCAAAGCACAGTTGTTAACAATTCCGAAAAGAGGGAAGAATAGGAAGCATTTAAGGAAACCAGGATGGATGAACACAGAACTTAAGCACATGCTAAAAAGGAAGAAAAAAATGTTTATAAAATGGAAAGAGGGAGGCATATCTAAAGAAGAATATAATGCTGTCTGCAGAACCTGCAGGGCACAAATCAGATTATCTAAAGCTGAAAATGAACTGAGGCTTGCAAGAGATGTCAAAAGCAATAATAAAGGATTTTGGGGATATGTCAAAAGTAAAAGAAAAGTCAAAGATGCTATAGGATTTTTACAGGATGAAAATGATGAAATGGTAAGACAGGATGTTGAGAAGGCTGAACTTTTAAATTCCTATTTTGCATCTGTTTTCTCTCAGAAAGGAAATGCAACATCAACTGTTATTCACTGTCCTATTAAGGGAATAGAAGAATCCAGGATATCTATAAACAGAAAGATAGTGAGGAAACACTTAGCTAACCTAAATGAATTCAAGTCTCCAGGTCCAGATGAATTACACCCCAGAGTACTGAAGGAGATAGCAGAAGAAATTTTTGAACCCCTCTCCATAATCTTTGAAAATTCTTGGAGAACAGGAGAAGTGCCAGAAGACTGGAGAAGAGCAAATGTTGTTCCTATCTTCAAAAAGGGGAAGAAGGTGGACCCAGGCAACTATAGGCCGGTGAGTCTGACTTCTATACCAGGAAAGATCTTTGAACAAATTATTAAACAACATGTATGTCAATACCTGGATAAGAATGAAGTGATTAAACAGAGTCAGCATGGGTTTCTAACTAATAAGTCATGTCAGACTAACTTAATTTCCTTCTATGACGGTATCACTGATTGGGTGGATCAAGGAAATGCTGTAGATATAGTATATCTTGACTTCAGCAAAGCATTTGACAAAGTCTCTCATACAATCCTTATTGAAAAAATGACTAAGTATGGAATGGACAAGGCAACTGTTAGGTGGATTCATAACTGGCTTAGTGATCGGACCCAAAGAGTGGTCGTAAATGGCTGCACATCCAGTTGGAAGAATGTCTCAAGTGGGGTACCACAGGGCTCTGTCCTGGGCCCTGTATTGTTCAACATCTTTATCAACGATTTAGATGAAGGAATTGAGGGTAAACTGATTAAATTTGCTGATGACACAAAGCTAGGAGGGATAGCTAATACTAGAGAAGAGAGAGAGAGGATTCAAAAAGATTTAAATAAACTGGAGAAGTGGGCAGCAACTAACAGAATGGTTTTTAACAGGGAGAAATGCAAAGTACTACATCTGGGCAATAAAAATGAAAAAAGCATATATAGAATGGGAGGAATAGGGCTAAGTGACAGCACATGTGAAAAAGACTTGGGTATACTAATAGATCACAGACTGAATATGAGTCAACAGTGTGATGCAGCAGCAAAAAAGGCAAATGCAATTCTAGGATGTATTAACAGAAGCATACAGTCTAGATCACGTGAAGTCATTATTTCCCTCTACTCCTCTTTGGTCAGACCTCATCTGGAATATTGTGTCCAGTTTTGGGCACCACATTTTAAAAAAGACATCAACAAACTGGAGCAAGTTCAGAAAAGAGCGACCAGAATGGTGACCGGTCTGCAAACCCTGTCTTATGAGGAAAGGTTGCAGGATTTGGGAATGTTTAGTTTGCAAAAGAGAAGACTGAGAGGAGACTTAATAGCTGTCTACAAATATCTAAAGGGCTGTCACATTGTAGAAGGATCAACTTTATTCTCATTTGCACAAGGAAAGACTAGAAGCAATGGGATGAAACTGAATGGGAAGAGACACAGATTAGATATTAGAAAAAACTTTTTGACAGTTAGAGTGATCAATGAGTGGAACAGGCTGCCACGAGAAGTGGTGAGTTCTCCTTCAATGGAAGTCTTCAAACAGAGGCTGGACAGACATCTGACTGGGATGATTTAGCGAATCCTGCTTTGAGCAGGGGGTTGGACCAGATGGCCCAGGAGGTCCCTTCCAACTCTACGATTCTATTCTATGATTCTAACTGGAGGACACCAGAGTATGCGGTTCCAAAGCTTTACTCACTGTTTGCAGTTCACACAACTGCCTGCCTCCATACTGTGTTCTCCAGGTCAGGGCTCCAGCCAACCTCCAGGCAGGACAGGATTCTCCCTTCCACACTCCGCCAACATGTACCTTACTGAACGACTCCTCCAATGCGCCTTTAGGTGCGAAGCACTCCAGTACTTAGTTACCCTGGAATGCCTCTCTCTAGGTGTTCCTAGTCTTTACTTGTATGACAGACAGCTGTAGCCTGCTTTGGGGACTCCACTCTGCATCCCGGCTCTCTATTCAGTTGCTGTTGTGTCCCAAGTCTATGATGGGAGCAAGGCGTTAGTGGCTCACTACTCCTCCAGTGTCTGTTGCCGGACATAAAGATCCAATCAACCTCGGGGACCGGGCCCCGGCCTTTGCGCTCTCTGGACTGGAAGGGTTCTCTATCTTTCTTCAACCAGCTTCCCACCGTCCTTCTATTCTCCTTCGTTCCGATCTGTTCTATCTCTCTTATGGAAGGTTAGGTTATCAATCTTATCAGTCTCTTTCTCTGGTATTTCTCGTGCCAGCAGCCCAGATCACTGGGACCTGCTGCAGCGCGTCCCTCAGACACCCATCTTCTCTCTTCTCTCTCCTCTAACCAACTAACTAACTCTCACTCTTCCCACTCTTTTGTATCATCTCACTCCACCCGCCTCCCAGCACATCTTGTGTTACGAAGCAGGGTTTCACGAGGGGTGCTCTGCTAACCCCCAGCCTGAAGCTGTTAGGTGGCCTCACTGAACTATCCTGTGTGTGGAATGCAGGTGTGGAGTGTGGTCAGGAGTTCCCACCTTACCTGGATGGTGGGGCACTACACCTTAGGAGAAGGTGCAGTACCTCTGTGGCGACTGAAGCCTCAGGGGCGCCACAGTATTGTTAAACCACTGACTGATTTGACCAAAAAGGGCACTGATGTGGTGAATTGGTATCCAGAGGCAGTCTCGGGATTTCAGGAGCTTAAGCGGAGATTCACTTCTGCTCTGGTTCTACGACAACCTGATGTCTCACTCCCATTTTAGGTGGTGGTAGATGCTTCTGAGATTGGTGCAGGAGCCGTTTTGTCCCAGAAAGATCCGGTGACTTCTAAGATGAATCCCTGTGCCTTCTTTTCTCGAAAATTCTCCCCATCTGAACGGAACTATGACGTGGGGAATCGGGAATTGTTGGCCATGAAATGGGCATTTAAAGAGTGGAGACATTGGTTGGAGGGAGCTAGGCATTAAGTTGTGGTCCTCACTGACCACAAGAATTTGATTTATCTTGAATCAGCCAAACGCTTGAATCCTAGACAGGCTAGGTGGGCCTTGTTTTTTCACGTGTTTTAATTTTGTGGTCTCTTTTCTTCCGGGCACTAAGAATGTTAAGACAGACACACTTTCTAGGAGTTTCTCTGTGGATTCTCTTGATGTGACCGAGCCTACTACCATTCTAAATGAGGGTGCAGCTCTTTCCGCTATTTCACCTGATTTGAGACGTGCCCTGGAGGAATTTCAGGAGGACAAACCTGAATGTTGCCCTATGGGAAAATTGTATGTCCCTGACCAGTGGAGGAAAAGAGTAATGTCTGAAATTCTTTGCTCCGCGTTGGCTGGTCATCCATGTATTTTTTGTACCAGAGATTTGGGGAGTCGGTCTTTTTGGTGGCCTGCCTTATTTCGTGATGTCAGGAATTTTGTGCAGTCCTGTGGGACTTGTTCATGGTCCAAACCCTGTTCTCGTTCTAGTGGGTTGTTGATGCCTCTGCCGGTGCCCAGGAGGCCATGGACCCATATTTCAATGGATTATGTTTCCGATCTTCCTGTTTCTCAGAGAAGGACTGTTATCTGGGTGATTTGTGATAGATTTTCCAAGATGGTCCATCTTGCACCACTCCCAAAGTTGCAATCTTCTTCTGAGTTGGTGCCCTTGTTTTTACAACAGGTGGGTCGGTTGCACGGGATTCCTGAGAACATTGTGTCAGACAGAGGAGTACAGTTTGTTTCCAGATTTTGGAGAGCTTTTTGTTCCAAACTGGGAATTCAGTTATCGTTCTCTTCTGCATTTCATCCTCAGACCAATAGGCAGACTGAGAGAACAAACCAGACTTTGGAGTCCTATTTGAGATGTTTTATATCTGCTGATCAGGATGACTGGGTCTCATTTTTGCCCTTGGCCGAAATCGCGCTAAACAATAGAGCTAGTTCTGCCACTTTGATGTCGCCCTTTTTCTGTAACTTTGGGTTTCATCCTTGATTTTCTTCAGGGCAAGTGGAATCTTTGGCCTGTCCAAGTGTGGACTCTGTGGTAGAGAGAATGCAGCAGATTTGGGACCAAGTGGCGGATAAGTTGTCCCACTCTCAGGAAAAAGCCCAACGGTTTTCCAACCGGTATAGGACCATTGGTCCCTGGTTTAAAGTATGTGATATGGTTTGGTTGTCTTCAAAGAATATTCCTATGAAGGTTGTGTCTCCAAAATTCAAGCCAAGATTCATTGGACCTTATAAGATTTTGGAGATCCTTAATCCCGTTTCTTTCCGATTGGCTCTTCCAGATACGTTTAAGATCCATAACGTGTTTCATAAATCTTTGTTGAAGAGATTTGTGGAGCCAGTAGTTCCTATGTCAGCGCCTCCTGATCCTGTATTAGTTAAATGCAATTTGGAATATGAGGTAGAGAAAATATTGGATTCTCATTTGGCTAGACGGAGACTCCAGTGCTTGGTCAAATGGAAGGGTTATGGCCAGGAGAATAATTCTTGGGTCTCTGCGTCTGACATTCATGCCGAAAGATTGGTTCGTACTTTTCACCGGTCCCATCCTGATCGGCCTGGTGGCGTGAATGAGAGTTCGGTGACCCCTCCTCAAGGGGAAGGTACTGTTGTGAATTTGCTTTCTGGCCTCCCTCTGATTATTACTGAAGGTAGTGGAGCTGGTCAGATCGACAGAGGGGTTGCGAGTTCTCTTTCTGGGCTCCCTATGGTGGTTACTGGAGGTAATTGAGCTGATCTGATTGACAGAGGCTTGCCACCTGATAATGATGATGACGATTGGAGATCTGGGGTTTCAGATTGGGATTTAAGACAGCCGACTCCCTCTATCCCTGCTGGTGATTTGCTTCCTGTTCCTCCTGAGGTCTGATTTCTCCAGCTCTGTCCCTGCATGTTCAGCTAAGTGGTTTATTTGCTATTCTGTTTGCATTTGATCTGGTTTTGTTTATCTCTTCTTGGTGCGGGTCAGCCAGCCCGGCTGGGGTGGTGCTGAATCACCGCCCATATGTTAATGCTTGTGCCAGTTTGTTTTATCCCCTGTTAGATTGGTCTCTTTTTGCTCTGGTTTCAGAATATACCAGAGTGCTGATATAGTGGGGTGCGAAGTCGTGTGACTTCCGTGATTTTTGCATCAGACGTGTTGGACTTTTTGCAGAGTTTTTTGCGTGATTGCAGACAGTGTGTTTCCTTTCCTGTCCTGTCTAGTCAGTGTGGGCCCCATCATTTGCTCAGTCTATTT
Source organism: Dendrobates tinctorius (assembly GCF_039654945.1). Lineage (NCBI taxonomy): Eukaryota > Metazoa > Chordata > Amphibia > Anura > Dendrobatidae > Dendrobates > Dendrobates tinctorius. The sequence continues at coordinate 19,901,336 of NW_027361838.1, read as the reverse complement.
TCCTGCCTGTGTTTGTGTTTTCATCTTGTCGCACCAACAATATATGTTTGGGGGCTATCTATTCCTTTGGGGTCTGCCCTGGGGCAGTTTAGATTTCCCCTTTCTTGCTTTAGGCTTAGTTAGCTCTCCGGCTGTGCCGAGGCGTCTAGGATCATCGTAGGTACGCTCCACGGCTACTGCTAGTTATGTGGATAGGATCAGGGGTCTGCAATCTGCTTAGGTACCAACCTCTCTGGTTTTCTGTGGCTTAGCCTGGACCTGATCTCCTCCTCGGTGACCCATTCATAACAAGTCGCGGTCTGGAAAAGTGGAGAGAGAGAGAGGAGAGAGAGAGAGATTTTATGCCACTGCCAGAATGATATTCAGGGTTAAAATGATTCTCGGAGAACATCTTCCGGGCATGCATACTAGTAAAAAGCGGACCATCGATACAAAAAAAGTTTCAGAGTCTGTCTGCTCCGCCCGGGGAGATGCTACAATTCCGACGGATCCGTCCAAAAACGGGTGCAATGGATGACCGTCAGTCAAAATCCGCCGCTAATGCAAGTCTATGGGGGAAAAAACGGATCCGTCAAAAAAGGGGCGGATCCGTTTTTTCCAAAACCTGGCAGATTTTGACTGACGTCAAAAAACGGAAGTGTGAAACAGGCCTAATACTGTGGGCAGTTGTGGCTACATTTTCAATGGGCAGTTGTCCCAATAGCACTTCATGGAAGCCTGAGAGCTGTTAATAGCGCTATCATGGACAAGTGTAATGCAAGCCAATCTGTTTACCAAATCCCAGGTGTTACCTTGTCCTTCACCCTTTAATCATGTACAGGAAAATGAACTTACACAGTGACCCCTGGGCTGGGGCCTCCAAGTCGGTTGCCCTCCAGTGGAACAAGATGGCAGCATGAAGAGTTGTCATGTGGTGTCGATACCAAGATGTCATATAATAGACAAAATTAGAGAGGAAGTGAGTGGTCAAAGTACTAGCCAAGGTCAGAGTACAGGATAAATCAGAATGACACAACATGAGCACAGAACAGAGCTATAGACCAGGAAAGTGAGACTATGGACTGGAACTGGAAGTCAGAGTTTGAGGGGGTTAAATAGCATGTATCCCTGTACAAAACTCTCAGGAAGGAGTGATCAAAATCAAACCAAAGTTAACCCCATAGCTCCCTGATTAAGTGGTACCAAAAGTGCCATGAAAAACAGAACTGTGCTATAATACGTCACCAGCAACAAAGGCACGCAGCAGCACAGCGGCCCAAGTGGAAATAGAGACATGAAATGCCAAAGATGTTACAGCAGTTAACTCTCAACCCAGGTAGTACTCCAACTGCTATTACTGATAGTTTTATTTTTATTTATTTTATTTACTTGTATTGTGCTATTAATTCCACAGTGCTTTACAGACATTATCAGCACTATCACCATTGGGGCTCACAATCTAGATTCCCTATCAGTATGTCTTTGCAATGCAGGAGGTAACCAGAGAACCTGCAGGAAACCCACACAAACATGGGGACAACATACAAATTCTTGCAGATGTTGTCCTTGGTGGAATTTGAACCTAGGACCCCAGCGCTGCAAGGATACAGTGCTAACCACTGAGAGACCGTGCTGCCAATAGTAATAGTTATGTCTTGTGCTATCTGACCACTATTATGCTATTAAATCTAAGAGTGCTTTATGGTCTAATACCCAGGGGCTGGCTGGCACTTTTCAGCCTGGGGGGCAATGACAAGGCAGTGGCCCTCGAATTGTGGTGGCCCACCTCTGCCCTGCTTATCTCTGGCCGCTGCATTAAAGCAGCAGCGATGACAAGCTTTAAAGACAGGCTGGTACATAGATATGGGAACAGAACAGAGCTTGCTGCATAGATATGGGAGTAGAACCAAGCTTACATAGATACTGTAACAGAAGCAAGCTAACTACATAGACACAAGAACGGAACCAAGATTACTACGTAGATAAGGGAACTGAAACAAGCTTAATACAGTGATAAAGGAGCAGAACCGAGCTTACTACAGAGATAAGCGAGTAGAACTGAGCTTACTACAGAGCTATGGGAGCAGAACCGAGCTTACTAGAGAGATATGGGAGCAGAAATGAGCTTACTACAGAGATATGGGAGCAGAACAGAGCTTACTCCAAAGATATGGGAGCTGACCCGAGATTACTAAGTCTACTACATAAATACGGGAACAGTACCAAGCTTACGGCATACATATGGTACCAGAATCTAGATTACTACATCGATACAGTACCAGAACCAAGCTTACTTCTTAGATATGGTACCATAACTGAGCTTACCTTCAAACATACAACTCCAGAAACATGGACATGTAAACACACAGTATGCAGGGGCGTTGCTAGGGTCCTAAAAGACCAGGGTTGCAAGCCCCAAAGTGCATGTTTCCCCATATGACCCCCCCTATATCCATATAAAATAGCATCTGTACATATGTAATTACAGTATATCACTGTTGCTAGCCAACAACACACAATGCAAAGACCAATATTATCAAAATGACTACTACAAAAGACCAAACAATACGGCTACACAATGTCCACTGCCATCACTACTACACAGAGAATACATAATAATATGACCAATACCTCTACATAACAAAACACTCTATACAAAGACCAATGACACCACTATACACCTTCTACTACATAATGACTGAAACACATTAACCTGTTACTAAATAAAAAAATAAAAACACTACTAAAAAGAGCAATATTACCACCGTACAGTTTAACATAATCCAACATAGCAATGAACATGATACTTTTTCCTATCTAGAAAAAAGAACGTTCATAATGGCATAAACAAGAGGGCAACTCCCTTAGAAATATATGAACCTACATAGAAAACGGAGTATAACGCCATAGAGTCAATAAACATAAATGGTTATAATATCAAAAATTATTCGCTCTTTATTAGTACAGGTGCATAAAAGGTGTACATTACAAAATACAATCATATGATCAGATGTCGGATATGACACTAAGAAAGAGAGGGCATGGATACACCGCACATGTATGGTAAATGCAATGGTACAAAAAATGATAATACATAGCCCCAAAAAACTACATAAAGACTAATACCCATGCTGAAGAGTCTCACACTTGACCGTCTAGTGTTACTATCAAAGTGAAGTACATACCACAAGACATGGGGAATTCATACAGGACCTTCCAGTAAAGTGCTATGTGCAAAAAGGTGTGGGGAAAATTATGGAAAGGTAACCATGCTTACCCATAAGGAAAGTGCATGTGCGTGGTGTCCAGCCCCAGAGCCCCTACGCACGTTTCGCGCTAGGCTTCATCGGGGGGCATGTGTGGTGCTGCTGGAAATGCAGGGTATAAATGTCTAAGGAACAGGTGTCCAAAATTAGCATCGCTGCGGGAGGAAGTGAGCGCATGAGAGGCGGGCCCCGATCGCGGCACGTCACATCCGGCCGTCATTACCTGTGGGAGGGACAGGGAGAGATACAGCTCTCCTGACGTCATTGTCCCACCCCAGGCAGAGCTGACGCCTTCCGAGACGCCCACTAACAACGGGACCAGCCGTGCATGCGCAACCACGCAGCGGCCATTTTAAGTACTGGCCAGGAGAAGGGGCAAGTGGAGATAAGAACGCGGAACAAGCGCATGTGGCTCAATATACAAAAATGACATCACAGGAATGTCTAGATAAATTATTTGTATAGATGATGTCTGGTAGTGATTATAGCACTCTTTTTCATCAATATGATATCGTCATCATTCAATTGGGACAAAGCCCACTTAAGATTAATCATAGTGGTCAATCTATTATAAATCATAGTATCTAAAGAGTGCGGTATATCATACCATCTTATTAAGATATCAAAATCTCATTTGATGTATTATAAGTCTAAACATGAAATTACGGCACAAAGATAACTTGTGAAAACAGAAAAATACATATATAGAAATATAATTCCAGGATCTACATAGAAAACAGAAAAAATAGCAATAGCATATCCTGTGCACAGACAAAAAATGAAGTTCCACGTAATTAGTTCTCCACCATTTCTTCCAAGATTCCAGATGAACTTGATAAAGACATACGATCAAAAATAACCCTGCATAATGCATCCAATAACTCATACTGATTGTACACTGAGAAAGGATAAATAAAAACAGCAATTAAAAACAAGAACAAAAACAACTTATACACAAATATGTATATAATAGCCAGAAAGACATATTGATGCTAAAGGAAGGGGGCAAAAGATAACTTTTCATTGAGTCCATGAGGTGTCATAGAACCCAAAGTGACTATCCATCGGCACTCCAGCTGGGCTAAGATCTTCTTATAGTCTCCACCCCTAGTCCCCAAATGTACTCTATCGATCCCTTTGACTTTAAATGTCCGTGGATCACAATTATGGACTTGCTTGAAGTGCCGAGGGATAGTCTTCAATATTGTAACATCTAAAATCTCCTTAGCCGCCCTTATGTCCCTAACATGTTCCCTAACTCTAGTACGAAGCTCCCTAGAGGTGAGGCCCACGTAGATCAGGTTGCATCCACATACCGCATAATAAACCACATATGTGGTGCTGCAGGAAATATAATTTGTGATATGGTATTCCATACTACCATCAGCCGCCTTAAAGGTGGTTGCCCTAACGATATTTTGTCAGGCCACACATGAGCCACATGGGTAGCACCCCCACCTCTGGGGCCTGGCACCGAAAGGGTTAGTAGGTCTGGCCACATAATGACTTCTCACAAGAAAGTCTTTCAAATTCCTTCCCCTTCCAGCAGTCAAGAGGGGTCTATCAGGTAGAATTCCCTTTAATGTCATATCTGTTTGTAAAACAGACCAGTGTTTTACCATGATCTCTCTAATCCTGTACCACTGATTATTATAAGTCATAATGCACCTCAGTGGTTGTTCCCTAGATATATTGGCATGCTGTTTAGAGTCAAGGAGTTGTTGGCGAGGTGTCCTCCTGGCACGAGAATAGCCCGACTTAATGTTTCTCATACTATATCCGCGATCTCTGAACCGCTGGGTAAGGTCCCGAGCCTGATCCTCAAAGATCCCATCAGTGGAGCATATTCGCTTCATTCTCAAAAACTGACCCAAAGGAATGGCCCGAATGGTTGAAGCATTGTGGGCAGATGATGCATGTAGTAGGGAGTTGACAGACGTGTCCTTCCGAAATACATCAGTTTGAATTGCACCATCCCCACATAATGTGATCTTAATATCCAAAAAAATCAATCTCACTCGCCGCCACCCTGTGGGTCAGTTTGATATTACGACGATTTTGATTTAAACCACAGATGAAATCGAGGAGGTCAGACTCGGTCCCCTGCCAAATTATAAAGACATCGTCGATATAGCGGTACCAGCACTGCACATGGGACGCGGCACATGCACCATCCCCGAAAACCTCCCGCTCCCAGTGTCCCAGGAAGAGGTTAGCGTAAGATGGCGCACAGGCCGTGCCCATTGCAGTGCCGCGTCGCTGCAGATAGAATTTGTCTTTGAAGGTGAAATAATTGTGAGTTAAAATAAACTCGAGCAGTTCTAAGATCAGTGATCGTAGAGCCGGGTCTAAATTACTCATGCCAAGGAAGAACCCCACAGCTTCCAATCCATCTCTATGTCCAATGCATGTATACAGGGACTCTACGTCAATCGTAGCAAACAACATGCCTGATTCAAGATGGAGACCATCTAATTTCTTCAGGACGTCCGTAGTGTCCCTGACATAGGAGGGCAGCGTCTCCACCAGAGGATGAAGATAATATTCAATAAACTTACAAATGGGATCGCAGAGCCCTCCCATGCCAGAGACAATCGGACGTCCAGGGGGATCCACTGGATCTTTATGTATCTTCGGCAGAAGATAGAAGGTGGGAACCTCCGGATTCTTGACTAGTAATCCGTCAAAAATCTTTTTAGGAATAATACCTTGGTTAAGGGCATCATCTAGAATATCATGAATGGCTGCACTAAAGGAACTAGTAGGATTATATGGGAGGATAGCGTACGACTCACGATCTCTCAACTGCCGGAAGGCTTCTTTTTCGTACTTTGATGTTGGCCAAATGACCACATTCCCCCCTTTATCCGTTGATTTTATGACAATATCCCTTAAAGATTTAAGCTCTTTTAGGGCAACTCTATGGGCCCTTGTCAGATTATCTCCCTTGTGTGTCCTTGATAATGTTTTTATATCCTCAACTACCAATTTATTGAAGATCTCAATCGATGGACAGAGGGAAAAAGGGGGGAATGTGGTAGACTACGGCACAACAGAAGTAGGAAAAATACCTGAGGGGTTGAGTGATCCCTCCCGTTCTAATTCCTCCAATATGCCCAAAGCTTCCTGTTCCGCCGACGAACATAAAGTGGTACTATCAACCGATTTCGTGTGAAGTTTGCGTAGTAAGTAGTGTTGAGCATTCCGATACCGCAAGTATCGGGTATCAGCCGATACTTGCTGTATCGGAATTCCGATACCGACATCCGATATTTTTTCAATATCGGGCATGGGCATCGGAATCGGAAGTTCAAAGTTGATTGACAGCCGAAATGACGTCATCATGATGCGCGGTGTGTGCGCATCATGATGCGCCGTCATTTCGGGCCTTCCGGGGGTCTCTTCCGGCCTGCAGGGGTGCTGTGCCGTCCTGCCGGGGGGCTGTGTGGACTGCCCGGGGTCTGTACCGGCCTGCCGGGGGGCTGTGCCGGCCTGCCGGTGGTCTGTGCACCCTGTGGGGGTCTGTACCGGCCTGCCGGGGGGCTGTGCCGGCCTGCCGGGGGGCTGTGTGGACTGCCCGGGGTCTGTACCGGCCTGCCGGGGGGCTGTGCCGGCCTGCCGGGGGGCTGTGCACCCTGTGGGGGTCTGTACCGGCCTGCCGGGGGGGCTGTGCCGGCCTGCCGGGGGGCTGTGCTGATGTCCGGGGGTCTGTGCAGGCATCGTCTGCAAGCAAAGTAACGCATTAATAGCATAGATCATCCCTTGTGGGAACTGGTGGCACGACATGTACACATGGATACAAAGTAATTAGTAGAATGTGCTGACAGTATCAGTAGCCATCTACATGACTAAGGGGAATCATCAGCCTTGGCACAAAATTGCAAACAGGGTCGCCATACATGTGGTGGCATGAATTACCTGGAGAAGACAAGGAGATGTGAGGTGGCCGGACCCCGACGCGCGTTTTGGAGCACTCGGCTCCTTCCTCAGGGGGCGTGGCTCTATGCTATTAATGCGTTACTTTGCTTGGTCCTGGTATTCCATGTTTACGGTGATTTAGTCTGACAGTATGCTTAATACATATCTACACTATGTCTTTGCCAGGGGAACATCGTTGCATTAATGTGTTTATGGGATATTTTCCCTATATACATCTAATCATTTTTGTTTCCTGGAGCACCTAGGTGACGTATTTGGCCGCATTTGCCATCTATATGCCATAATTGTTGTTTTTCCCTCCCCCCCTTGTTCAATTCCTGGTCTATGTCTTATCTATTTATATTAATAAAGTACTTCCTTTTAATGGACATTTATGACTGTTGTGCCTTCCTTCTTGTATATTATGTAGTATGTATGTAGCATGTAGTATGTATGTAGCATGCATGTAGTATGTATGTAGTATATATGTGGTATGTATGTAGCATGTAGTATGTATGTAGCATGCATGTAGTATGTATGTAGTATATATGTGGTATGTATGTAGCATGTAGTATGTATGTAGCATGCATGTAGTATGTATGTAGCATGCATGCAGTATGTATGTAGCATGCATGTAGTATATATGTAGTATGTATGTAGTATGTAGTATGTATGATGCATATATGTAGTATGTATGTAGTATGTATGTAGCATGTAGTATGTATGTAGTATGTATGTAGCATGCAGTATGTATGTAGCATGCATGTAGTATGTATGTAGCATGCATGCAGTATGTATGTAGCATGCATGTAGTATATATGTAGTATGTATGTAGTATGTATGTAGTATGTAGTATGTATGATGCATATATGTAGTATGTATGTAGTATGTATGTAGCATGTAGTATGTATGTAGTATGTATGTAGCATGTAGCATGTATGTAGCATGCATGTAGTATGTATGTAGTATGTATGTAGCATGTAGCATGTATGTAGCATGCATGTAGTATATATGTACTATGTATGTAGCATGTAGTATGTATGTAGCATGCATGTAGTATGTATGTATGTAGTATTTTTTTTTTTTTTTTTTTACATTTAACACATTAGCCGGATGATGGGACTACTACTGTCCCATCATTGGCTAATGTGTCAATCACTGTCATGGTAGCAGGCATCGCCCGATGGGACTTGTAGTCCCATCGGACGATGCCTGCACAGACCCCCGGACATCAGCACAGCCCCCCGGCAGGCCGGCACAGCCCCCCGGCAGGCCGGTACAGACCCCCACAGGGTGCACAGACCCCGGGCAGTCCGCACAGCCCACCGGCAGGCCGGCACAGACCCCCGGCAGGCCGGCAGAGACCCCCGGAAGGCCCGTACAGACCCCCGAGAGGCTGTACAAGGGCAGGAAAGGGTTTTTCCAATTCCGATACCGGAAGTCTCATAGACTTGAATGGGACTTCCGGTATCGGCATCGGCGATACCGATACTTTTTTTAAAGATCGGCCGATCCATTCCGATCCGATATTTTGAAGTATCGGACGGTATCGCTCAACTCTAGTAGTAAGACTTTTCTTAGGAACAATTGTATGTCCTTCAAGGCTGAAAAAAAGTTAAAATCATTAGTAGGAACAAAATTCAGACCCAGACTCAAAACCTCAAGTTGATTTTTAGTCAAAGAGTGGGTGGAAAGATTAATTACCTCTAAGGCATTCCCAGTTTTGGTTTTTTTCTCCAGTGATTGAGGTGGGGTCATTTTGCGTTTGTTAGAGGATTTACCCCTAAAGTGCCCTTGTCTTCCCATAGCAAATCTCTCTTGATGAATATTACCACGATGGCCACTACTTTGTGGCTCCTCGTCCATAGACGAGGCTGACGAGAAGGGATTGTGATGAGTTATGGGCATAGATTGAACTGGCATTTGTTTCTTTCTCCATCGATATACCTGATTGTTTTTATAATCTAACTGATCCCGCTGATACTTTTTAGTTTTTGAAGCCACAATCTCCTTCTCCCACTTTCAAAAATCATTTTCAAGCTGTTTTAATAATTGTGAAGATTCTTCTGTGGATAGTTTACTATTAAGGGATTCCTGCAGGTTATTGATCTCCAATTCAATTTCTTGGAGAGAGGATGTGTTGGATTTTATAAGTAACCCCATATATCCCTGTGAACAGCCCGAGGACAGTTCCTCCCACTGTTTTTTCAATACTTCATCTTCAATAGTAAAAGAAGGGAAGACCTGTACACGGAGGCCTCATGGAATCAGGCCCTTTTCCAAATATCTTTCTAGGAATGCCTTATTCCACCACAGGCGTATTTTCTTATTACATAGGTATTTGAGTCTAGATACTGATTCATCCGTTTCTCTTGTATTTAAAACCACACTAGTGTCATCACCAAAAACCTGATCAAGTTTAGAAAGCCACGTCTTTTCACGTGCCTTGTAATCCATGCTGCTGGATGAAGCTGTGAATACACACAGAAAAATACACAATTTAACATAATCCAACATAGCAATGAACATGATACTTTTTCCTATCTAGAAAAAAGAACGTTCATAATGGCATAAACAAGAGGGCAACTCCCTTAGAAATATATGAACCTACATAGAAAACGGAGTATAATGCCATAGAGTCAATAAACATAAATGGTTATAATATCAAAAATTATTCGCTCTTTATTAGTACAGGTGCATAAAAGGTGTACATTACAAAATACAATCATATGATCAGATGTCGGATATGACACTAAGAAAGAGAGGGGATGGATACACCGCACATGTATGGTAAATGCAATGGTACAAAAAATGATAATACATAGCCCCAAAAAACTGCATAAAGACTAATACCCATGCTGAAGAGTCTCACACTTGACCGTCTAGTGTTACTATCAAAGTGAAGTACATACCACAAGACATGGGGAATTCATACAGGACCTTCCAGTAAAGTGCTATGTGCAAAAAGGTGTGGGGAAAATTATGGAAAGGTAACCATGCTTACCCATAAGGAAAGTGCATGTGCGTGGTGTCCAGCCCCAGAGCCCCTACGCACGTTTCGCGCTAGGCTTCATCGGGGGGGCATGTGTGGTGCTGCTGGAAATGCAGGGTATAAATGTCTAAGGAACAGGTGTCCAAAATTAGCATCGCTGCGGGAGGAAGTGAGCGCATGAGAGGCGGGCCCCGATCGCGGCACGTCACATCCGGCCGTCATTACCTGTGGGAGGGACAGGGAGAGATACAGCTCTCCTGACGTCATTGTCCCGCCCCAGGCAGAGCAGTAACCGTATATTGGTAGATACCAGTCCCACAGAACATACACGTGATTACAGTACAGTTTAACTTACAAATGACGTTCTTTCTGATTTGGATTGTTCACTTTTCCAGTCTTTTCCATCCGGCCCAGACCTCCATTACCAATTCTCCAGCCACAGCTTGTCTGCACAGATTACAACAAAAACACATTTAAAGTGACGTCGTTATCTATTTCCAACCTACAAAAACTCCCCACTCTGCGTGCACTTGCGGTGTGGAGCACTGAACCCAATATTTAAAAAATTGTGCCATTATTAGGATTTCTCCCTCCCCAAAAATGTAAAGTGTCCCATAGAAAGTATTTATGCCCCTACTGTGCAAAGGCCTGTATTCTATATAATATCCCATGTGCCCCCTTCCAGCAACAAATACCCTTGAGTGACCACTTAAAGTTAATAATGCCCCCCCAACAAAAATAAATAATGGGACCTGAGTGCCCCTATCAAAACTAATAATGTCCCCTTTTATAACAAATAATGTCCTTTGAGTACCCACACAGCTCTGTATACACAGAATGATAGTCCTACAACCCTCAATACACAATATGATGGTCCCCAAAGCCCTTTCTAATACATTGAGGACCCTATAGCTCCCTATATATAGTAAAATGGTTACATAGCCCCTATATACAATATGATGTCCCCACTGCCCCCTATATATAGTATGAAGGTCCTCACTGTCCTATACGTATTATACAGTGGGGAAAAAAAGTATTTAGTCAGCCACCAATTGTGCAAGTTCTCCCACTTAAAAAGATGAGAGAAGCCTGTAATTGACATCATAGGCAGACCACAACTATGAGAGTCAAAATGAGAAAACAAATCCAGAAAATCACCTTGTATGATTTGGCATGATTTATTTTGAAAATTATGGTGGAAAATAAGTATTTGATCACCTAAAACATGCAAGATTTATGGCTCTCACAGACCTGTAACTTCTTTAAGAGGCTCCTCTGTCCTCTACTCATTAACTGTAGTAATGGCGCCTGTTTGACCTTGTTATCAGTATAAAAGACACCTGTCCACAACCTCAAACAGTCACACTCCAAACTCCACTATGGGGAAGACCAAAGAGCTGTCGAAGGACACCAGAAACAAATTTGCAGCCCTGCACCAGGCTGGAAAGACTGAATCTGCAATAGGCAAGCAGCTTGGTGTCATGAAATCAACTGTGGGAGCAATAGTAAGAAAATGGAAGACATACAAGACCACTGATAATCTCCCTCGATCTGGGGCTCCACACAAAATCTCACCCCGTGGGGTCAAATTGATCACAAGAACGGTGAGCAAAAATCCCAGAACCACACGGAGTGACCCAGTGAATGACCTGCATAGAGCTGGGACCACCGTAACAAAGGCTACCATCAGTAACACACTACGCCACCAGGGACTCAGATCCTGCAGTGCAAAACGTGTCCCCCTGCCAGTACATGTCCGGGCCCGTCTAAAGTTTGCTAGAGAGCATAAGGATTATCCTTCTGAGAATGTCATGTGGTCTGATGAAACCAAAGTAAAATTGTTTGGTAGAAACAAAACTCGTCGTGCTTGGAGGAGACAGACTGCTGAGTTACATCCAAAGAACATCACCATACCTACTGTGAAGCATGGGGATGGCAACATCATGCTTTGGGGTTGTTTCTCTGCAAAGGGACCAGGACAACTGATCCGTGTAGATGAAAGAATGAATGGGACCATGTATTGTGAGATTTTGATTGCAAACCTCCTCCCATCAGCAAGGGCATTGAAGATGAAACATGGATGGGTCTTTCAGCATGATAATGATCCCAAGCACACCCCCAGGGAAACGAAGGAGTGGCTTCGTAAAAGCATATGAAGGTCCTGGAGTGGCCTAGCCAGTCTCCAGATATCAACCCCATAGAAAACCTTTGGAAGGATTTGAAGGTCCGTGTTGCCCAGGGACAGGCCCAAAACATCACTGCTCTAGAGGAGATCTGCATGGAAGAATGGGCCAACATACCACCAACAGTGTGTGCCAACCTTGTGAAGACTTACAGAAAATGTTTGACCTCTGTCATTGCCAACAAAGGATATATAACAAAATATTGAGATGAACTTTTATTAATGAACAAATACTTATTTTCCACAATAATTTGCAAAATAAATCTTCCCAAATCAGACAAGGTGATTTTCTGGATTTGTCTTCTCATTTTGACTCTCATACTTGTGGTCTACCTATGATGTCAATTACAAGCCTCTCGTCTTTTTAAGTGGGGGAACTTGCACAATTGGTGGCTGACTAAATACTTTTTTCCCCCCTGTGTGTGTGTATGTGTGTGTGTGTATATATATATATATATATACACACACACATTATGAAGGCCCTCACCCCCACCATTCCTCACACAGCGCCTCATCATCCCCCATCCCCCACACAGCCCCTCATTATCCCCCCATTCCCCGCACAGCCCCTCATCATCCCCCTTCTCCCTACAGCCCCTCATCATCCCTCCTTCTGCCCACAGCCCCTCATCATCCCCCCTTCTCCCCACAGCCCCTCATCATCTCACCACAGCCCTTCTCCCCACAGCCCCTGATCATCCCCCCTTCTCCCCACAGCCCCTCATCATCCCCCCTTCTCCCCACAGCCCCTCATCATCCCCCTTCTCCCCACAGCCCCTCATCATCTCGCCACAGCCTGCCTTCTGCCCACAGCCCCTCATCATCCCCCCTTCTCCCCACAGCCCCTCATCATTCCCCTTCTCCCCACAGCCCCTCATCATCCCCCCTTCTCCCCACAACCCCTCATCATCCTCCTTCTCCCCACAGCCCCTCATCATCCCCCCTTCTCCCCACAGCCCTTTATCATCTTGCCACAGCCCCTCATCTCTCCACAGCCCCTCATCATCCCCCTTCTCCACACAGCCCCTTATCATCTTGCCTCAGCCCCTTATCATCTTGCCACAGACCCTCATCTCCCCACAGCCCCTTATCATCTCACATTCTCCCCACAGCCCCTCATCATCCCTTCTCCCCACAGCCCCTCATCATCCCCCTTCTCCCCACAGCCCCTCATCATCCCCCCATCTCCACACAGCCCCTTATCATCCCCCTTCTCCCCACAGCACCTTATCATCTTGCCACAGCCCCTCATCTCCCCACAGCCCCTTATCTCACCACAGCCCCTCATCATCCCTTCTCCCCACAGCCCCTCATCATCCCCCTTCTCCCCACAGCCCCACATCATCCCTTCTCAGCACACACAGCTCCTCATCACCCCCCCTTTCTCCCCACAAAGCCCCTCATCATCACCCCATTCCCCACACAGCACTTCATCACTATCTTCCCTTTGCTGGCCCACTCAAGTAGCATCAACCCCTTTCCAAAATACATCCTCAGGGTCCTCACACCAAGTCCTGCATTCTCACTCCCATTTGCAGCATCTCAGTCCTCTCCTCACAGGGCTCCATGGTGCAGCCTCTCAGTTTCCTTTTCCAGCAGCCTTGCAAAAATACAGCTTCACTTCCTGCTATTGGATCATCATGTGACTCGACTGAAGGAGGCCCCGCCCCTTCCAGTGACATCATTACCTGAATAAATCAACTCTGATCTTCTAGACACAAACCCTGCTGCCAGCCGCATCACACAGACAGTACTATGCAGCACAGCAGACACGGCCACATGCAGTTTGCTGTGCGCAGCCATCAGGAGGCCGGCCCTGCATAGCTGCTGGGTGAGTGTCCCGGTGGGCCATTTGTCTCCCTGCCACCTGGCCCAGCCCGCCCCTGCTGATACCTCTACTTACTTATGTCTCCCCAGGACCTGGCTATTCTCCTGACCATGTTCCTGCCTTCTGTTATTGTATTGCTCAGATATTAACTAGGTGAATTTGTCCCCTCTTGAATCTGTCCCCATCCTTAATTTGTCCTCCGTGAATCTGTCCACCTCCCTAATCTGTCCCCCGTGAATCTGTCGCCTCTTGAATCCGTACCCCATTGAATCTGTCCCCCTCCCTAATTTGTACCCACTTGAACCTGTCCCCATTTAAATTTGTCCCTAGTGAATCTGTCCACCTCCCTAATCTGTCTCTTGTGAATCTGTCCCCCCTTAAATCTGTCCCCCTCCCTAATTTTCCCCTCTTGAATCTGTGCTCCTTTGAATCTGTCCCCTTCCCTAATTTGTCCGTCTTGAATCTGTCCACCATGAATCTGTCCCCTTGAATCTTTCCACCTCCCTAATTTGTCCCCCCTTGAATCTGTACCTCTCCCTAGTCTTATCCGTCTTGAATCAGTCCCCCTTGAATCTGTTTTCCTTTGAATATGTCTTCCCTTGAATCTGTCCCCCTCCCTAGTCTGTCCCTCTTGCATCAGTTTACCTTGAATCTTTCCCTCTTTGAATATGTCTTCCATTGAATCTTTCCTCCTACCTAATTTGTCCCCCTTGAATCTGTCCCCCTCCCTAGTCTGTTCCCCTTGAATCAGTCCTCCTTGAATCTGTCCACCTCCCTAATTTGTCTCCTCTTGCATCTGCCCCCCTTGAATTTGTCCCCCTCCCTGATCTGTCTCCCCTTGAATTTGCCTCTTGAATTTGTCCCCCCTTGATTCTGTCCCCCTCCTTAATTTGCCCCCCTTGAATCAGTCCCTGTTGAATATGTCCCCTTAAATTTGTATGCCTCCCTAATTTGTCCCCACTTGAATCTGTCCTTTCAATTTGTCCCTCTTGAATCTTTCCCCAATTAAATTTGTCCCCTCTTGCATCTGTCCCCCCTTGAATTTGTCCACTTTGAATCTGTACCCCTCCCTAATCTGTCCCCTCTTGAATCTGTCCCCCTTGCATTTGTCCCCACTTGAATCCATCCGCCTCCCTAATTTGCCCCCCCTTGAATCTGTCCCCTCTTGAATTTGTCCCCGTGAATCTGTCCACCTCCCTAATCTGTCCCCCCCGTGAATTTGTCCACTGTTGAATTTGTCCTCTTTTGAATTTGTCCCCCCTTTAATCTGTCCCCTCCTTGAATTTGTCCCCCTGGAATTTGTCCCCCTGGAATGTGCCCCCTCCATAATTTGTCCCCCCTTGAATATGACTCCATCCATAATTTGTCCCCCCTTGAATCTGAACTCCCTTGAATCTGTCCCCATCCATAATTTGTCCCCCCTTAAATATGTCACATTCCCTAATCTGTCCCCTTGTGAATTTGTCCCACTTGAATTTGTCCTCGTTGCATCTGTCCACCTCCCTAATTTGTCCTCCCTTGAATCTGTCCCCCATTAAATCTGTCCCCCCTTGAATTTGTCTCCCTGGAATCTGTCACCCTCCCTAATTTGTCTCCTTTTGCATCTTTCTCCCCTTGAATTTATCCTCCTCCTTAATTTGTCCCTTGTCAATCTGTCCAAAGCCCTAATCTACCCCATGAATCTGTCCCCCTTCATAAATTGTCCTTACTTGAATCTGTCCTCCTCCATAATTTGTTCCCCCTTGAATTTGACCCATCCCTTCAATTTGGTCCCCCCTTAAACTTACCCCCCTTGAATCTATCCCCCTTACATATGTCCCCCTGAATTTGTCCCCCCTTGAATCTGTCCCCATCTATAGTTTGCCCTTCCTTTGAATCTGTTCCATCCATGAATTTGTCCCCACTTGAATCTGTCCCCCTTAAGTATGTCCCCCATGAATTTGTCCCTCTTTGAATTTGTCCCCCCTCAATTTATCCCCCTTGAATTTGGCCCATCCCTTCAATTTGTCCCCTTCCACAATTTGTCCTCTTTTGAATTTGTCCCCCTTGAATTTGTCCCCCTTGGATTTATCCCCCCATGAATTTGGTCAGTCCCTTAAATTTGTTCCCCCTTGAATTTATCCCCCCTTGAATCTGACCCCTCCATAATTTGGCCCCCATTGAAACTTTCCCTCTTGAATTTGTCTCCCTCCATAATTTGCCCCCCCTTGAATCTGTCCCCCCTTGAATTTATCCCCCAATGAATTTTTCCCTTCCCTTCAATTTGGTCCCCCTTAAATTTATTCCCCCTTGAATCTGTCCCCCCTGTGAATCTGTCCCCCTTAAATATGTCCCCCTTGAATCTGTCCCCCTCCATAATTTAGCACCCTTTAAATCTGTCCTCTGTCCTTTTCCACCCATGAATTTGTCCCCTCTTGAATCTATCCCCCTTTTATATGTCCCCCCGAATTTGTCCCACTTTTAATTTGTCCTCCTTGAATTTATCCCCCCTTTAATCTGTCCCCTTTCAATCTGTCCCCTTTGAATTTGACACTTCATAAATTTTTACTCCTCCCTTGAATTTGCCCCCCTTGAATCTGTCCCTTTCCCTAATTTGTCCTCCCTTGAATTTGTTCCCCCACTGAATTTTTCCCCCTTGAATCTGTCCCCCATAAATGTATCCCCCCTTAAATATGCCCCCTGAATTTGTCCCTCTTTGAATCTGCCCCCCTTTCAATTTGTCCCCCCTTGAAAATGTGTCCACCTTGAATTTATCCCTCCTTGAATTTGGAACCTCCCTTGAATTTCTTCCCCTTGAATTTATCCCCCCTTGAATCTGTTACCCCGTGAATCTGCCCCCCTCAACTATGTTGCCCCTGAATTTGTCCCCCTCCACAATTTGGCCCCCTTTGAAATTGTCCCCCTTGGATTTATCCCCCTTGAATTTGGTCCGTCCCTTGAATTTGTTCCCCCTTGAATTTATCCCCTCTAGAATCTGACCCCTCCATAATTTGGCCCCCATTGAATCTTTCACACTTGAATTTGTCCCCCTCCATAATTTGTCCCCCCTCAAATTTACCCCCCTTGAATTTGTTCCCCTTTGAATCTGTCCACCTTTGAATTTGTCCCTCCCTTGAATTTGTCCTCCTTAAATCTGTCCCACTGTGTATATGTCCACCCTAAATTCCCCCCCCCCTGAATTTGTCCTCTTCCATAATTTGGCCCCCCTTGAATCTGTCCCCCATTGAATTTATCCTCCATGAATTTATCACCCCTTGAATTTGGCCCATCCCTTCAATTTGGTCCCCCCTTAAAATTACCCCCCCTTGAATCTATCACCCCTTACATATGTCCCCCTGAGTTTGTCCCCCCTTGAATCTGTCCCCCTTTATAATTTGCCCATCCCTTGAATCTGTTCCATCCATGAATTTGTCCCCACTTGAATCTGTCCCCCTTAAGTATGTCCCCCATGTATTTGTCCCTCTTTGAATTTGTCCCCCCTCAATTTATCCCCCCCCTGAATTTGTCCCCCCTTGAATTTACCCCCCCTTTGAATCTGTCCACCTTTGAATTTGTCCCCCCCTGAATTTGTCCCTTTCCATAATTTGGCCCCCCTTGAATCTGTCCCCCCTTGAAATTATCCCCCTTGAATTTATCCCCCCTTCAATTTGATCCATCCCTTCAATTTGGTCCCCCTTTAAACTTACGCCCCCTTGAATCTATCCCCCCTTACATATGTCCCACTGAATTTGTCCACCCTTGAATCTGTCCCCCTCTATAATTTGCCCTTCCCTTGAATCTGTTCCATCCATGAATTTGTCCCCACTTGAATCTGTCCCTCTTAAGTATGTCCCCCATGAATTTGTCACT
This sequence comes from Dendrobates tinctorius, assembly GCF_039654945.1. Classification (NCBI taxonomy): domain Eukaryota; kingdom Metazoa; phylum Chordata; class Amphibia; order Anura; family Dendrobatidae; genus Dendrobates; species Dendrobates tinctorius. The sequence continues at coordinate 19,883,322 of NW_027361838.1, read as the reverse complement.
CTTTGAATTTGTCCCCCTTCAATTTATCCCCCCTGGAATTTGACCCCTCTCTTGAATTTGTTCCCCCTTGAAGTTGTCCCCCTCCATAATTTCCCCTCTTTAAATCAGTCCCCCTGAATTTGTCCCCCCTTTAATCTGTCTCCCTTTGAATTTGTCCCCCCTTGAATTTGTCCCCCTTGATTTTATCCCCCCTTGAATTTGTCCCCCTTGATTTTACCCCCCTTGAATCTGTCCCCCTTTAAATTAGTCCCCTCTTGAATATGTCCCCCTTGATTTTATCCCCCGTTGAGCCTGTTCCCCTTTGAATTTGTCCCCCTTGAATTTATCCCCTCCATAATTTGGCCCCCCTTGAATCTGTCCCCTCTTGAATTTATCCCCCCTTGAATCTGTCCCCCTCTATAATTTGCTCTTGCCTTGAATCTGTTCCATCCATGAATTTGTCCCCACTTGAATCTGTCCCCCCTTAAGTATGTCCCCATGAACTTGTCCCTCTTTGAATTTGTCCCCCTTCTATTTATCCCCCCTTGAATTTGGCCCCTGCCTTGAATTTGTTCCCCCTTGAAGTTGTCCCCCTCCATAATTTCCCATCTTTTAATATGTACCCATGAATTTGTCCCCCCTTTAATCTGTCTCCCTTTGAATTTGTCCCCCTTAAATTTATCCCCCTTGAATCTGTCCCCCCTCAAATTTATCCTCCTTGAATTTATCCCCCTTGAATTTGGCCCATCCCTTCAATTTGGTCCCCCCTTAAACTTACCCCCTTGAATCTATCCCTCCTTACATATGTCCCCCTGAATTTGTCCCCCCTTGAATCTGTGCCCCTCTATAATTTGCCCTTCCCTTGAATCTGTTCCATCCATGAATTTGTCCCCACTTGAATCTGTCCCCCTTAAGTAGGTCACCCATGAATTTGTCCCTCTTTGAATTTGTCCCCCCTCAATTTATCCCCCCTGAATTTGTCCCCCCCTTGAATCTGTCCCTCCTTGAATTTACCCCCCTTGAATTTGTCCCCCCTGAATTTGTCCCCCTTTGATTTTTCCCCCATGAATCTGTCCCCCCATAATTTGTCGCCCCTTGAATCTGCCTCCCTTTGAATTTGTGCCCCCTTGAATTTGTCCCCCTTGAATTTATACCCCTTTTAATCTGTCCCCTTTGAATTTGACACTTCATGAATTTGTCCTCCTTCCTTGAATTTGCCCCCCCTTGAATCTGTCCCTTTCCCTAAATTTTCCTCCCTTGAATTGGCCCCCCTTGAATTTTTCCCCCTTGAATCTGTCCCCCCATAAATGTGTTCCCCCTTAAATATGCCTCTGAATTTACCCCCCTTGAATCTGCTCCCCTTTCATCTTGTCCCCCATTGAAAATGTGTCCCCCTTGACTTTACTCCCTTTAAATGTGGAACCTCCCTTGTATTTCTTCCCCGTGAATTTATCCCCCCTTGAATTTGTTACCCCGTGAATCTGCCCCGCTCACCTATGATGCCCCTCAACTAGGTCACCCCTGAATTTGTCCCCCTACACAATTTGGCCCCCTTTGAATTTGTCCCCCTTGGATTTATCCCCCCTTGAATTTGGTCACTCCCTTGAATTTGTTCTCCCTTAAATTTATCCCCTCTTGAATCTGACCCCTCCATAATTTGGCCCTCATTGAATCTTTCTCTCTTGAATTTGTCCCCCTCCATAATTTGTCACCCCTCAAATTTACCCACCCTTGAATTTGTCCCCCTTTGAATCTGTCCACCTTTGAATTTGTCCCCCCCTTGAATTTTTCCTCCTTAAATCTGTCCCCCTGTGTATATGTCCCCCCTGAATTTGACCCCCCCTGAATTTGTCCCCTTCCATAATTTGGCCCCCCTTGAATATGACCCCCCTTGAATTTTTCCTCCTTGAATTTATCCCCCTTGAATTTGACCAATCCCTTCAATTTGGTCCCCCCTTAAAATTACCCCCCTTGAATCTATCCCCCTTACATATGTCCCCCTGAATTTGTCCCCCCTTGAATCTGTCCCCCTCTATAATTTGCCCTTCCCTTGAATCTGTTCCATCCATGAATTTGTCCCCACTTGAATCTGTCCCCCTTAAGTATGTCTCCCATGAATTTGTCCCTCTTTGAATTTGTCCCCCCTCAATTTATCCCCCCTGAATTTGTCCCCCTTGAATTTACCCCCCCTTGAATTTGTCCCCCTTTGAATCTGTCCACCTTTGAATATGTCCCCCTTTGAATTTGTCATCCTTGAATATGTCCACCTGTGTATATGTACCCCCTGAATTTGTCCCCATTTCAATTTGTCCCCTTCGATAATTTGGCCCCCCTTGAATCTGTCCCCCCTTGAATTTATCCCTCTTGAATTTATCCCCCTTGAATTTGGCTCATCCCAACAATTTAGTCCCCCCTTAAACTTACCCCCCTTGAATCTATCACCCCCTTACATATGTCCCACTGAATTTGTCCCCCTTGAATCTGTCCCCCTCTATAATTTGCCCTTCCCTTGAATCTGTTCCATCCATGAATTTGTCCCTCTTTGAATTTGTCCCCCTTCAATTAATCCCACCATGAATTTGGCCCCTCCCTTGAATTTGTTCCACCTTGAATTTGTCCCCCTCCATAATTTCCCCTCTTTAAATAATTCCCCCTGAATTTTACCCCTTTAATCTGTCTTCCTTTGAATTTGTCCCCCTTGAATTTGTCCCCCTTGATTTTATCCCCACTTGAATCTGTCCCCCTTTCAATTTGTCTCCACTTGAATTTGTCCCTCTTGATTTTATCCTCCCTTCAATCTGTCCCCCTTTGAATTTGTCCCCCTTGATTTTATCCCCATCGAATATGTCCCCCTTTGAATTTGTCCCCCCTTGAATTTGTCCCCCTTGAGCTTATAGCCCCCCTTGAATCTGTCCCCTCTTGAATTTATCCTCCTTGAATTTATCCCCCCTTGAATTTGGCCCATCCCTTCAGTTTGGTCCCCCTTAAAATTACCCCCTCTTGAATCTATCCCCCTTACATATGCCCCCCTTAAATTGTGCCCCCTTGAATCTGTCCCCCTCTATAATTTGCCGTTCCCTTGAATCTGTTCCATCCATGAATTTGTCCCCACTTGAATCTGTCCCCCTTAAGTATGTCCCCCATGAATTTGTCCCTCTTTGAATTTGTCCCCCCTCAATTTATCCCCCCCTGAATTTGTCCCCCCTTGAATTTACCCCACCTTGAATTTGTCCCCGTTTGAATCTGTCCACCTTTGAATTTGTCCCCCCTAGAATTTGTCCTCCTTCAATCTGTCCCCCTGTGTATATGTCCCCCCTGAATTTGTCCCCCCTTCAATTTGTCCCCTTCTATAATTTGGCCCCCTTTGAATCTGTCCCCCCTTGAATTTATCCCCCTTGAATTTGGCCCATCCCTTCAACTTGTCCTCTGCACAATTTGTCCCCCTGTGAATTTGTCCCCCTTGAATTTGTCCCCCCCTTGAATATAACCCCCTTGAATTTGTCCCCCTTTGAATCTGTCCACCTTTGAATTTGTCCCCCCTTGAATTTGTCCACCTTGAATCTGTCCCCCTGTGTATATGTCCCCCCTGAATTTGCCCCCTTCCATAATTTGGCCCCCCTTGAATCTGTCCCCCCTTGAATTTATCCCCCTTGAATTTATCCCCCCTTGAATTTTGCCCATCCCTTCAATTTGGTCCCCCCTTAAACTTACCCCCCTTGAATCTATCTCCCCTTACATATGTCCCCCTGATTTTGTCCCCCCTTGATTCTGTCCCCCTCTATAATTTACCCTTCTCTTGAGTCTGTTCCATCCATGAATTTGTCCCCACTTGAATCTGTCCCCCTTAAGTATGTCCTCCATCAATTTGTCCCTCTTTGAATTTGTCCTCCCTCAATTTATCCCCCCTTGAATTTGGCCCCTCTCTTGAATTTGTTCCCCTTTGAAGTTGTCCCCCTCCATAATTTCCCCTCTTTAAAAAAGTCCCCCTGAATTTGTCCCCCCTTTAATCTGTCTCCCTTTGAATTTGTCCCCCTTGAATTTGTCCCCCTTGATTTTATCCCCCGTTGAATCTGTCCCCCTTTGAATTTGTCCCCACTTGAATTTGTCCCCCTTGAATTTATCCCCCCTTGAATCTGATCCCTCTTGAATGTATCCCCCTTGAATTTATCCCCCTTGAATTTGGCCCATCCCCTCAATTTGGTCCCCCCTTAACTTACCCCCCTTGAATCTATCCCCCGTTACATATGTCCCCCTGAATTTGTCCCCCCTTGAATCTGTCCCCCTCTATAATTTGCACTTCCCTTGAATCTGTTCATCCATGAATTTGTCCCCACTTGAATCTGTCCCCCTTAAGTATGTCCCCCATGAATTTGTCCCTCTTTGAATTTGTCCCCCCTCAATTTATCCCCCCCCTGAATTTGTCCCCCCTTGAATTTACCCCCCCTTGAATTTGTCCCCGTTTGAATCTGTCCACCTTTGAATTTGTCCCCCCTAGAATTTGTCCTCCTTCAATCTGTCCCCCTGTGTATATGTCCCCCCCTGAATTTGTCCCCCCTTCAATTTGTCCCCTTCCATAATTTGGCCCCCTTTAAATCTGTCCCCCCTTGAATTTATCCCCCTTGAATTTATCCCCCCTTGAATTTGGCCCATCCCTTCAATTTGTCCTCTCCACAATTTGTCCCCCTTTGAATTTGTCCCCCTTGAATTTGTCCCCCTCTTGAATTTAACCCCCTTGAATTTGTCCCCCTTTGAATCTGTCCACCTTTGAATTTGTCCCCCCTTGAATTTGTCCTCCTTGAATCTGTCCCCCTGTGTATATGTCCCCCCCTGAATTTGCCCCCTTCCATAATTTGGCCCCCCTTGAATCTGTCCCCTCGTGAATTTATCCCCCTTGAATTTGTCCCCCCTTGAATTTGTCCTCCTTGAATCTGTCCCCCTGTGTATATGTCCCCCCTGAATTTGCCCCCTTCCATAATTTGGCCCCCCTTGAATCTGTCCCCCCTTAAACTTACCCCCCTTGAATCTATCTCCCCTTACATATGTCCCCCTGATTTTGTCCCCCCTTGATTCTGTCCCCCTCTATAATTTACCCTTCTCTTGAATCTGTTCCATCCATGAATTTGTCCCCACTTGAATCTGTCCCCCTTAAGTATGTCCTCCATCAATTTGTCCCTCTTTGAATTTGTCCTCCCTCAATTTATCCCCCCTTGAATTTGGCCCCTCTCTTGAATTTGTTCCCCTTTGAAGTTGTCCCCCTCCATAATTTCCCCTCTTTAAATAAGTCCCCCTGAATTTGTCCCCCCTTTAATCTGTCTCCCTTTGAATTTGTCCCCTCTTGAACAAGTCCCCCTTGATTTTATCCCCCGTTAAATCTGACCCCCTTTGAATTTGTCCCCACTTGAATTTGTCCCCCTTGAATTTATCCCCCCTTGAATCTGATCCCTCTTGAATGTATCCCCCTTGAATTTATCCCCCTTGAATTTGGCCCATCCCTTCAATTTGGTCCCCCCTTAACTTACCCCCCTTGAATCTATCCCCCGTTACATATGTCCCCCTGAATTTGTCCCCCCTTGAATCTGTCCCCCTTTATAATTTAAAAGGAGAGATACAGGGCGCATCCAATGTGTGAAATCCGTATAAAACAATTAAAATTGTGGAACAGTAGGGAAGGTGCTCACCTATTGGGGTTGTGAGGAAGTCACAACACCCATGAACGCTTGAGAAGCAGCAGCAAGTCTGCACAGGGTCCTAGGACAGAATTGCAGAAATGACGTGGAAGTGCAATAAGGACTGCGCTTGATTCTGGTAGAGTAAAGGGTTCTTTATTCAGCCAACGCGTTTCCTGAGCCTGCTGATCTGCCCTGATGAAGTGAGCCAGCAGGCTCAGGAAACGCGTTGGCTGAATAAAGAACCCTTTACTCTACCAGAAGCAAGCACAGTCCTTATTGCACTTCCACGTCATTTCTGCCCCTTTATAATTTGCACTTCCCTTGAATCTGTTCCATCCATGAATTTGTCCCGACTTGAATCTGTTCCCCTTAAGTATGTCCCCCATGAATTTGTCCCTATTTGAATTTGTCCCCCCTCAATTTATCCCCCCTGAATTTGTCTCCCCTTGAATTTACCCCACCTTGAATTTGTCCCCGTTTGAATCTGTCCACCTTTGAAATTGTCCCCCCTAGAATTTGTCCTCCTTCAATCTGTCCCCCTGTGTATATGTCCCCCCTGAATTTGTCTCCCCTTCAATTTGTCCCCTTCCATAATTTGGCACCCTTTGAATCTGTCCCCCCTTGAATTTATCCGCCTTGAATTTATCCCCCCTTGAATTTGTCCCCCCTCAATTTATCCCCCCTGAATTTGTCCCTCCTTGAATTTACCCCCCTTGAATTTGTCCCCCTTTGAATCTGTCTACCTTTGAATTTGTCCCCCCTTGAATTTGTCCTCCTTTAATCTTTCCCCCTGTGTATATGTCCCCCCTGAATTTGTCCCCCCTTGAATTTGTCCCCTTCCATAATTTAGCCCCCTTGAATCTGTCCCCCCTTGAATTTATCCACCCTTGAATTTGGCCCATCCCTTCAATTTGGTCCCCCCTTAAACTTACCCCCCTTGAATCTATCCCCCCTTGAATCTGTCCCCCTGAATTTGTCATCCCTTGATTCTGTCCCCCTCTATAATTTGCCCTTCTTTGAATATGTTCCATCCATGAATTTCTCCCCACTTGAATCTGTCCCCGTTAAGTATATCCCCCATGAATTTGTCCCTCTTTAAATTTGTCCCCCCCTCAATTTATCCCCCCTTGAATTTGGTCCCTCCCTTGAATTTGTTCCCCCTTGAAGTTGTCCCCCTCATAATTTCCCCTCTTTACATAAGTCCCCCTGAATTTGTCCCCCCTTGAATCTGTCTCCCTTTGAATTTGTCCCCCTTGATTTTATCCCCCCTTGAATCTGTCCCCCTTGAATTTATCCTGCTTGAATTTATCCCCCCTTGAATTTGGCCCATCCCTTCAATTTGGACCCCCCTTAAACTTACCCCCCTTTTATCTATCCCCCTTACATATGTCCCCCTGAATTTGTCCCCCCTTGAATCTGTCCCCCTCTATAATTTGCCCTTCCATTGAATCTGTTCCATCCATGAATTTGTCCCCACTTGAATCTGTCCCCCTTAAGTATGTCCCCCATGAATTTTTCCCTCTTTGAATTTGTCCCCCCTCAATTTATCCCCCCTGAATTTGTCCCCCCTTGAATTTGCCCCCCTGAATTTGTCTCCCTTGAATCTGTCCCTCCTTGAATTTACACCCCCTTGAATTTGTCCCCCCTTGAATCTTTCCCCTCATGAATCTGTCCCCCCTTAAATATGTCCTGCTGAATTTGTCCCCCCTTGAATTTGTTCCCCTCCATTATTTGGCCCCCTTTAAATCTGTTCCCCTGGAAATCTGTTCCACCCATGAATTTGTCCCCTCTTGAGTCTGTCCTCCTTTGAATTTTTCCACCCCTTGAATTTCTCACCCTTGATTGGTTAACCTCATCGATCCATTCTTTCCCACCATCCCACACAGTAGACACTCTCACAAATCACTTAACCATCTGCTCACTCTTTCTGTCCTCCTTCTCCTAGTCGCAGGAGATATATCTCCCGACCCCAGCCCCCATGTTATAGTAAGTCGAACCGCTTAACTGCTACACTCAGAAACCCCTCAAATCTCATTTGTATTCCCTGCATGCCTTCTGTCTCTTTTAATTGTGCCCTTTGGAATGCTCGCTCAGTGTTTAATAAACTCTTCTTCATCCATGACATCTTCCTTTCTGATTCCCTTCCCTTCAATTTGGTCCCCCTTGAACTTGTCCCCCTCCATAATTTAGCTCCCTTTAAATCTGTCCTCTGTCCTTTTCCACCCATGAATTTGTCCCCTCTTGAATCTATCCCCCCTTTTATGTCCCCTCTGAATTTGTCCCCCTTTGAATTTTTCCCCCATGAATCTGTCCCCCCATAAATTGTTGCCCCTTCAATCTGCCTCCCTTTGAATTTGTCCCCCCTTGAATTTGTCCCCTTCCATAATTTAGCCCCCCTTGAATCTGTCCCCCCTAGAATTTATCCCCCCTTGAATTTGGCCAATCCCTTCAATTTGGACCCCCCTTAAACTTACCCCCCTTTTATCTATCCCCCTTACATATGTCCCCCTGAATTTGTCCCCACTTGAATCTGTCCCCCTCTATAATTTGCCCTTCCATTGAATCTGTTCCATCCATGAATTTGTCCCCACTTGAATCTGTCCCCTTAAGTATGTCCCCCATGAATTTGTCCCTTTTTGAATTTGTCCCCCCTCAATTTATCCCCCCTGAATTTGTCCCCCCTTGAATTTGCCCCCCTGAATTTGTCTCCCTTGAATCTGTCCCTCCTTGAATTTACCCCCCTTGAATTTGTCCCCCCTTGAATCTTTCCCCTCATGAATCTGTCCCCCCTTAAATATGTCCTGCTGAATTTGTCCCCCTTTGAATTTGTTTCCCTCCATTATTTGGCCCCCTTTAAATCTGTTCCCCTGGAAATCTGTTCCACCCATGAATTTGTCCCCTCTTGAGTCTGTCCCCCTTTGAATTTTTCCACCCCTTGAATTTCTCACCCTTGATTGGTTAACCTCATCGATCCATTCTTTCCCACCATCCCACACAGTAGACACTCTCACAAATCACTTAACCATCTGCTCACTCTTTCTATCCTCCTTCTCCTAGTCGCAGGAGATATCTCTCCCGACCCCAGCCCCCATTTTATAGTAAGTCAAACCGCTTAACTGCTACACTCAGAAACCCCTCAAATTTCATTTGTATTCCCTGCATGCCTTCTGTCTCTTTTAATTGTGCCCTTTGGAATGCTCGCTCATTGTTTAATACACTCTTCTTCATCCATGACATCTTCCTTTCTGATTCCCTTCCCTTCAATTTGGTCCCCCTTGAATTTGTCCCCCTCCATAATTTAGCTCCCTTTAAATCTGTCCTCTGTCCTTTTCCACCCATGAATTTGTCCCCTCTTGAATCTATCCCCCCCTTTTATGTCCCCTCTGAATTTGTCCCCCTTTGAATTTTTCCCCCATGAATCTGTCCCCCCATAATTTGTTGCCCCTTCAATCTGCCTGCCTTTGAATTTGTCCTCCCTTCAATTTGTCCCCCCTGTATCTATCCCCCCTTTGAATCTGTCCCCTTTGAATTTGTCACTTCATGAATTTGTCCTCCTGCCTTGAATTTGCCCCCCTCCATAAGTTGGCACCCCTTGAGTCTGTCCCCCCTTGAATTTATCCCACTTGAATTTATTCCCCCTTGAATTTGGCCCCTCCCTTCAATTTGGTCCCCCTTAAACTTATCCCCCCTTGAATCTATCCCCCTTACATATGTACCCCCTGAATTTGTCCCCCCTTGAATCTGTACCCCTTGAATTTGTACCCCCTTGAATTTGTACCCCCTTGAATTTGTCCCCCCTTGATTCTGTACCCCTTGAATTTGTCCCCCTCTATAATTTGCCCCCCTTTGAATCTTAACCCCTTGAATTTGTCCCCCTCCATAATTTGCCCTTCCCTTGAATCTGTTCCACCTATGAATTTGTCCCCTCTTGAATCTATCCCCCTTTTTTATGTCCCCCCTGAATTTGTGCCCCTTTGATTTTTTCCCCCATGAATCTGTCCCCACATAATTTGTTGCCCCTTGATTCTGCCTCCCTTTGAATTTGTGCCCCCTTGAATTTGTCCCACTTGAATTTATACCCCCTTTTCATCTGTCCCCTTTGAATTTGACACTTTATGAATTTGTCCTCCTCCCTTGAATTTGCCCCCCTTGAATCTGTCCCTTTCCCTAATTTCTCCTCCCTTGAATTTGCCCCCTTGAATTTTCCACCCTTGAATCTGTCCCCCCATAAATGTGTTCCCCCTTAAATATGCCCCTGAATTTGCCCCCCCCTTGAATCTGCTCCCCTTTCAATTTGTCCCCCTTGACTTTATCCCCCTTTAAATGTGGAACCTCCCTTGTATTTCTTCCCCTTGAATTTATTCCCCCTTGAATCTGTTACCCCGTGAATCTGCCCGCTCAACTATGTTGCCCCTTAATTTGTCCCCCTCCACAATTTGGCCCCCTTTGAATTTGTCCCCCTTGGATTTATCCCCCTTGAATTTGGTCCCTCCCTTGAATTTGTTCCGCCTTGAATTTATCCCTTCTTGAATCTGACCCCTTGATAATTTGGCCCCATTGAATCTTTCCCTCTTGAATTTGTCTTCCTCCATAATTTGTCCCCCCTCGAATTTACCCCCCTTGAATTTCCCCCCCTAAATCTGTCCACCTTTGAATTTGTCCCCCCCTTGAATTTGTCCTCCTTTAATCTATCCCCCTGTGTATATGTCCCCCCTGAATTTGTCCCCCCTTGAATTTGTCTCCCTCCATAATTTGTACCTCCTTGAATCTGTCCCCCTCTATAATTTGCCCTTCCCTTGAATCTGTTCCATCCATGAATTTGTCCCCACTTGAATCTGTGCACCTTAAGTATGTCCCCCATGAATTTGCCCCTCTTTGAATTTGTCCCCCCTCAATTTATTCCCCTTGAATTTGTCCCCCCTTGAATTTACCCCCCTTGAATTTGTCCCCCTTTGAATCTGTCCACCTTTGAATTTGTCTCCCCCTTGAATCTGTCCTCATTGAATCTGCAGGCCTGTGTATATGTCCCCTCTCAATTTGTCCCCCCTTGAATTTGGTCCCTTCCATAATTTGGCCCCCCTTGAATCTGTCCCCCCTTGATTTTATCCCCCTTAAATTTATCCCCCCTTGAATTTGGCCCCTCCCTTCAATTCGGTCCTCCTTAAACTTATCCACCTTGAATCTATCCCCCTTTGAATTTATCCCCCTTGAATTTATCCCCCCTTGAATTTGGCCCATCCCTTCAATTTGGTCCCCCCTTAAACTTACCCCCCTTGAATATCTCCCCCCTTACATATGTCCCCCTGAATTTGTCCACCCTTGAATCTGTCCCCCTCTATAATTTATGCTTCCCTTGAATATGTTCCATCCATGAATTTGTCCCCACTTGAGTCTGTCCCCCTTAAGTATATCCCCCTTGAATTTGTCCCTCTTTGAATTTGTCCCCCCTCAATTTATCCCCCCTTGAATTTGTCCCCTCCCTTGAATTTGTTCCCCCTTGAAGTTGTCCCCCTCCATAATTTCCCCTCTTTAAATAAGTCCCCCTGAATTTGTCACTCCTTTAATCTGTCTCACTTTGAATTTGTCACCCCTTGAATTTGTCCCCCTTGATTTTATCCCCCCTTGAATCTGTCCCCCCATGAATTTGTCCCCCTTGATTTTATCCCCCTTTGAATCTGTCCTTCTTTGAATTTGTCCCCCCTTGAATTTGTCCCCCTTGATTTTCTCCCCATTGAATCTCTCCCCCCTTGAATTTGTCCCCCCTTGAATTTGTCCCCCTTGAATTTATCCCCCCTTGAATCTGTCCCCTCTTGAATTTATCCTCCTTTAATTTACCCCCTTGAATTTGCCCCATCCCTTCAATTTGGTCACCCCTTAAACTTACCCCCCCTTGAATCTATCCCACCTTACTTATGTCCCCCTGAATATGTCCCTCTTTGAATTTGTCCCCCCTCATTTTATCCCCCCTGAATTTGTTCCTCCTTGAATTTACTCCCCTTGAATTTGTCCCCCTTTGAATCTGTTCACCTTTGAATTTGTCCCCCCCTTGAATTTGTCCTCCTTTAATCTGTCCCCCTGTGTATATGTCCCCCCTGAATTTGTCCCCCCTTGAATTTGTCCCCTTCCTTATTTTATCCCCCCTTGAATCTGTCCCCTCTTGAATTTATCCTCCTTTAATTTACCCCCCTTGAATTTGGCCCATCCTTTCAATTTGGTCCCCCCTTAAACTTACCCCCCCTTGAATCTATCCCACCTTACGTATGTCCCCCTGAATTTGTCCCTCTTTGAATTTGTTTCCCCTCAATTTATCCCCCCTGAATTTGTCCCTCCTTGAATTTACCTCCCTTGAATTTGTCCCCCTTTGAATCTGTCCACCTTTGAATTTGTCCCCCCCTTGAATTTGTCCTCCTTTAATCTTTCCCCCTGTCTATATGTCCCCCCTGAATTTGTCCCCCCTTGAATTTGTCCCCTTCCATAATTTAGCCCCCCTTGAATCTGTCCCCCCTAGAATTTATCCCCCCTTGAATTTGGCCCATCCCTTCAATTTGGTCCCCCCTTAAACTTACCCCCCTTGAATCTATCCCCCCTTGAATCTGTCCCCCTGAATTTGTCCCCTTGATTCTGTCCCCCTCTATAATTTGCCCTTCTTTGAATATGTTCCATCCATGAATTTGTCCCCACTTGAATCTGTCCCCCTTAAGTATGTCCCCCATGAATTTGTCCCTCTTTAAATTTGTCCCCCCCTCAATTTATCCCCCCTTGAATTTGGTCCCTCCCTTGAATTTGTTCCCCCTTGAAGTTGTCCCCCTCCATAATTTCCTCTCTTTAAATGATTCCCCCTGAATTTATCCCCCCTTTAACATGTCTGCCTTTGAATTTGTCCCCCTTGATTTTATCCCCCTTGAATCTGTCCCCCCTTGAATTTATCCTGCTTGAATTTATCCCCCCTTGAATTTGGCCCATCCCTTCAATTTGGACCCCCCTTAAACTTAACCCCCTTTTATCTATCCCCCTTACATATGTCCCCCTGAATTTGTCCCCCCTTGAATCTGTCCCCCTCTATAATTTGCCCTTCCATTGAATCTGTTCCATCCATGAATTTGTCCCCACTTGAATCTGTCCCCCTTAAGTATGTATGTCCCCCATGAATTTGTCCCTCTTTGAATTTGTCCCCCCTCAATTTATCCCCCCTGAATTTGTCCCCCCTTGAATTTGCCCCCCTGAAGTTGTCTCCCTTGTATCTGTCCCTCCTTGAATTTACCCCCCCTTGAATTTGTCCCTCCTTGAATCTTTCCCCTCATGAATCTGTCCCCCCTTAAATATGTCCTGCTGAATTTGTCCCCCCTTGAATTATTTCCCCTCCATTATTTGGCCCCCTTTAAATCTGTTCCCCTGGAAATCTGTTCCACCCATGAATTTGTCCCCTCTTGAGTCTGTCCCCCTTTGAATTTTTCCACCCCTTGAATTTCTCACCCTTGATTGGTTAACCTCATCGATCCATTCTTTCCCACCATCCCACACAGTAGACACTCTCAAAAATCACTTAGCCTCACTCACTCTCACTCACTGCTCACTCTTTCTATCCTCCTTCTCCTAGTCGCAGGAGATATCTCTCCCGACCCCAGCCCCCATGTTATAGTAAGTCAAACCGCTTAACTGCTACACTCAGAAACCCCTCAAATCTCATTTGTATTCCCTGCATGCCTTCTGTCTCTTTTAATTGTGCCCTTTGGAATGCTCGCTCAGTGTTTAATAAACTCTTCTTCATCCATGACATCTTCCTTTCTGATTCCCTTCCCTTCAATATGGTCCCCCTTGAATTTGTCCCCCTCCATAATTTAGCTCCCTTTAAATCTGTCCTCTGTCCTTTTCCACCCATGAATTTGTCTCCTCTTGAATCTATCCCCCCTTTTATGTCCCCTCTGAATTTGTCCCCCTTTGAATTTTTCCCCCATGAATCTGTCCCCCCATAATTTGTTGCCCCTTCAAACTGCCTCCCTTTGAATTTGTCCCCCCTTCAATTTGTCCCGCCTGTATCTATCCCCCCTTTGAATCTGTCTCCTTTGAATTTGTCACTTCAAGACTTTGTCCTCCTGCCTTAAATTTGCCCCCTCCATAAGTTGGCACCCCTTGAGTCTGTCCCCCCTTGAATTTATCCCACTTGAATTTATTCCCCCTTGAATTTGGCCCATCCCTTCAATTTGGTCCCCCTTAAACTTATCCCCCCTTGAATCTATACCCCCTTACATAAGTACCCCCTGAATTTGTCCCCCCTTGAATCTGTACCCCTTGAATTTGTACCCCCTTGAATTTGTCCCCCCTTGATTCTGTACCCCTTGAAATTGTCCCCCTCTATAATTTGCCCCCCTTTGAATCTGTACCCCTTGAATTTGTCCCCCTCCATAATTTGCCCTTCCCTTGAATCTGTTCCACCTATGAATTTGTCCCCTCTTGAATCTATCCCCCTTTTATATGTCCCCCCTGAATTTGTGCCCCTGTGATTTTTTCCCCCATGAATCTGTCCCCACATAATTTGTCGCCCCTTGATTCTGCCTCCCTTTGAATTTGTGCCACCTTGAATTTGTCCCCCTTGAATTTATACCCCCTTTTCATCTGTTCCCTTTGAATTTGACACTTTATGAATTTGTCCTCCTCCCTTGAATTTGCCCCCCTTGAATCTGTCCCTTTCCCTAATTTCTCCTCCCTTGAATTTGCCCCCTTGAATTTTTCCCCCTTGAATCTGTCCCCCCATAAATGTGTTCCCCCTTAAATATGCTCCTGAATTTGCCCCCCCTTGAATCTGCTCCCCTTTCAATTTGTCCCCCTTGACTTTATCCCCCTTTAAATGTGGACCCTCCCTTGTATTTCTTCCCCTTGAATTTATCCCCCCTTGAATCTGTTACCCCATGAATCTGCCCCCCTCAACTATGTTGCCCCTTAATTTGTCCCCCTCCACAATTTGGCCCCCTTTGAATTTGTCCCCCTTGGATTTATCCCCCCTTGAATTTGGTCCCTCCCTTGAATTTGTTCCCCCTTGAATTTATCCCTTCTTGAGTCTGACCCCTTGATAATTTGGCCCCATTGAATCTTTCCCTCTTGAATTTGTCTCCCTCCATAATTTGTCCCCCCTCGAATTTACCCCCCTTGAATTTTCCCCCCTAAATCTGTCAACCTTTGAATTTTTCTCCCCCTTGAATTTGTCCACCTTTAATCTTTCCCTCTGTGTATATGTCCCCCCTGAATTTGTCCCCCCCTTGAATTTGTCTCCCTCCATAATTTGTACCTCCTTGAATCTGTCCCCCTCTACAATTTGCCCTTCCCTTGAATCTGTTCCATCCATGAATTTGTCCCCACTTGAATCTGTGCACCTTAAGTATGTCCCCCATGAATTTGCCCCTCTTTGAATTTGTCCCCCCTCAATTTATCCCCCCTGAATTTGTCCCCCCTTGAATTTACCCCCTTTGAATTTGTCCCCCTTTGAATCTGTCCACCTTTGAATTTGTCTCCCCCTTGAATTTGTCCTCATTGAATCTGTCCCCCTGTGTATATGTCCCCTCTGAATTTGTCCCCCTTGAATTTGTCCCCTTCCATAATTTGGCCCCCCTTGAATCTGTCCCCCCTTGATTTTATCCCCCTTAAATTTATCCCCCCTTGAATTTGGCCCATCCCTTCAATTTGGTCCCCCCTTAACTTACCCCCCTTGAATCTATCCCCCGTTACATATGTCCCCCTGAATTTGTCCACCCTTTAATCTGTCCCCCTCTATAATTTGCACTTCCCTTGAATCTGTTCCATCCATGAATTTGTCCCCACTTCAATCTGTCCCCCTTAAGTATGTCCCCCATGAATTTGTCCCTCTTTGAATTTGTCCCCCTCAATTTATCCCCCCCTGAATTTTTCCCCCCTTGAATTTACCCCACCTTGAATTTGTCCCCGTTTGAATCTGTCCACCTTTGAATTTGTCCCCCCTAGAATTTGTCCTCCTTCAATCTGTCCCCCTGTGTATATGTCCCCCCTGAATTTGTCCCCCCTTCAATTTGTCCCCTTCCATAATTTGGCCCCCTTTGAATCTGTCCCACCTTGAATTTATCCCCCTTGAATTTATCCCCCCTTGAATTTGGCCCATCCCTTCAATTTGTCCTCTGCACAATTTGTCCCCCTTTGAATTTGTCCCCCTTGAATTTGTCCCCCCCCTTGAATTTAACCCCCTTGAATTTGTTCCCCTTTGAATCTGTCCACCTTTGAATTTGTCCCCCCTTGAATTTGTCCTCCTTGAATCTGTCCCCCTTATTATATGTCCCCCCTGAATTTGCCCCCTTCCATAATTTGGCCCCCCTTGAATCTGTCCCCCCTTGAATTTATCCCCCTTGAATTTATCCCCCCTTGAATTTTGCCCATCGCTTCAATTTGGTCCCACCTTAAACTTACCCCCCCTTGAATCTATCTCCCCTTACATATGTCCCCCTGATTTTGTCCCCCCTTGATTCTGTCCCCCTCTATAATTTACCCTTCTCTTGAATCTGTTCCATCCATGAATTTGTCCCCACTTGAATCTGTCCCCCTTAAGTATGTCCTCCATCAATTTGTCCCTCTTTGAATTTGTCCCCCCTCAATTTATCCCCCCTTGAATTTGGCCCCTCTCTTGAATTTGTTCCCCCTTGAAGTTGTCCCCCCCATAATTTCCTCTCTTTAAATAAGTCCCCTTGAATTTGTCCCCCCTTAATCTGTATCCTTTTGAATTTGGCCCCCCTTGAATTTGTCCCCCTTGATTTTATCCCCCGTTGAATCAGTCCCCCTTTGAATTTGTCCCCACTTGAATTTGTCCCCCTTGAATTTATCCCCCCTTGAATCTGATCCCTCTTGAATTTATCCTCCTTTGAATTTATCCCCCTTGAATTTGGCCCATCCCTTCAATTTGGTCCCCCCTTAAACTTACCCCCCTTGAATATATCCCTCATTACATATGTCCCCGTGAATTTGTCCCCCCTTGAATCTGTCCCCCTCTATAATTTGCCCTTCCCTTGAATATGTTCCATCCATGAATTTGTCCCCACTTGAATCTGTACCCCTTAAGAATGTCCCCCATGAATTTGTCTCTCTTTGAATTTGTCCCCCCTCAATTTATCCTCCCCTGAATTTGTCCCCCCTTGAATTTACCCCCCTTGAATTTGTCCCCCTTTGAATCTGTCCACCTTTGAATTTGTCCCCCCTTTAATTTGTCCCCCTTTGAATCTGCTCCCCTTTCAATTTCTCCCCCTTGAATTTCTTTCCCCTTGAATCTGCTACCCCGTGAATATACCCCCCTCAAATATGTCACCCCTGAGTTTGTCCCCGCTTGAATTTGCCCCCTTGAGTCTGTCCCCCCTTGAATTTGGCCCCTCCCTTCAATTCGGTCCTCCTTAAACTTATCCACCTTGAATCTATCCCCCTTTGAATTTATCCCCCCTTGAATTTGGCCCATCCCTTCAATTTGGTCCCCCCTTAAACTTACCCCCTTGAATCTCTCCCCCCTTACATATGTTCTCCTGAATTTGTCCCCCCTTGAATCTGTCCCCCTCTATAATTTATCCTTCCCTTGAATATGTTCCATCCATGAATTAGTCCCCACTTGAGTCTGTCCCCCTTAAGTATATCCCCCATGAATTTGTCCCTCTTTGAATTTGTCCCCCCTCAATTTATCCCCCCTTGAATTTGTCCCCTCCCTTGAATTTGTTCCCCCTTGAAGTTGTCCCCCTCCATAATTTCCCCTCTTTAAATAAGTCCCCCTGAATTTGTCACCCCTTTAATCTGTCTCACTTTGAATTTGTCACCCCTTGAATTTGTCTCACTTGATTTTATCCCCCTTGAATCTGTCCCCCCTTGAATTTGTCCCCCCTTGAATTTGTCCCCCTTGATTTTATCCCCCCTTGAATCTGTCCCCTCTTGAATTTATCCTCCTTTAATTTACCCCCCTTGAATTTGGCCCATCCCTTCAATTTGGTCCCCCATTAAACTTACCCCCCCTTGAATCTATCCCACCTTACTTATGTCCCCCTGAATTTGTCCCTCTTTGAATTTGTCCCCCCTCAATTTATCCCCCCTGAATTTGTCCCTCCTTGAATTTACCCCCCTTGAATTTGGCCCCTCCCTTCAATTCGGTCCTCCTTAAACTTATCCACCTTGAATCTATCCCCCTTTGAATTTATCCCCCTTGAATTTATCCCCCCTTGAATTTGGCCCATCCCTTCAATTTGGTCCCCCCTTAAACTTACCCCCCTTGAATCTCTCCCCCCTTACATATGTTCCCCTGAATTTGTCCCCCCTTGAATCTGTCCCCCTCTATAATTTATCCTTCCCTTGAATATGTTCCATCCATGAATTTGTCCCCACTTGAGTCTGTCCCCCTTAAGTATATCCCCCATGAATTTGTCCCTCTTTGAATTTGTCCCCCTCAATTTATCCCCCCTTGAATTTGTCCCCTCCCTTGAATTTGTTCCCCCTTGAAGTTGTCCCCCTCCATAATTTCCTCTCTTTAAATAAGTCCCCCTGAATTTGTCACCCCTTTAATCTGTCTCACTTTGAATTTGTCACCCCTTGAATTTGTCCCACTTGATTTTATCCCCCCTTGAATCTGTCCCCCCTTGAATTTGTCCCCCCTTGAATTTGACCCCCTTGATTTTATCCCCCCTTGAATCTGTCCCCTCTTGAATTTATCCTCCTTTAATTTACCCCCCTTGAATTTGGCCCATCCCTTCAATTTGGTCCCCCCTTAAACTTACCCCCCCTTGAATCTATCCCACCTTACTTATGTCCCCCTGAATTTGTCCCTCTTTGAATTTGTCCCCCCTCAATTTATCCCCCCTGAATTTGTCCCTCCTTGAATTTACCCCCCTTGAATTTGTCCCCCTTTGAATCTGTCCACCTTTGAATTTGTCCCCCCCTTGAATTTGTCCTCCTTTAATCTGTCCCCCTGTGTATATGTCCCCCCTGAAATTGTCCCCCCTTGAATTTGTCCCCTTCCTTATTTTATCCCCCCTTGAATCTGTCCCCCTTGAATTTATCCTCCTTTAATTTACCCCCCTTGAATTTGGCCCATCCTTTCAATTTGGTCCCCCCTTAAACTTACCCCCCCTTGAATCTATCCCACCTTACGTATGTCCCCCTGAATTTGTTCCTCTTTGAATTTGTCTCCCCTCAATTTATCCCCCCTGAATTTGTCCCTCCTTGAATTTACCTCCCTTGAATTTGTCCCACTTTGAATCTGTCCACCTTTGAATTTGTCCCCCCCTTGAATTTGTCCTCCTTTAATCTTTCCCCCTGTGTATATGTCCCCCCCTGAATTTGTCCCCCCTTGAATTTGTCCCCTTCCATAATTTAGCCCCCCTTGAATTTGTCCCCCCTAGAATTTATCCCCCCTTGAATTTGGCCCATCCCTTCAATTTGGTCCCCCCTTAAACTTACCCCCCCTTGAATCTATCCCACCTTACTTATGTCCCCCTGAATTTGTCCCTCTTTGAATTTGTCCCCCCTCAATTTATCCCCCCTGAATTTGTCCCTCCTTGAATTTACCCCCCTTGAATTTGTCCCCCTTTGACTCTGTCCACCTTTGAATTTGTCCCCCCCTTGAATTTGTCCTCCTTTAATCTGTCCCCCTGTGTATATGTCCCCCCTGAAATTGTCCCCCCTTGAATTTGTCCCCTTCCTTATTTTATCCCCCCTTGAATCTGTCCCCCTTGAATTTATCCTCCTTTAATTTACCCCCCTTGAATTTGGCCCATCCTTTCAATTTGGTCCCCCCTTAAACTTACCCCCCCTTGAATCTATCCCACCTTACGTATGTCCCCCTGAATTTGTTCCTCTTTGAATTTGTCTCCCCTCAATTTATCCCCCCTGAATTTGTCCCTCCTTGAATTTACCTCCCTTGAATTTGTCCCACTTTGAATCTGTCCACCTTTGAATTTGTCCCCCCCTTGAATTTGTCCTCCTTTAATCTTTCCCCCTGTGTATATGTCCCCCCCTGAATTTGTCCCCCCTTGAATTTGTCCCCTTCCATAATTTAGCCCCCCTTGAATTTGTCCCCCCTAGAATTTATCCCCCCTTGAATTTGGCCCATCCCTTCAATTTGGTCCCCCCTTAAACTTACCCCCCTTGAATCTATCCCCCCTTGAATCTGTCCCCCTGAATTTGTCCCCCCTTGATTCTGTCCCCCTCTATAATTTGCCCTTCTTTGAATATGTTCCATCCATGAATTTGTCCCCACTTGAATCTGTCCCCCTTAAGTATGTCCCCCATGAATTTGTCCCTCTTTAAATTTGTCCCCCCCTCAATTTATCCCCCCTTGAATTTGGTCCCTCCCTTGAATTTGTTCCCCCTTGAAGTTGTCCCCCTCCATAATTTCCCCTCTTTAAATAAGTCCCCCTGAATTTGTCCCCCCTTTAATCAGTCTCCCTTTGAATTTGCCCCCCTTGATTTTATCCCCCTTTGAATCTGTCCCCCCTTGAATTTATCCTGCTTGAATTTATCCCCCTTGAATTTGGCCCATCCCTTCAATTTGGACCCCCCTTAAACTTACCCCCCTTTTATCTATCCCCCTTACATATGTCCCCCTGAATTTGTCCCCCCTTGAATCTGTCCCCTCTATAATTTGCCTTTCCATTGAATCTGTTCCATCCATGAATTTGTCCCCACTTGAATCTGTCCCCCTTAAGTATGTCCCCCATGAATTTGTCCCTCTTTGAATTTGTCCCCCCTCAATTTATCCCTCCTGAATTTGTCCCCCTTGAATTTGCCCCCCTGAATTTGTCTCCCTTGAATCTGTCCCTCCTTGAATTTACCCCCCCTTGAATTTGTCCCTCCTTGAATCTTTCCCCTCATGAATCTGTCCCCCCTTAAATGTGTCCTGCTGAATTTGTCCCCCCTTGAATTATTTCCCCTCCATTATTTGGCCCCCTTTAAATCTGTTCCCCTGGAAATCTGTTCCACCCATGAATTTGTCCCCTCTTGAGTCTGTCCCCCTTTGAATTTTTCCACCCCTTGAATTTCTCACCCTTGATTGGTTAACCTCATCGATCCATTCTTTCCCACCATCCCACACAGTAGACACTCTCACAAATCACTTAACCATCTGCTCACTCTTTCTATCCTCCTTCTCCTAGTCGCAGGAGATATCTCTCCCGACCCCAGCCCCCATGTTATAGTAAGTCAAACCGCTTAACTGCTACAGTCAGAAACCCCTCAAATCTCATTTGTATTCCCTGCATGCCTTCTGTCTGTTTTAATTGTGCCCTTTGGAATGCTCGCTCAGTGTTTAATAAACTCTTCTTCATCCATGACATCTGCCTTTCTGATTCCCTTCCCTTCAATTTGGTCCCCCTTGAATTTGTCCCCCTCCATAATTTAGCTCCCTTTAAATCTGTCCTCTGTCCTTTTCCACCCATGAATTTGTCCCCTCTTGAATCTATCCCCCCCTTTTATGTCCCCTCTGAATTTGTCCCCCTTTGAATTTTTCCCCCATGAATCTGTCCCCCCATAATCTGTTGCCCCTTCAATCTGCCTCCCTTTGAATTTGTCCCCCCTTCAATTTGTCCCCCCTGTATCTATCCCCCCTTTGAATCTGTCCCCTTTGAATTTGTCACTTCATGAATTTGTCCTCCTGCCTTGAATTTGCCCCACTCCATAAGTTGGCACCCCTTGAATCTGTCCCCCCTTGAATTTATCCCACTTGAATTTATTCCCACTTGAATTTGGCCCCTCCCTTCAATTTGGTCCCCCTTAAACTTATCCCCCTTGAATCTATCCCCCCTTACATATGTACCCCCTGAATTTGTCCCCCCTTGAATCTGTACCCCTTGAATTTGTACCCCCTTGAATTTGTCCCCCCTTGATTCTGTACCCCTTGAATTTGTCCCCCTCTATAATTTGCCCCCCTTTGAATCTGTACCCCTTGAATTTGTCCCCCTCCATAATTTGCCCTTCCCTTGAATCTGTTCCACCTATGAATTTGTCCCCCTTGAATCTATCCCCCTTTTATATGTTCCCCCTGAATTTGTGCCCCTTTGATTTTTTCCCCCATGAATCTGTCCCCACATAATTTGTCGCCCCTTGATTCTGCCTCCCTTTGAATTTGTGCCCCCTTGAATTTGTCCCCCTTGAATTTATACCCCCTTTTCATCTGTCCCCTTTGAATTTGACACTTTATGAATTTGTCCTCCTCCCTTGAATTTGCCCCCCTTGAATCTGTCCCTTTCCCTAATTTCTCCTCCCTTGAATTTGCCCCCTTGAAATTTTCCCCCTTGAATCTGTCCCCCCATAAATGTGTTCCCCCTTAAATATGCCCCTGAATTTGCCCCCCCTTGAATCTGCTCCCCTTTCAATTTGTCCCCCTTGACTTTATCCCCCTTTAAATGTGGAACCTCCCTTGTATTTCTTCCCCTTGAATTTATCCCCCCTTGAATCTGTTACCCCGTGAATCTGCCACCCTCAACTATGTTGCCCCTTAATTTGTCCCCCTCCACAATTTGGCCCCCTTTGAATTTGTCCCCCTTGGATTTATCCCCCCTTGAATTTGGTCCCTCCCTTGAATTTATCCCTTCTTGAATCTGACCCCTTGATAATTTGGCCCCATTGAATCTTTCCCTCTTGAATTTGTCTCCTTCCATAATTTGTCCCCCCTCGAATTTACCCCCCTTGAATTTTCCCCCCTAAATCTGTCAACCTTTGAATTTGTCCCCCCCTTGAATTTGTCCTCCTTTAATCTTTCCCCCTGTGTATATGTCCCCCTGAATTTGTCCCCCCCTTAACTTTGTCTCCCTCCATAATTTGTACCCCCTTGAATCTGTCCCCCTCTATAATTTGCCCTTCCCTTGAATCTGTTCCATCCATGAATTTGTCCCCACTTGAATCTGTGCACCTTAAGTATGTCCCCCATGAATTTGCCCCTCTTTGAATTTGTCCCCCCTTGAATTTACCCCCCTTGAATTTGTCCCCCTTTGAATCTGTCCACCTTTGAATTTGTCTCCCCCTTGAATTTGTCCTCATTGAATCTGCACCCCTGTGTATATGTCCCCTCTGAATTTGTCCCCCTTGAATTTGTCCCCTTCCATAATTTGGCCCCCCTTGAATCTGTCCCCCTTGATTTTATCCCCCTTAAATTTATCCCCCCTTGAATTTGGCCCATCCCTTCAATTTGGTTCCCCCTTAAACTTACCCCCCTTGAATCTATCCCCCTTACATATGTCCCCCTGAATTTGTCCCCCCTTGAATCTGTCTCCCTCTATAATTTGCCCTTCCCTTGAATCTGTTCCATCCATAAATTTGTCCCCAATTGAATCTGTCCACCTTATGTATGTCCCCCATGAATTTGCCCCTCTTTGAATTTGTCCCCCCTAAATTAATCCCCCCTTGAATTTGACCCCTCCCTTGAATTTGTCCCCCCTTGAAGTTGTCCCCCTCCATAATTTCTCCTCTTTAAATTAGTCCCCCTGAATTTTCCCCCCCTTGCTCTGTCTCCCTTTGAATTTGTCCCCCCTTGAATTTGTGCCCCTTGATTTTATCCCCCTTGAATCCGTCCCCCTTTGAATTTGTCCCCCCTTAAATTTGTCCCCCTTGAATTTATCCCCCCTTGAATCTGTCCCCTCTTGAATTTATCCTCCTTGAATTTACCCCCCCTTGAATTTGGCCCATCCCTTCAATTTGGTCCCCCCTTAACCTTACCCCCCCTTGAATCTATCCCCCCTTACGTATGTCCCCCTGAATTTGTCCCACCTTGAATCTGTCCCCTCTATAATTTGCCCTTCCCTTGAATCTGTTCCATCCATGAATTTGTCCCCCCTTGAATCTGTACCCCTTAAATATGTCCCCCATGAATTTGTCCCTCTTTGAATTTGGCCCCCCTCAATTTATCCCCCTGAATTTGTCCCCCCTTGAATTTACCCCCCTTGAATTTGTCCCCCCCTTGAATTTGTCCTCCTTGAATCTGTCCACCCATGTATATGTCCCCCCCTGAATTTGGCCCCTTCCATAATTTATCCCCCCTTGAATCTGTCCCCTCTTGAATTTATCCTTCTTTAATTTACCCCCCTTGTATTTGGCCCATCCCTTCAATTTGGTCCCCCTTAAACTTACCCCCCCTTGAATCTATCCCACCTTACGTATGTCCCCCTGAATTTGTCCCTCTTTGAATTTGTTCCCCCTCACTTTATCCCCCCTGAATTTGTCCCTCCTTGAATTTACCCCCCTTGAATTTGTCCCCCTTTGACTCTGTCCACCTTTAAATTTGTCCCACCCTCAATTTAACCCCCCTTGAATTTGGCCCATCCTTTCAATTTGGTCCCCCCTTAAACTTACCCCCCCTTCAATCTATCCCACCTTACGTATGTCCCCCTGAATTTGTCCCTCTTTGAATTTGTCTCCCCTCAATTTATCCCCCCTGAATTTGTCCCTCCTTGAATTTAACCCCCTTGAATTTGTCCCCCTTTGAATCTGTCCACCTTTGAATTTGTCCCCCCCTTGAATTTGTCCTCCTTTAATCTTTCCCCCTGTGTATATGTCCCCCCTGAATTTGTCCCCCCTTGAATTTGTCCCCTTCCATAATTTAGCCCCCCTTGAATCTGTCCCCCCTAGAATTTATCCCCCTTGAATTTGGCCCATCCCTTCAATCTGGTCCCCCCTTAAACTTACCCCCCCTTGAATCTATCCCCCCTTGAATCTGTCCCCCTGAATTTGTCCCCCCTTGATTCTGTCCCCCTCTATAATTTGCCCTTCTTTGAATATGTTCCATCCATGAATTTGTCCCCACTTGAATCTGTCCCCCTTAAGTATGTCCCCCATGAATTTGTCCCTCTTTAAATTTGTCCCCCCCTCAATTTATCCCCCTTGAATTTGGTCCCTCCCTTGAATTTGTTCCCCCTTGAAGTTGTCCCCCTCCATAATTTCCCCTCTTTAAATAAGTCCCCCTGAATTTGTCCCCCCTTTAATCTGTCTCCCTTTGAATTTGCCCCCCTTGATTTTATCCCCCCTTGAATCTGTCCCCCCTTGAATTTATCCTGCTTGAATTTATCCCCCCTTGAATTTGGCCCATCCCTTCAATTTGGACCCCCCTTAAACTTAACCCCCTTTTATCTATCCCCCTTACATATGTCCCCCTGAATTTGCCCCCCTTGAATCTGTCCCCCTCTATAATTTGCCCTTAAATTGAATCTGTTCCATCCATGAATTTGTCCCCACTTGAATCTGTCCCCCTTAAGTATGTCCCTCATGAATTTGTCCCTCTTTGAATTTGTCCCCCCTCAATTTATCCCCCCTGAATTTGTCCCCCCTTGAATTTGCCCCCCTGAATTTGTCTCCCTTGAATCTGTCTCTCCTTGAATTTACCCCCCCTTGAATTTGTCCCCCCTTGAATCTTTCCCTTCATGAATCTGTCCCCCCTTAAATATGTCCTGCTGAATTTGTCCCCCCTTGAATTTGTTCCCCTCCATTATTTGGCCCCCTTTAAATCTGTTCCCCTGGAAATCTGTTCCACCCATGAATTTGTCCCTTCTTGAGTCTGTCCCCCTTTGAATTTTTCCACCCCTTGAATTTCTCACCCTTGATTGGTTAACCTCATCGATCCATTCTTTCCCACCATCCCACACAGTAGACACTCTCACAAATCACTTAACCATCTGCTCACTCTTTCTATCCTCCTTCTCTTAGTTGCAGGAGATATCTCTCCCGACCCCAGCCCCCATGTTATAGTAAGTCATACCGCTTAACTGCTACAGTCAGAAACCCCTCAAATCTCATTTGTATTCCCTGCATGCCTTCTGTCTGTTTTAATTGTGCCCTTTGGAATGCTCGCTCAGTGTTTAATAAACTCTTCTTCATCCATGACATCTGCCTTTCTGATTCCCTTCCCTTCAATTTGGTCCCCCTTGAATTTGTCCCCCTCCATAATTTAGCTCCCTTTAAATCTGTCCTCTGTCCTTTTCCACCCATGAATTTGTCCCCTCTTGAATCTATCCCCCCCTTTTATGTCCCCTCTGAATTTGTCCCCCTTTGAATTTTTCCCCCATGAATCTGTCCCCCCATAATCTGCTGCCCCTTCAATCTGCCTCCCTTTGAATTTGTCCCCCCTTCAATTTGTCCCCCCTGTATCTATCCCCCTTTGAATCTGTCTCCTTTGAATTTGTCACTTCATGAATTTGTCCTCCTGCCTTGAATTTGCCCCCCTCCATAAGTTGGCACCCCTTGAGTCTGTCCCCCCTTGAATTTATCCCACTTTACATATGTACCCCCTGAATTTGTCCCCCCTTGAATCTGTACCCCTTGAATTTGGCCCCTCCCTTCAATTTGGTCCCCCTTAAACTTATCCCCCCTTGAATCTATCCCCCCTTACATATGTACCCCCTGAATTTGTCCCCCCTTGAATCTGTACCTCTTGAATTTGAACCCCCTTGAATTTGTCCCCCCTTGATTCTGTACCCCTTGAACTTGTCCCCCTCTATAATTTGCCCCCCTTTGAATGTGTACCCCTTGAATTTGTCCCCCTCCATAATTTGCCCTTCCCTTGAATCTGTTCCACCTATGAATTTGTCCCCTCTTGAATCTATCCCCCTTTTATATGTCCCCCCTGAATTTGTGCCCCTTTGATTTTTTTCCCCCATGAATCTGTCCCCACATAATTTGTCGCCCCTTGATTCTGCCTCCCTTTGAAATTGTGCCCCCTTGAATTTGTCCCCCTTGAATTTATACCCCCTTTTCATCTGTCCCCTTTGAATTTGACACTTTATGAATTTGTCCTCCTCCCTTGAATTTGCCCCCCTTGAATCTGTCCCTTTCCCTAATTTCTCCTCCCTTGAATTTGCCCCCTTGAATTTTTCCCCCTTGAATCTGTCCCCCCATGTGTTCCCCCTTAAATATGCCCCTGAATTTGCCCCCCCTTGAATCTGCTCCCCTTTCAATTTGTCCCCCTTGACTTTATCCCCCTTTAAATGTGGAACCTCCCTTGTATTTCTTCCCCTTGAATTTATCCCCCCTTGAATCTGTTACCCCGTGAATCTGCCCCCTCAACTATGTTGCCCCTTAATTGTCCCCCTCCACAATTTGGCCCCCTTTGAATGTGTCCCCCTTGGATTTATCCCCCCTTGAATTTGGTCCCTCCCTTGAATTTATCCCTTCTTGAATCTGACCCCTTGATAATTTGGCCCCATTGAATCTTTCCCTCTTGAATTTGTCTTCCTCCATAATTTGTCCCCCCTCGAATTTACCCCCCTTGAATTTTCCCCCCTAAATCTGTCCACCTTTGAATTTGTCCCCCCCTTGAATTTGTCCTCCTTTAATCTATCCCCCTGTGTATATGTCCCCCTTGAATTTGTCCCCCCCTTGAATTTGTCTCCCTCCATAATTTGTACCTCCTTGAATCTGTCCCCCTCTATAATTTGCCCTTCCCTTGAATCTGTTCCATCCATGAATTTGTCCCCACTTGAATCTGTGCACCTTAAGTATGTCCCCCATGAATTTGCCCCTCTTTGAATTTGTCCCCCCTCAATTTATTCCCCTTGAATTTGTCCCCCCTTGAATTTACCCCCCTTGAATTTGTCCCCCTTTGAATCTGTCCACCTTTGAATTTGTCTCCCCCTTGAATCTGTCCTCATTGAATCTGCAGGCCTGTGTATATGTCCCCTCTCAATTTGTCCCCCCTTGAATTTGGTCCCTTCCATAATTTGGCCCCCCTTGAATCTGTCCCCCCTTGATTTTATCCCCCTTAAATTTATCCCCCCTTGAATTTGGCCCCTCCCTTCAATTCGGTCCTCCTTAAACTTATCCACCTTGAATCTATCCCCCTTTGAATTTATCCCCCTTGAATTTATCCCCCCTTGAATTTGGCCCATCCCTTCAATTTGGTCCCCCCTTAAACTTACCCCCCTTGAATCTCTCCCCCCTTACATATGCCCCCCTGAATTTGTCCCCCCTTGAATCTGTCCCCCTCTATAATTTATGCTTCCCTTGAATATGTTCCATCCATGAATTTGTCCCCACTTGAGTCTGTCCCCCTTAAGTATATCCCCCTTGAATTTGTCCCTCTTTGAATTTGTCCCCCCTCAATTTATCCCCCCTTGAATTTGTCCCCTCCCTTGAATTTGTTCCCCCTTGAAGTTGTCCCCCTCCATAATTTCCCCTCTTTAAATAAGTCCCCCTGAATTTGTCACTCCTTTAATCTGTCTCACTTTGAATTTGTCACCCCTTGAATTTGTCCCCCTTGATTTTATCCCCCCTTGAATCTGCCCCCCCATGAATTTGTCCCCCTTGATTTTATCCCCCCTTGAATCTGTCCTTCTTTGAATTTGTCCCCCCTTGAATTTGTCCCCCTTGATTTTCTCCCCATTGAATCTCTCCCCCCTTGAATTTGTCCCCCCTTGAATTTGTCCCCCTTGAATTTATCCCCCCTTGAATTTGTCCCCTCTTGAATTTATCCTCCTTTAATTTACCCCCTTGAATTTGGCCCATCCCTTCAATTTGGTCACCCCTTAAACTTACCCCCCCTTGAATCTATCCCACCTTACTTATGTCCCCCTGAATATGTCCCTCTTTGAATTTGTCCCCCCTCAATTTATCCCCCCTGAATTTGTTCCTCCTTGAATTTACCCCCCTTGAATTTGTCCCCCTTTGAATCTGTTCACCTTTGAATTTGTCCCCCCCTTGAATTTGTCCTCCTTTAATCTGTCCCCCTGTGTATATGTCCCCCCTGAATTTGTCCCCCCTTGAATTTGTCCCCTTCCTTATTTTACCCCCCTTGAATCTGTCCCCTCTTGAATTTATCCTCCTTTAATTTACCCCCCTTGAATTTGGCCCATCCTTTCAATTTGGTCCCCCCTTAAACTTACCCCCCCTTGAATCTATCCCACCTTACGTATGTCCCCTTGAATTTGTCCCTCTTTGAATTTGTCTCCCCTCAATTTATCCCCCCTGAATTTGTCCCTCCTTGAATTTACCTCCCTTGAATTTGTCCCCCTTTGAATCTGTCCACCTTTGAATTTGTCCCCCCCTTGAATTTGTCCTCCTTTAATCTTTCCCCCTGTCTATATGTCCCCCCTGAATTTGTCCCCCCTTGAATTTGTCCCCTTCCATAATTTAGCCCCCCTTGAATCTGTCCCCCCTAGAATTTATCCCCCCTTGAATTTGGCCCATCCCTTCAATTTGGTCCCCCCTTAAACTTACCCCCCTTGAATCTATCCCCCCTTGAATCTGTCCCCCTGAATTTGTCCCCCTTGATTCTGTCCCCCTCTATAATTTGCCCTTCTTTGAATATGTTCCATCCATGAATTTGTCCCCACTTGAATCTGTCCCCCTTAAGTATGTCCCCCATGAATTTGTCCCTCTTTAAATTTGTCCCCCCTTCAATTTATCCCCCCTTGAATTTGGTCCCTCCCTTGAATTTGTTCCCCCTTGAAGTTGTCCCCCTCCATAATTTCCCCTCTTTAAATGATTCCCCCTGAATTTATCCCCCCTTTAACCTGTCTGCCTTTGAATTTGTCCCCCTTGATTTTATCCCCCTTGAATCTGTCCCCCCCTTGAATTTATCCTGCTTGAATTTATCCCCCCTTGAATTTGGCCCATCCCTTCAATTTGGACCCCCCTTAAACTTACCCCCTTTTATCTATCCCCCTTACATATGTCCCCCTGAATTTGTCCCCCCTTGAATCTGTCCCCCTCTATAATTTGCCCTTCCATTGAATCTGTTCCATCCATGAATTTGTCCCCACTTGAATCTGTCCCCCTTAAGTATGTATGTCCCCCATGAATTTGTCCCTCTTTGAATTTGTCCCCCCTCAATTTATCCCCCCTGAATTTGTCCCCCCTTGAATTTGCCCCCCTGAAGTTGTCTCCCTTGTATCTGTCCCTCCTTGAATTTACCCCCCCTTGAATTTGTCCCTCCTTGAATCTTTCCCCTCATGAATCTGTCCCCCCTTAAATATGTCCTGCTGAATTTGTCCCCCCTTGAATTATTTCCCCTCCATTATTTGGCCCCCTTTAAATCTGTTCCCCTGGAAATCTGTTCCACCCATGAATTTGTCCCCTCTTGAGTCTGTCCCCCTTTGAATTTTTCCACCCCTTGAATTTCTCACCCTTGATTGGTTAACCTCATCGATCCATTCTTTCCCACCATCCCACACAGTAGACACTCTCAAAAATCACTTAGCCTCACTCACTCTCACTCACTGCTCACTCTTTCTATCCTCCTTCTCCTAGTCGCAGGAGATATCTCTCCCGACCCCAGCCCCCATGTTATAGTAAGTCAAACCGCTTAACTGCTACACTCAGAAACCCCTCAAATCTCATTTGTATTCCCTGCATGCCTTCTGTCTCTTTTAATTGTGCCCTTTGGAATGCTCGATCAGTGTTTAATAAACTCTTCTTCATCCATGACATCTTCCTTTCTGATTCCCTTCCCTTCAATATGGTCCCCCTTGAATTTGTCCCCCTCCATAATTTAGCTCCCTTTAAATCTGTCCTCTGTCCTTTTCCACCCATGAATTTGTCTCCTCTTGAATCTATCCCCCCCTTTTATGTCCCCTCTGAATTTGTCCCCCTTTGAATTTTTCCCCCATGAATCTGTCCCCCCATAATTTGTTGCCCCTTCAAACTGCCTCCCTTTGAATTTGTCCCCCCTGTATCTATCCCCCCTTTGAATCTGTCCCCTTTGAATTTGTCACTTCAAGACTTTGTCCTCCTGCCTTAAATTTGCCCCCTCCATAAGTTGGCACCCCTTGAGTCTGTCCCCCCTTGAATTTATCCCACTTGAATTTATTCCCCCTTGAATTTGGCCCATCCCTTCAATTTGGTCCCCCTTAAACTTATCCCCCTTGAATCTATCCCCCCTTACATAAGTACCCCCTGAATTTGTCCCCCCTTGAATCTGTACCCCTTGAATTTGTACCCCCTTGAATTTGTCCCCCCTTGATTCTGTACCCCTTGAAATTGTCCCCCTCTATAATTTGCCCCCCTTTGAATCTGTACCCCTTGAATTTGTCCCCCTCCATAATTTGCCCTTCCCTTGAATCTGTTCCACCTATGAATTTGTCCCCTCTTGAATCTATCCCCCTTTTATATGTCCCCCCTGAATTTGTGCCCCTTTGATTTTTTCCCCCATGAATCTGTCCCCACATAATTTGTCGCCCCTTGATTCTGCCTCCCTTTGAATTTGTGCCACCTTGAATTTGTCCCCCTTGAATTTATACCCCCTTTTCATCTGTTCCCTTTGAATTTGACACTTTATGAATTTGTCCTCCTCCCTTGAATTTGCCCCCCTTGAATCTGTCCCTTTCCCTAATTTCTCCTCCCTTGAATTTGCCCCCTTGAATTTTTCCCCCTTGAATCTGTCCCCCCATAAATGTGTTCCCCCTTAAATATGCTCCTGAATTTGCCCCCCCTTGAATCTGCTCCCCTTTCAATTTGTCCCCCTTGACTTTATCCCCCTTTAAATGTGGACCCTCCCTTGTATTTCTTCCCCTTGAATTTATCCCCCCTTGAATCTGTTACCCCATGAATCTGCCCCCCTCAACTATGTTGCCCCTTAATTTGTCCCCCTCCACAATTTGGCCCCCTTTGAATTTGTCCCCCTTGGATTTATCCCCCCTTGAATTTGGTCCCTCCCTTGAATTTGTTCCCCCTTGAATTTATCCCTTCTTGAGTCTGACCCCTTGATAATTTGGCCCCATTGAATCTTTCCCTCTTGAATTTGTCTCCCTCCATAATTTGTCCCCCCTCGAATTTACCCCCCTTGAATTTTCCCCCCTAAATCTGTCAACCTTTGAATTTTTCTCCCCCTTGAATTTGTCCACCTTTAATCTTTCCCTCTGTGTATATGTCCCCCCTGAATTTGTCCCCCCCTTGAATTTGTCTCCCTCCATAATTTGTACCTCCTTGAATCTGTCCCCCTCTACAATTTGCCCTTCCCTTGAATCTGTTCCATCCATGAATTTGTCCCCACTTGAATCTGTGCACCTTAAGTATGTCCCCCATGAATTTGCCTCTCTTTGAATTTGTCCCCCCTCAATTTATCCCCCCTGAATTTGTCCCCCCTTGAATTTACCCCCTTTGAATTTGTCCCCCTTTGAATCTGTCCACCTTTGAATTTGTCTCCCCCTTGAATTTGTCCTCATTGAATCTGTCCCCCTGTGTATATGTCCCCTCTGAATTTGTCCCCCCTTGAATTTGTCCCCTTCCATAATTTGGCCCCCCTTGAATCTGTCCCCCCTTGATTTTATCCCCCTTAAATTTATCCCCCCTTGAATTTGGCCCATCCCTTCAATTTGGTCCCCCCTTAACTTACCCCCCTTGAATCTATCCCCCGTTACATATGTCCCCCTGAATTTGTACCCCCTTTAATCTGTCCCCCTCTATAATTTGCACTTCCCTTGAATCTGTTCCATCCATGAATTTGTCCCCACTTCAATCTGTCCCCCTTAAGTATGTCCCCCATGAATTTGTCCCTCTTTGAATTTGTCCCCCTCAATTTATCCCCCCCTGAATTTGTCCCCCCTTGAATTTACCCCACCTTGAATTTGTCCCCGTTTGAATCTGTCCACCTTTGAATTTGTCCCCCCTAGAATTTGTCCTCCTTCAATCTGTCCCCCTGTGTATATGTCCCCCCTGAATTTGTCCCCCCTTCAATTTGTCCCCTTCCATAATTTGGCCCCCTTTGAATCTGTCCCACCTTGAATTTATCCCCCTTGAATTTATCCCCCCTTGAATTTGGCCCATCCCTTCAATTTGTCCTCTGCACAATTTGTCCCCCTTTGAATTTGTCCCCCTTGAATTTGTCCCCCCCTTGAATTTAACCCCCTTGAATTTGTTCCCCTTTGAATCTGTCCACCTTTGAATTTGTCCCCCCTTGAATTTGTCCTCCTTGAATCTGTCCCCCTGTGTATATGTCCCCCCCTGAATTTGCCCCCTTCCATAATTTGGCCCCCCTTGAATCTGTCCCCCCTTGAATTTATCCCCCTTGAATTTATCCCCCCTTGAATTTTGCCCATCGCTTCAATTTGGTCCCACCTTAAACTTACCCCCCCTTGAATCTATCTCCCCTTACATATGTCCCCCTGATTTTGTCCCCCCTTGATTCTGTCCCCCTCTATAATTTACCCTTCTCTTGAATCTGTTCCATCCATGAATTTGTCCCCACTTGAATCTGTCCCCCTTAAGTATGTCCTCCATCAATTTGTCCCTCTTTGAATTTGTCCCCCCTCAATTTATCCCCCCTTGAATTTGGCCCCTCTCTTGAATTTGTTCCCCCTTGAAGTTGTCCCCCCCATAATTTCCTCTCTTTAAATAAGTCCCCTTGAATTTGTCCCCCCTTAATCTGTATCCCTTTGAATTTGGCCCCCCTTGAATTTGTCCCCCTTGATTTTATCCCCCGTTGAATCAGTCCCCCATTGAATTTGTCCCCACTTGAATTTGTCCCCCTTGAATTTATCCCCCCTTGAATCTGATCCCTCTTGAATTTATCCTCCTTTGAATTTATCCCCCTTGAATTTGGCCCATCCCTTCAATTTGGTCCCCCCTTAAACTTACCCCCCTTGAATATATCCCCCATTACATATGTCCCCGTGAATTTGTCCCCCCTTGAATCTGTCCCCCTCTATAATTTGCCCTTCCCTTGAATATGTTCCATCCATGAATTTGTCCCCACTTGAATCTGTACCCCTTAAGAATGTCCCCCATGAATTTGTCTCTCTTTGAATTTGTCCCCCCTCAATTTATCCTCCCCTGAATTTGTCCCCCCTTGAATTTACCCCCCTTGAATTTGTCCCCCTTTGAATCTGTCCACCTTTGAATTTGTCCCCCCTTTAATTTGTCCCCCTTTGAATCTGCTCCCCTTTCAATTTCTCCCCCTTGAATTTCTTTCCCCTTGAATCTGCTACCCCGTGAATATACCCCCCTCAAATATGTCACCCCTGAGTTTGTCCCCGCTTGAATTTGCCCCCTTGAGTCTGTCCCCCCTTGAATTTGGCCCCTCCCTTCAATTCGGTCCTCCTTAAACTTATCCACCTTGAATCTATCCCCCTTTGAATTTATCCCCCTTGAATTTATCCCCCCTGAATTTGGCCCATCCCTTCAATTTGGTCCCCCCTTAAACTTACCCCCCTTGAATCTCTCCCCCTTACATATGTTCTCCTGAATTTGTCCCCCCTTGAATCTGTCCCCCTCTATAATTTATTCTTCCCTTGAATATGTTCCATCCATGAATTTGTCCCCACTTGAATCTGTCCCCCTTAAGTATGTCCTCCATCAATTTGTCCCTCTTTGAATTTGTCCCCCCTCAATTTATCCCCCCTTGAATTTGGCCCCTCTCTTGAATTTGTTCCCCCTTGAAGTTGTCCCCCCCATAATTTCCTCTCTTTAAATAAGTCCCCTTGAATTTGTCCCCCCTTAATCTGTATCCCTTTGAATTTGGCCCCCCTTGAATTTGTCCCCCTTGATTTTATCCCCCGTTGAATCAGTCCCCCTTTGAATTTGTCCCCACTTGAATTTGTCCCCCTTGAATTTATCCCCCCTTGAATCTGATCCCTCTTGAATTTATCCTCCTTTGAATTTATCCCCCTTGAATTTGGCCCATCCCTTCAATTTGGTCCCCCCTTAAACTTACCCCCCTTGAATATATCCCCCATTACATATGTCCCCGTGAATTTGTCCCCCCTTGAATCTGTCCCCCTCTATAATTTGCCCTTCCCTTGAATATGTTCCATCCATGAATTTGTCCCCACTTGAATCTGTACCCCTTAAGAATGTCCCCCATGAATTTGTCTCTCTTTGAATTTGTCCCCCCTCAATTTATCCTCCCCTGAATTTGTCCCCCCTTGAATTTACCCCCCTTGAATTTGTCCCCCTTTGAATCTGTCCACCTTTGAATTTGTCCCCCCTTTAATTTGTCCCCCTTTGAATCTGCTCCCCTTTCAATTTCTCCCCCTTGAATTTCTTTCCCCTTGAATCTGCTACCCCGTGAATATACCCCCCTCAAATATGTCACCCCTGAGTTTGTCCCCGCTTGAATTTGCCCCCTTGAGTCTGTCCCCCCTTGAATTTGGCCCCTCCCTTCAATTCGGTCCTCCTTAAACTTATCCACCTTGAATCTATCCCCCTTTGAATTTATCCCCCTTGAATTTATCCCCCCTGAATTTGGCCCATCCCTTCAATTTGGTCCCCCCTTAAACTTACCCCCTTGAATCTCTCCCCCCTTACATATGTTCTCCTGAATTTGTCCCCCCTTGAATCTGTCCCCCTCTATAATTTATCCTTCCCTTGAATATGTTCCATCCATGAATTAGTCCCCACTTGAGTCTGTCCCCCTTAAGTATATCCCCCATGAATTTGTCCCTCTTTGAATTTGTCCCCCCTCAATTTATCCCCCCTTGAATTTGTCCCCTCCCTTGAATTTGTTCCCCCTTGAAGTTGTCCCCCTCCATAATTTCCCCTCTTTAAATAAGTCCCCCTGAATTTGTCGCCCCTTTAATCTGTCTCACTTTGAATTTGTCACCCCTTGAATTTGTCTCACTTGATTTTACCCCCCTTGAATCTGTCCCCCCTTTGAATTTGTCCCCCCTTGAATTTGTCCCCCTGGAATTTATCCCCCCTTGAATCTGTCCCCTCTTGAATTTATCCTCCTTTAATTTACCCCCCTTGAAATTGGCCCATCCCTTCAATTTGGTCCCCCCTTAAAATTACCCCCCCTTGAATCTATCCCACCTTACTTATGTCCCCCTGAATTTGTCCCTCTTTGAATTTGTCCCCCCTCAATTTATCCCCCCTGAATTTGTCCCTCCTTGAATTTACCCCCCTTGAATTTGGCCCCTCCCTTCAATTCGGTCCTCCTTAAACTTATCCACCTTGAATCTATCCCCCTTTGAATTTATCCCCCTTGAATTTATCCCCCCTTGAATTTGGCCCATCCCTTCAATTTGGTCCCCCCTTAAACTTACCCCCCTTGAATCTCTCCCCCCTTACTTATGTCCCCCTGAATTTGTCCCTCTTTGAATTTGTCCCCCCTCAATTTATCCCCCCTGAATTTGTCCCTCCTTGAATTTACCCCCCTTGAATTTGTCCCCCTTTGAATCTGTCCACCTTTGAATTTGTCCCCCCCTTGAATTTGTCCTCCTTTAATCTGTCCCCCTGTGTATATGTCCCCCCTGAAATTGTCCCCCCTTGAATTTGTCCCCTTCCTTATTTTATCCCCCCTTGAATCTGTCCCCCTTGAATTTATCCTCCTTTAATTTACCCCCCTTGAATTTGGCCCATCCTTTCAATTTGGTCCCCCCTTAAACTTACCCCCCCTTGAATCTATCCCACCTTACGTATGTCCCCCTGAATTTGTTCCTCTTTGAATTTGTCTCCCCTCAATTTATCCCCCCTGAATTTGTCCCTCCTTGAATTTACCTCCCTTGAATTTGTCCCCCTTTGAATCTGTCCACCTTTGAATTTGTCCCCCCCTTGAATTTGTCCTCCTTTAATCTTTCCCCCTGTGTATATGTCCCCCCTGAATTTGTCCCCCCTTGAATTTGTCCCCTTCCATAATTTAGCCCCCCCTTGAATCTGTCCCCCCTAGAATTTATCCCCCCTTGAATTTGGCCCATCCCTTCAATTTGGTCCCCCCTTAAACTTACCCCCCTTGAATCTATCCCCCCTTGAATCTGTCCCCCTGAATTTGTCCCCCCTTGATTCTGTCCCCCTCTATAATTTGCCCTTCTTTGAATATGTTCCATCCATGAATTTGTCCCCACTTGAATCTGTCCCCCTTAAGTATGTCCCCCATGAATTTGTCCCTCTTTAAATTTGTCCCCCCCTCAATTTATCCCCCCTTGAATTTGGTCCCTCCCTTGAATTTGTTCCCCCTTGAAGTTGTCCCCCTCCATAATTTCCCCTCTTTAAATAAGTCCCCCTGAATTTGTCCCCCCTTTAATCAGTCTCCCTTTGAATTTGCCCCCCTTGATTTTATCCCCCCTTGAATCTGTCCCCCCTTGAATTTATCCTGCTTGAATTTATCCCCCTTGAATTTGGCCCATCCCTTCAATTTGGACCCCCCTTAAACTTACCCCCCTTTTATCTATCCCCCTTACATATGTCCCCCTGAATTTGTCCCCCCTTGAATCTGTCCCCTCTATAATTTGCCTTTCCATTGAATCTGTTCCATCCATGAATTTGTCCCCACTTGAATCTGTCCCCCTTAAGTATGTCCCCTATGAATTTGTCCCTCTTTGAATTTGTCCCCCCTCAATTTATCCCTCCTGAATTTGTCCCCCCTTGAATTTGCCCCCCTGAATTTGTCTCCCTTGAATCTGTCCCTCCTTGAATTTACCCCCCCTTGAATTTGTCCCTCCTTGAATCTTTCCCCTCATGAATCTGTCCCCCCTTAAATGTGTCCTGCTGAATTTGTCCCCCTTGAATTATTTCCCCTCCATTATTTGGCCCCCTTTAAATCTGTTCCCCTGGAAATCTGTTCCACCCATGAATTTGTCCCCTCTTGAGTCTGTCCCCCTTTGAATTTTTCCACCCCTTGAATTTCTCACCCTTGATTGGTTAACCTCATCGATCCATTCTTTCCCACCATCCCACACAGTAGACACTCTCACAAATCACTTAACCATCTGCTCACTCTTTCTATCCTCCTTCTCCTAGTCGCAGGAGATATCTCTCCCGACCCCAGCCCCCATGTTATAGTAAGTCAAACCGCTTAACTGCTACAGTCAGAAACCCCTCAAATCTCATTTGTATTCCCTGCATGCCTTCTGTCTGTTTTAATTGTGCCCTTTGGAATGCTCGCTCAGTGTTTAATAAACTCTTCTTCATCCATGACATCTGCCTTTCTGATTCCCTTCCCTTCAATTTGGTCCCCCTTGAATTTGTCCCCCTCCATAATTTAGCTCCCTTTAAATCTGTCCTCTGTCCTTTTCCACCCATGAATTTGTCCCCTCTTGAATCTATCCCCCCCTTTTATGTCCCCTCTGAATTTGTCCCCCTTTGAATTTTTCCCCCATGAATCTGTTCCCCCATAATCTGTTGCCCCTTCAATCTGCCTCCCTTTGAATTTGTCCCCCCTTCAATTTGTCCCCCTGTATCTATCCCCCCTTTGAATCTGTCCCCTTTGAATTTGTCACTTCATGAATTTGTCCTCCTGCCTTGAATTTGCCCCACTCCATAAGTTGGCACCCCTTGAGTCTGTCCCCCCTTGAATTTATCCCACTTGAATTTATTCCCCCTTGAATTTGGCCCCTCCCTTCAATTTGGTCCCCCTTAAACTTATCCCCCCTTGAATCTATCCCCCCTTACATATGTACCCCCTGAATTTGTCCCCCCTTGAATCTGTACCCCTTGAATTTGTACCCCCTTGAATTTGTCCCCCCTTGATTCTGTACCCCTTGAATTTGTCCCCCTCTATAATTTGCCCCCCTTTGAATCTGTACCCCTTGAATTTGTCCCCTTCCATAATTTGCCCTTCCCTTGAATCTGTTCCACCTATGAATTTGTCCCCTCTTGAATCTATCCCCCTTTTATATGTCCCCCCTGAATTTGTGCCCCTTTGATTTTTTCCCCCATGAATCTGTCCCCACATAATTTGTCGCCCCTTGATTCTGCCTCCCTTTGAATTTGTGCCCCCTTGAATTTGTCCCCCTTGAATTTATACCCCCTTTTCATCTGTCCCCTTTGAATTTGACACTTTATGAATTTGTCCTCCTCCCTTGAATTTGCCCCCCTTGAATCTGTCCCTTTCCCTAATTTCTCCTCCCTTGAATTTGCCCCCTTGAAATTTTCCCCCTTGAATCTGTCCCCCCATAAATGTGTTCCCCCTTAAATATGCCCCTGAATTTGCCCCCCCTTGAATCTGCTCCCCTTTCAATTTGTCCCCCTTGACTTTATCCCCCTTTAAATGTGGAACCTCCCTTGTATTTCTTCCCCTTGAATTTATCCCCCCTTGAATCTGGTACCCCGTGAATCTGCCCCCCTCAACTATGTTGCCCCTTAATTTGTCCCCCTCCACAATTTGGCCCCCTTTGAATTTGTCCCCCTTGGATTTATCCCCCCTTGAATTTGGTCCCTCCCTTGAATTTATCCCTTCTTGAATCTGACCCCTTGATAATTTGGCCCCATTGAATCTTTCCCTCTTGAATTTGTCTCCCTCCATAATTTGTCCCCCCTCGAATTTACCCCCCTTGAATTTTCCCCTAAATCTGTCAACCTTTGAATTTGTCCCCCCCTTGAATTTGTCCTCCTTTAATCTTTCCCCCTGTGTATATGTCCCCCTGAATTTGTCCCCCCCTTAACTTTGTCTCCCTCCATAATTTGTACCCCCTTGAATCTGTCCCCCTCTATAATTTGCCCTTCCCTTGAATCTGTTCCATCCATGAATTTGTCCCCACTTGAATCTGTGCACCTTAAGTATGTCCCCCATGAATTTGACCCTCTTTGAATTTGTCCCCCCTTGAATTTACCCCCCTTGAATTTGTCCCTCTTTGAATCTGTCCACCTTTGAATTTGTCTCCCCCTTGAATTTGTCCTCATTGAATCTGCACCCCTGTGTATATGTCCCCTCTGAATTTGTCCCCCTTGAATTTGTCCCCTTCCATAATTTGGCCCCCCTTGATTTTGTCCCCTTCCATAATTTGGCCCCCCTTGATTTTATCCCCCTTAAATTTATCCCCCCTTGAATTTGGCCCATCCCTTCAATTTGGTTCCCCCTTAAACTTACCCCCCTTGAATCTATCCCCCTTACATATGTCCCCCTGAATTTGTCCCCCCTTGAATCTGTCTCCCTCTATAATTTGCCCTTCCCTTGAATCTGTTCCATCCATAAATTTGTCCCCAATTGAATCTGTCCACCTTATGTATGTCCCCCATGAATTTGCCCCTCTTTGAATTTGTCCCCCCTAAATTAATCCCCCCTTGAATTTGACCCCTCCCTTGAATTTGTCCCCCCTTGAAGTTGTCCCCCTCCATAATTTCTCCTCTTTAAATAAGTCCCCCTGAATTTTCCCCCCCTTGCTCTGTCTCCCTTTGAATTTGTCCCCCCTTGAATTTGTGCCCCTTGATTTTATCCCCCTTGAATCCGTCCCCCTTTGAATTTGTCCCCCCTTGAATTTGTCCCCCTTGAATTTATCCCCCCTTGAATCTGTCCCCTCTTGAATTTATCCTCCTTGAATTTACCCCCCCTTGAATTTGGCCCATCCCTTCAATTTGGTCCCCCCTTAACCTTACCCCCCCTTGAATCTATCCCCCCTTACGTATGTCCCCCTGAATTTCTCCCACCTTGAATCTGTCCCCTCTATAATTTGCCCTTCCCTTGAATCTGTTCCATCCATGAATTTGTCCCCCCTTGAATCTGTACCCCTTAAATATGTCCCCCATGAATTTGTCCCTCTTTGAATTTGGCCCCCCTCAATTTTGTCCCCCTGAATTTGTCCCCCCTTGAATTTAACCCCCTTGAATTTGTCCCCCCCTTGAATTTGTCCTCCTTGAATCTGTCCACCCATGTATATGTCCCCCCCTGAATTTGGCCCCTTCCATAATTTATCCCCCCTTGAATCTGTCCCCTCTTGAATTTATCCTTCTTTAATTTACCCCCCTTGTATTTGGCCCATCCCTTCAATTTGGTCCCCCTTAAACTTACCCCCCCTTGAATCTATCCCACCTTACGTATATCCCCCTGAATTTGTCCCTCTTTGAATTTGTTCCCCCTCACTTTATCCCCCCTGAATTTGACCCTCCTTGAATTTACCCCCCTTGAATTTGTCCCCCTTTGACTCTGTCCACCTTTAAATTTGTCCCACCCTCAATTTAACCCCACTTGAATTTGGCCCATCCTTTCAATTTGGTCCCCCCTTAAACTTACCCCCCCCTTCAATCTATCCCACCGTACGTATGTCCCCCTGAATTTGTCCCTCTTTGAATTTGTCTCCCCTCAATTTATCCCCCCTGAATTTGTCCCTCCTTGAATTTAACCCCCTTGAATTTGTCCCCCTTTGAATCTGTCCACCTTTGAATTTGTCCCCCCCTTGAATTTGTCCTCCTTTAATCTTTCCCCCTGTGTATATGTCCCCCCTGAATTTGTCCCCCCTTGAATTTGTCCCCTTCCATAATTTAGCCCCCCTTGAATCTGTCCCCCCTAGAATTTATCCCCCCTTGAATTTGGCCCATCCCTTCAATCTGGTCCCCCCTTAAACTTACCCCCCTTGAATCTATCCCCCCTTGAATCTGTCCCCCTGAATTTGTCCCCCTTTGATTCTGTCCCCCTCTATAATTTGCCCTTCTTTGAATATGTTCCATCCATGAATTTGTCCCCACTTGAATCTGTCCCCCTTAAGTATGTCCCCCATGAATTTGTCCCTCTTTAAATTTGTCCCCCCCTCAATTTATCCCCCCTTGAATTTGGTCCCTCCCTTGAATTTGTTCCCCCTTGAAGTTGTCCCCCTCCATAATTTCCCCTCTTTAAATAAGTCCCCCTGAATTTGTCCCCCCTTTAATCTGTCTCCCTTTGAATTTGCCCCCCTTGATTTTATCCCCCCTTGAATCTGTCCCCCCTTGAATTTATCCTGCTTGAATTTATCCCCCCTTGAATTTGGCCCATCCCTTCAATTTGGACCCCCCTTAAACTTAACCCCCTTTTATCTATCCCCCTTACATATGTCCCCCTGAATTTGCCCCCCTTGAATCTGTCCCCCTCTATAATTTGCCCTTAAATTGAATCTGTTCCATCCATGAATTTGTCCCCACTTGAATCTGTCCCCCTTAAGTATGTCCCTCATGAATTTGTCCCTCTTTGAATTTGTCCCCCCTCAATTTATCCCCCCTGAATTTGTCCCCCCTTGAATTTGCCCCCCTGAATTTGTCTCCCTTGAATCTGTCTCTCCTTGAATTTACCCCCCCTTGAATTTGTCCCCCCTTGAATCTTTCCCTTCATGAATCTGTCCCCCCTTAAATATGTCCTGCTGAATTTGTCCCCCCTTGAATTTGTTCCCCTCCATTATTTGGCCCCCTTTAAATCTGTTCCCCTGGAAATCTGTTCCACCCATGAATTTGTCCCTTCTTGAGTCTGTCCCCCTTTGAATTTTTCCACCCCTTGAATTTCTCACCCTTGATTGGTTAACCTCATCGATCCATTCTTTCCCACCATACCACACAGTAGACACTCTCACAAATCACTTAATTATCTGCTCACTCTTTCTATCCTCCTTCTCTTAGTTGCAGGAGATATCTCTCCCGACCCCAGCCCCCATGTTATAGTAAGTCATACCGCTTAACTGCTACAGTCAGAAACCCCTCAAATCTCATTTGTATTCCCTGCATGCCTTCTGTCTGTTTTAATTGTGCCCTTTGGAATGCTCGCTCAGTGTTTAATAAACTCTTCTTCATCCATGACATCTGCCTTTCTGATTCCCTTCCCTTCAATTTGGTCCCCCTTGAATTTGTCCCCCTCCATAATTTAGCTCCC
This sequence comes from Dendrobates tinctorius, assembly GCF_039654945.1. NCBI lineage: Eukaryota > Metazoa > Chordata > Amphibia > Anura > Dendrobatidae > Dendrobates > Dendrobates tinctorius. The sequence continues at coordinate 19,841,238 of NW_027361838.1, read as the reverse complement.
TTTAAATCTGTCCTCTGTCCTTTTCCACCCATGAATTTGTCCCCTCTTGAATCTATCCCCCCCTTTTATGTCCCCTCTGAATTTGTCCCCCTTTGAATTTTTCCCCCATGAATCTGTCCCCCCATAATCTGCTGCCCCTTCAATCTGCCTCCCTTTGAATTTGTCCCCCCTTCAATTTGTCCCCCCTGTATCTATCCCCCCTTTGAATCTGTCTCCTTTGAATTTGTCACTTCATGAATTTGTCCTCCTGCCTTGAATTTGCCCCCCTCCATAAGTTGGCACCCCTTGAGTCTGTCCCCAATTGAATTTATCCCACTTTACATATGTACCCCCTGAATTTGTCCCCCCTTGAATCTGTACCCCTTGAATTTGGCCCCTCCCTTCAATTTGGTCCCCCTTAAACTTATCCCCCCTTGAATCTATCCCCCCTTACATATGTACCCCCTGAATTTGTCCCCCCTTGAATCTGTACCTCTTGAATTTGTACCCCCTTGAATTTGTCCCCCCTTGATTCTGTACCCCTTGAACTTGTCCCCCTCTATAATTTGCCCCCCTTTGAATGTGTACCCCTTGAATTTGTCCCCCTCCATAATTTGCCCTTCCCTTGAATCTGTTCCACCTATGAATTTGTCCCCTCTTGAATCTATCCCCCTTTTATATGTCCCCCCTGAATTTGTGCCCCTTTGATTTTTTCCCCCATGAATCTGTCCCCACATAATTTGTCGCCCCTTGATTCTGCCTCCCTTTGAAATTGTGCCCCCTTGAATTTGTCCCCCTTGAATTTATACCCCCTTTTCATCTGTCCCCTTTGAATTTGACACTTTATGAATTTGTCCTCCTCCCTTGAATTTGCCCCCCTTTAATCTGTCCCTTTCCCTAATTTCTCCTCCCTTGAATTTGCCCCCTTGAATTTTTCCCCCTTGAATCTGTCCCCCCATGTGTTCCCCCTTAAATATGCCCCTGAATTTGCCCCCCCTTGAATCTGCTCCCCTTTCAATTTGTCCCCCTTGACTTTATCCCCCTTTAAATGTGGAACCTCCCTTGTATTTCTTCCCCTTGAATTTATCCCCCCTTGAATCTGTTACCCCGTGAATCTGCCCCCTCAACTATGTTGCCCCTTAATTGTCCCCCTCCACAATTTGGCCCCCTTTGAATGTGTCCCCCTTGGATTTATCCCCCCTTGAATTTGGTCCCTCCCTTGAATTTATCCCTTCTTGAATCTGACCCCTTGATAATTTGGCCCCATTGAATCTTTCCCTCTTGAATTTGTCTTCCTCCATAATTTGTCCCCCCTCGAATTTACCCCCCTTGAATTTTCCCCCCTAAATCTGTCCACCTTTGAATTTGTCCCCCCCTTGAATTTGTCCTCCTTTAATCTATCCCCCTGTGTATATGTCCCCCCTGAATTTGTTCCCCCTTGAATTTGTCTCCCTCCATAATTTGTACCTCCTTGAATCTGTCCCCCTCTATAATTTGCCCTTCCCTTGAATCTGTTCCATCCATGAATTTGTCCCCACTTGAATCTGTGCACCTTAAGTATGTCCCCCATGAATTTGCCCCTCTTTGAATTTGTCCCCCCTCAATTTATTCCCCTTGAATTTGTCCCCCCTTGAATTTACCCCCCTTGAATTTGTCCCCCTTTGAATCTGTCCACCTTTGAATTTGTCTCCCCCTTGAATCTGTCCTCATTGAATCTGCAGCCCTGTGTATATGTCCCCTCTGAATTTGTCCCCCCTTGAATTTGGTCCCTTCCATAATTTGGCCCCCCTTGAATCTGTCCCCCCTTGATTTTATCCCCCTTAAATTTATCCCCCCTTGAATTTGGCCCCTCCCTTCAATTCGGTCCTCCTTAAACTTATCCACCTTGAATCTATCCCCCTTTGAATTTATCCCCCTTGAATTTATCCCCCCTTGAATTTGGCCCATCCCTTCAATTTGGTCCCCCCTTAAACTTACCCCCCTTGAATCTCTCCCCCCATACATATGCCCCCCCGAATTTGTCCCCCCTTGAATCTGTCCCCCTCTATAATTTATGCTTCCCTTGAATATGTTCCATCCATGAATTTGTCCCCACTTGAGTCTGTCCCCCTTAAGTATATCCCCCTTGAATCTATCCCCCTTTGAATTTATCCCCCTTGAATTTATCCCCCCTTGAATTTGTCCCCTCCCTTGAATTTGTTCCCCCTTGAAGTTGTCCCCCTCCATAATTTCCCCTCTTTAAATAAGTCCCCCTGAATTTGTCACTCCTTTAATCTGTCTCACTTTGAATTTGTCACCCCTTGAATTTGTCCCCCTTGATTTTATCCCCCCTTGAATCTGTCCCCCCATGAATTTGTCCCCCTTGATTTTATCCCCCTTGAATCTGTCCTTCTTTGAATTTGTCCCCCCTTGAATTTGTCCCCCTTGATTTTCTCCCCATTGAATCTCTCCCCCCTTGAATTTGTCCCCCCTTGAATTTGTCCCCCTTGAATTTATCCCCCCTTGAATCTGTCCCCTCTTGAATTTATCCTCCTTTAATTTACCCCCTTGAATTTGGCCCATCCCTTCTATTTGGTCACCCCTTAAACTTACCCCCCCTTGAATCTATCCCACCTTACTTATGTCCCCCTGAATATGTCCCTCTTTGAATTTGTCCCCCCTCAATTTATCCCCCCTGAATTTGTTCCTCCTTGAATTTACCCCCCTTGAATTTGTCCCCCTTTGAATCTGTTCACCTTTGAATTTGTCCCCCCCTTGAATTTGTCCTCCTTTAATCTGTCCCCCTGTGTATATGTCCCCCCTGAATTTGTCCCCTTCCTTATTTTATCCCCCCTTGAATCTGTCCCCTCTTGAATTTATCCTCCTTTAATTTACCCTCCTTGAATTTGGCCCATCCTTTCAATTTGGTCCCCCCTTAAACTTACCCCCCCTTGAATCTATCCCACCTTACGTATGTCCCCCTGAATTTGTCCCTCTTTGAATTTGTCTCCCCTCAATTTATCCCCCCTGAATTTGTCCCTCCTTGAATTTACCTCCCTTGAATTTGTCCCCCTTTGAATCTGTCCACCTTTGAATTTGTCCCCCCCTTGAATTTGTCCTCCTTTAATCTTTCCCCCTGTCTATATGTCCCCCCTGAATTTGTCCCCCCTTGAATTTGTCCCCTTCCATAATTTAGCCCCCCTTGAATCTGTCCCCCCTAGAATTTATCCCCCCTTGAATTTGGCCCATCCCTTCAATTTGGTCCCCCCTTAAACTTACCCCCCTTGAATCTATCCCCCCTTGAATCTGTCCCCCTGAATTTGTCCCCCTTGATTCTGTCCCCCTCTATAATTTGCCCTTCTTTGAATATGTTCCATCCATGAATTTGTCCCCACTTGAATCTGTCCCCCTTAAGTATGTCCCCCATGAATTTGTCCCTCTTTAAATTTGTCCCCCCCTCAATTTATCCCCCCTTGAATTTGGTCCCTCCCTTGAATTTGTTCCCCCTTGAAGTTGTCCCCCTCCATAATTTCCCCTCTTTAAATGATTCCCCCTGAATTTATCCCCCCTTTAACCTGTCTGCCTTTGAATTTGTCCCCCTTGATTTTATCCCCCTTGAATCTGTCCCCCCTTGAATTTATCCTGCTTGAATTTATCCCCCCTTGAATTTGGCCCATCCCTTCAATTTGGACCCCCCTTAAACTTACCCCCTTTTATCTATCCCCCTTACATATGTCCCCCTGAATTTGTCCCCCCTTGAATCTGTCCCCCTCTATAATTTGCCCTTCCATTGAATCTGTTCCATCCATGAATTTGTCCCCACTTGAATCTGTCCCCCTTAAGTATGTATGTCCCCCATGAATTTGTCCCTCTTTGAATTTGTCCCCCCTCAATTTATCCCCCCTGAATTTGTCCCCCCTTGAATTTGCCCCCCTGAAGTTGTCTCCCTTGTATCTGTCCCTCCTTGAATTTACCCCCCCTTGAATTTGTCCCTCCTTGAATCTTTCCCCTCATGAATCTGTCCCCCCTTAAATATGTCCTGCTGAATTTGTCCCCCCTTGAATTATTTCCCCTCCATTATTTGGCCCCCTTTAAATCTGTTCCCCTGGAAATCTGTTCCACCCATGAATTTGTCCCCTCTTGAGTCTGTCCCCCTTTGAATTTTTCCACCCCTTGAATTTCTCACCCTTGATTGGTTAACCTCATCGATCCATTCTTTCCCACCATCCCACACAGTAGACACTCTCAAAAATCACTTAGCCTCACTCACTCTCACTCACTGCTCACTCTTTCTATCCTCCTTCTCCTAGTCGCAGGAGATATCTCTCCCGACCCCAGCCCCCATGTTATAGTAAGTCAAACCGCTTAACTGCTACAGTCAGAAACCCCTCAAATCTCATTTGTATTCCCTGCATGCCTTCTGTCTGTTTTAATTGTGCCCTTTGGAATGCTCGCTCAGTGTTTAATAAACTCTTCTTCATCCATGACATCTGCCTTTCTGATTCCCTTCCCTTCAATTTGGTCCCCCTTGAATTTGTCCCCCTCCATAATTTAGCTCCCTTTAAATCTGTCCTCTGTCCTTTTCCACCCATGAATTTGTCCCCTCTTGAATCTATCCCCCCCTTTTATGTCCCCTCTGAATTTGTCCCCCTTTGAATTTTTCCCCCATGAATCTGTTCCCCCATAATCTGTTGCCCCTTCAATCTGCCTCCCTTTGAATTTGTCCCCCCTTCAATTTGTCCCCCTGTATCTATCCCCCCTTTGAATCTGTCCCCTTTGAATTTGTCACTTCATGAATTTGTCCTCCTGCCTTGAATTTGCCCCACTCCATAAGTTGGCACCCCTTGAGTCTGTCCCCCCTTGAATTTATCCCACTTGAATTTATTCCCCCTTGAATTTGGCCCCTCCCTTCAATTTGGTCCCCCTTAAACTTATCCCCCCTTGAATCTATCCCCCCTTACATATGTACCCCCTGAATTTGTCCCCCCTTGAATCTGTACCCCTTGAATTTGTACCCCCTTGAATTTGTCCCCCCTTGATTCTGTACCCCTTGAATTTGTCCCCCTCTATAATTTGCCCCCCTTTGAATCTGTACCCCTTGAATTTGTCCCCTTCCATAATTTGCCCTTCCCTTGAATCTGTTCCACCTATGAATTTGTCCCCTCTTGAATCTATCCCCCTTTTATATGTCCCCCCTGAATTTGTGCCCCTTTGATTTTTTCCCCCATGAATCTGTCCCCACATAATTTGTCGCCCCTTGATTCTGCCTCCCTTTGAATTTGTGCCCCCTTGAATTTGTCCCCCTTGAATTTATACCCCCTTTTCATCTGTCCCCTTTGAATTTGACACTTTATGAATTTGTCCTCCTCCCTTGAATTTGCCCCCCTTGAATCTGTCCCTTTCCCTAATTTCTCCTCCCTTGAATTTGCCCCCTTGAAATTTTCCCCCTTGAATCTGTCCCCCCATAAATGTGTTCCCCCTTAAATATGCCCCTGAATTTGCCCCCCCTTGAATCTGCTCCCCTTTCAATTTGTCCCCCTTGACTTTATCCCCCTTTAAATGTGGAACCTCCCTTGTATTTCTTCCCCTTGAATTTATCCCCCCTTGAATCTGGTACCCCGTGAATCTGCCCCCCTCAACTATGTTGCCCCTTAATTTGTCCCCCTCCACAATTTGGCCCCCTTTGAATTTGTCCCCCTTGGATTTATCCCCCCTTGAATTTGGTCCCTCCCTTGAATTTATCCCTTCTTGAATCTGACCCCTTGATAATTTGGCCCCATTGAATCTTTCCCTCTTGAATTTGTCTCCCTCCATAATTTGTCCCCCCTCGAATTTACCCCCCTTGAATTTTCCCCTAAATCTGTCAACCTTTGAATTTGTCCCCCCCTTGAATTTGTCCTCCTTTAATCTTTCCCCCTGTGTATATGTCCCCCTGAATTTGTCCCCCCCTTAACTTTGTCTCCCTCCATAATTTGTACCCCCTTGAATCTGTCCCCCTCTATAATTTGCCCTTCCCTTGAATCTGTTCCATCCATGAATTTGTCCCCACTTGAATCTGTGCACCTTAAGTATGTCCCCCATGAATTTGACCCTCTTTGAATTTGTCCCCCCTTGAATTTACCCCCCTTGAATTTGTCCCTCTTTGAATCTGTCCACCTTTGAATTTGTCTCCCCCTTGAATTTGTCCTCATTGAATCTGCACCCCTGTGTATATGTCCCCTCTGAATTTGTCCCCCTTGAATTTGTCCCCTTCCATAATTTGGCCCCCCTTGATTTTGTCCCCTTCCATAATTTGGCCCCCCTTGATTTTATCCCCCTTAAATTTATCCCCCCTTGAATTTGGCCCATCCCTTCAATTTGGTTCCCCCTTAAACTTACCCCCCTTGAATCTATCCCCCTTACATATGTCCCCCTGAATTTGTCCCCCCTTGAATCTGTCTCCCTCTATAATTTGCCCTTCCCTTGAATCTGTTCCATCCATAAATTTGTCCCCAATTGAATCTGTCCACCTTATGTATGTCCCCCATGAATTTGCCCCTCTTTGAATTTGTCCCCCCTAAATTAATCCCCCCTTGAATTTGACCCCTCCCTTGAATTTGTCCCCCCTTGAAGTTGTCCCCCTCCATAATTTCTCCTCTTTAAATAAGTCCCCCTGAATTTTCCCCCCCTTGCTCTGTCTCCCTTTGAATTTGTCCCCCCTTGAATTTGTGCCCCTTGATTTTATCCCCCTTGAATCCGTCCCCCTTTGAATTTGTCCCCCCTTGAATTTGTCCCCCTTGAATTTATCCCCCCTTGAATCTGTCCCCTCTTGAATTTATCCTCCTTGAATTTACCCCCCCTTGAATTTGGCCCATCCCTTCAATTTGGTCCCCCCTTAACCTTACCCCCCCTTGAATCTATCCCCCCTTACGTATGTCCCCCTGAATTTCTCCCACCTTGAATCTGTCCCCTCTATAATTTGCCCTTCCCTTGAATCTGTTCCATCCATGAATTTGTCCCCCCTTGAATCTGTACCCCTTAAATATGTCCCCCATGAATTTGTCCCTCTTTGAATTTGGCCCCCCTCAATTTTGTCCCCCTGAATTTGTCCCCCCTTGAATTTAACCCCCTTGAATTTGTCCCCCCCTTGAATTTGTCCTCCTTGAATCTGTCCACCCATGTATATGTCCCCCCCTGAATTTGGCCCCTTCCATAATTTATCCCCCCTTGAATCTGTCCCCTCTTGAATTTATCCTTCTTTAATTTACCCCCCTTGTATTTGGCCCATCCCTTCAATTTGGTCCCCCTTAAACTTACCCCCCCTTGAATCTATCCCACCTTACGTATATCCCCCTGAATTTGTCCCTCTTTGAATTTGTTCCCCCTCACTTTATCCCCCCTGAATTTGACCCTCCTTGAATTTACCCCCCTTGAATTTGTCCCCCTTTGACTCTGTCCACCTTTAAATTTGTCCCACCCTCAATTTAACCCCACTTGAATTTGGCCCATCCTTTCAATTTGGTCCCCCCTTAAACTTACCCCCCCCTTCAATCTATCCCACCGTACGTATGTCCCCCTGAATTTGTCCCTCTTTGAATTTGTCTCCCCTCAATTTATCCCCCCTGAATTTGTCCCTCCTTGAATTTAACCCCCTTGAATTTGTCCCCCTTTGAATCTGTCCACCTTTGAATTTGTCCCCCCCTTGAATTTGTCCTCCTTTAATCTTTCCCCCTGTGTATATGTCCCCCCTGAATTTGTCCCCCCTTGAATTTGTCCCCTTCCATAATTTAGCCCCCCTTGAATCTGTCCCCCCTAGAATTTATCCCCCCTTGAATTTGGCCCATCCCTTCAATCTGGTCCCCCCTTAAACTTACCCCCCTTGAATCTATCCCCCCTTGAATCTGTCCCCCTGAATTTGTCCCCCTTTGATTCTGTCCCCCTCTATAATTTGCCCTTCTTTGAATATGTTCCATCCATGAATTTGTCCCCACTTGAATCTGTCCCCCTTAAGTATGTCCCCCATGAATTTGTCCCTCTTTAAATTTGTCCCCCCCTCAATTTATCCCCCCTTGAATTTGGTCCCTCCCTTGAATTTGTTCCCCCTTGAAGTTGTCCCCCTCCATAATTTCCCCTCTTTAAATAAGTCCCCCTGAATTTGTCCCCCCTTTAATCTGTCTCCCTTTGAATTTGCCCCCCTTGATTTTATCCCCCCTTGAATCTGTCCCCCCTTGAATTTATCCTGCTTGAATTTATCCCCCCTTGAATTTGGCCCATCCCTTCAATTTGGACCCCCCTTAAACTTAACCCCCTTTTATCTATCCCCCTTACATATGTCCCCCTGAATTTGCCCCCCTTGAATCTGTCCCCCTCTATAATTTGCCCTTAAATTGAATCTGTTCCATCCATGAATTTGTCCCCACTTGAATCTGTCCCCCTTAAGTATGTCCCTCATGAATTTGTCCCTCTTTGAATTTGTCCCCCCTCAATTTATCCCCCCTGAATTTGTCCCCCCTTGAATTTGCCCCCCTGAATTTGTCTCCCTTGAATCTGTCTCTCCTTGAATTTACCCCCCCTTGAATTTGTCCCCCCTTGAATCTTTCCCTTCATGAATCTGTCCCCCCTTAAATATGTCCTGCTGAATTTGTCCCCCCTTGAATTTGTTCCCCTCCATTATTTGGCCCCCTTTAAATCTGTTCCCCTGGAAATCTGTTCCACCCATGAATTTGTCCCTTCTTGAGTCTGTCCCCCTTTGAATTTTTCCACCCCTTGAATTTCTCACCCTTGATTGGTTAACCTCATCGATCCATTCTTTCCCACCATACCACACAGTAGACACTCTCACAAATCACTTAATTATCTGCTCACTCTTTCTATCCTCCTTCTCTTAGTTGCAGGAGATATCTCTCCCGACCCCAGCCCCCATGTTATAGTAAGTCATACCGCTTAACTGCTACAGTCAGAAACCCCTCAAATCTCATTTGTATTCCCTGCATGCCTTCTGTCTGTTTTAATTGTGCCCTTTGGAATGCTCGCTCAGTGTTTAATAAACTCTTCTTCATCCATGACATCTGCCTTTCTGATTCCCTTCCCTTCAATTTGGTCCCCCTTGAATTTGTCCCCCTCCATAATTTAGCTCCCTTTAAATCTGTCCTCTGTCCTTTTCCACCCATGAATTTGTCCCCTCTTGAATCTATCCCCCCCTTTTATGTCCCCTCTGAATTTGTCCCCCTTTGAATTTTTCCCCCATGAATCTGTCCCCCCATAATCTGCTGCCCCTTCAATCTGCCTCCCTTTGAATTTGTCCCCCCTTCAATTTGTCCCCCCTGTATCTATCCCCCCTTTGAATCTGTCTCCTTTGAATTTGTCACTTCATGAATTTGTCCTCCTGCCTTGAATTTGCCCCCCTCCATAAGTTGGCACCCCTTGAGTCTGTCCCCAATTGAATTTATCCCACTTTACATATGTACCCCCTGAATTTGTCCCCCCTTGAATCTGTACCCCTTGAATTTGGCCCCTCCCTTCAATTTGGTCCCCCTTAAACTTATCCCCCCTTGAATCTATCCCCCCTTACATATGTACCCCCTGAATTTGTCCCCCCTTGAATCTGTACCTCTTGAATTTGTACCCCCTTGAATTTGTCCCCCCTTGATTCTGTACCCCTTGAACTTGTCCCCCTCTATAATTTGCCCCCCTTTGAATGTGTACCCCTTGAATTTGTCCCCCTCCATAATTTGCCCTTCCCTTGAATCTGTTCCACCTATGAATTTGTCCCCTCTTGAATCTATCCCCCTTTTATATGTCCCCCCTGAATTTGTGCCCCTTTGATTTTTTCCCCCATGAATCTGTCCCCACATAATTTGTCGCCCCTTGATTCTGCCTCCCTTTGAAATTGTGCCCCCTTGAATTTGTCCCCCTTGAATTTATACCCCCTTTTCATCTGTCCCCTTTGAATTTGACACTTTATGAATTTGTCCTCCTCCCTTGAATTTGCCCCCCTTTAATCTGTCCCTTTCCCTAATTTCTCCTCCCTTGAATTTGCCCCCTTGAATTTTTCCCCCTTGAATCTGTCCCCCCATGTGTTCCCCCTTAAATATGCCCCTGAATTTGCCCCCCCTTGAATCTGCTCCCCTTTCAATTTGTCCCCCTTGACTTTATCCCCCTTTAAATGTGGAACCTCCCTTGTATTTCTTCCCCTTGAATTTATCCCCCCTTGAATCTGTTACCCCGTGAATCTGCCCCCTCAACTATGTTGCCCCTTAATTGTCCCCCTCCACAATTTGGCCCCCTTTGAATGTGTCCCCCTTGGATTTATCCCCCCTTGAATTTGGTCCCTCCCTTGAATTTATCCCTTCTTGAATCTGACCCCTTGATAATTTGGCCCCATTGAATCTTTCCCTCTTGAATTTGTCTTCCTCCATAATTTGTCCCCCCTCGAATTTACCCCCCTTGAATTTTCCCCCCTAAATCTGTCCACCTTTGAATTTGTCCCCCCCTTGAATTTGTCCTCCTTTAATCTATCCCCCTGTGTATATGTCCCCCCTGAATTTGTTCCCCCTTGAATTTGTCTCCCTCCATAATTTGTACCTCCTTGAATCTGTCCCCCTCTATAATTTGCCCTTCCCTTGAATCTGTTCCATCCATGAATTTGTCCCCACTTGAATCTGTGCACCTTAAGTATGTCCCCCATGAATTTGCCCCTCTTTGAATTTGTCCCCCCTCAATTTATTCCCCTTGAATTTGTCCCCCCTTGAATTTACCCCCCTTGAATTTGTCCCCCTTTGAATCTGTCCACCTTTGAATTTGTCTCCCCCTTGAATCTGTCCTCATTGAATCTGCAGCCCTGTGTATATGTCCCCTCTGAATTTGTCCCCCCTTGAATTTGGTCCCTTCCATAATTTGGCCCCCCTTGAATCTGTCCCCCCTTGATTTTATCCCCCTTAAATTTATCCCCCCTTGAATTTGGCCCCTCCCTTCAATTCGGTCCTCCTTAAACTTATCCACCTTGAATCTATCCCCCTTTGAATTTATCCCCCTTGAATTTATCCCCCCTTGAATTTGGCCCATCCCTTCAATTTGGTCCCCCCTTAAACTTACCCCCCTTGAATCTCTCCCCCCATACATATGCCCCCCCGAATTTGTCCCCCCTTGAATCTGTCCCCCTCTATAATTTATGCTTCCCTTGAATATGTTCCATCCATGAATTTGTCCCCACTTGAGTCTGTCCCCCTTAAGTATATCCCCCTTGAATCTATCCCCCTTTGAATTTATCCCCCTTGAATTTATCCCCCCTTGAATTTGTCCCCTCCCTTGAATTTGTTCCCCCTTGAAGTTGTCCCCCTCCATAATTTCCCCTCTTTAAATAAGTCCCCCTGAATTTGTCACTCCTTTAATCTGTCTCACTTTGAATTTGTCACCCCTTGAATTTGTCCCCCTTGATTTTATCCCCCCTTGAATCTGTCCCCCCATGAATTTGTCCCCCTTGATTTTATCCCCCTTGAATCTGTCCTTCTTTGAATTTGTCCCCCCTTGAATTTGTCCCCCTTGATTTTCTCCCCATTGAATCTCTCCCCCCTTGAATTTGTCCCCCCTTGAATTTGTCCCCCTTGAATTTATCCCCCCTTGAATCTGTCCCCTCTTGAATTTATCCTCCTTTAATTTACCCCCTTGAATTTGGCCCATCCCTTCTATTTGGTCACCCCTTAAACTTACCCCCCCTTGAATCTATCCCACCTTACTTATGTCCCCCTGAATATGTCCCTCTTTGAATTTGTCCCCCCTCAATTTATCCCCCCTGAATTTGTTCCTCCTTGAATTTACCCCCCTTGAATTTGTCCCCCTTTGAATCTGTTCACCTTTGAATTTGTCCCCCCCTTGAATTTGTCCTCCTTTAATCTGTCCCCCTGTGTATATGTCCCCCCTGAATTTGTCCCCTTCCTTATTTTATCCCCCCTTGAATCTGTCCCCTCTTGAATTTATCCTCCTTTAATTTACCCTCCTTGAATTTGGCCCATCCTTTCAATTTGGTCCCCCCTTAAACTTACCCCCCCTTGAATCTATCCCACCTTACGTATGTCCCCCTGAATTTGTCCCTCTTTGAATTTGTCTCCCCTCAATTTATCCCCCCTGAATTTGTCCCTCCTTGAATTTACCTCCCTTGAATTTGTCCCCCTTTGAATCTGTCCACCTTTGAATTTGTCCCCCCCTTGAATTTGTCCTCCTTTAATCTTTCCCCCTGTCTATATGTCCCCCCTGAATTTGTCCCCCCTTGAATTTGTCCCCTTCCATAATTTAGCCCCCCTTGAATCTGTCCCCCCTAGAATTTATCCCCCCTTGAATTTGGCCCATCCCTTCAATTTGGTCCCCCCTTAAACTTACCCCCCTTGAATCTATCCCCCCTTGAATCTGTCCCCCTGAATTTGTCCCCCTTGATTCTGTCCCCCTCTATAATTTGCCCTTCTTTGAATATGTTCCATCCATGAATTTGTCCCCACTTGAATCTGTCCCCCTTAAGTATGTCCCCCATGAATTTGTCCCTCTTTAAATTTGTCCCCCCCTCAATTTATCCCCCCTTGAATTTGGTCCCTCCCTTGAATTTGTTCCCCCTTGAAGTTGTCCCCCTCCATAATTTCCCCTCTTTAAATGATTCCCCCTGAATTTATCCCCCCTTTAACCTGTCTGCCTTTGAATTTGTCCCCCTTGATTTTATCCCCCTTGAATCTGTCCCCCCTTGAATTTATCCTGCTTGAATTTATCCCCCCTTGAATTTGGCCCATCCCTTCAATTTGGACCCCCCTTAAACTTACCCCCTTTTATCTATCCCCCTTACATATGTCCCCCTGAATTTGTCCCCCCTTGAATCTGTCCCCCTCTATAATTTGCCCTTCCATTGAATCTGTTCCATCCATGAATTTGTCCCCACTTGAATCTGTCCCCCTTAAGTATGTATGTCCCCCATGAATTTGTCCCTCTTTGAATTTGTCCCCCCTCAATTTATCCCCCCTGAATTTGTCCCCCCTTGAATTTGCCCCCCTGAAGTTGTCTCCCTTGTATCTGTCCCTCCTTGAATTTACCCCCCCTTGAATTTGTCCCTCCTTGAATCTTTCCCCTCATGAATCTGTCCCCCCTTAAATATGTCCTGCTGAATTTGTCCCCCCTTGAATTATTTCCCCTCCATTATTTGGCCCCCTTTAAATCTGTTCCCCTGGAAATCTGTTCCACCCATGAATTTGTCCCCTCTTGAGTCTGTCCCCCTTTGAATTTTTCCACCCCTTGAATTTCTCACCCTTGATTGGTTAACCTCATCGATCCATTCTTTCCCACCATCCCACACAGTAGACACTCTCAAAAATCACTTAGCCTCACTCACTCTCACTCACTGCTCACTCTTTCTATCCTCCTTCTCCTAGTCGAAGGAGATATCTCTCCCGACCCCAGCCCCCATGTTATAGTAAGTCAAACTGCTTAACTGCTACACTCAGAAACCCCTCAAATCTCATTTGTATTCCCTGCATGCCTTCTGTCTCTTTTAATTGTGCCCTTTGGAATGCTCGATCAGTGTTTAATAAACTCTTCTTCATCCATGACATCTTCCTTTCTGATTCCCTTCCCTTCAATATGGTCCCCCTTGAATTTGTCCCCCTCCATAATTTAGCTCCCTTTAAATCTGTCCTCTGTCCTTTTCCACCCATGAATTTGTCTCCTCTTGAATCTATCCCCCCCTTTTATGTCCCCTCTGAATTTGTCCCCCTTTGAATTTTTCCCCCATGAATCTGTCCCCCCATAATTTGTTGCCCCTTCAAACTGCCTCCCTTTGAATTTGTCCCCCCTTCAATTTGTCCCCCCTGTATCTATCCCCCCTTTGAATCTGTCCCCTTTGAATTTGTCACTTCAAGACTTTGTCCTCCTGCCTTAAATTTGCCCCCTCCATAAGTTGGCACCCCTTGAGTCTGTCCCCCCTTGAATTTATCCCACTTGAATTTATTCCCCCTTGAATTTGGCCCATCCCTTCAATTTGGTCCCCCTTAAACTTATCCCCCCTTGAATCTATCCCCCCTTACATAAGTACCCCCTGAATTTGTCCCCCCTTGAATCTGTACCCCTTGAATTTGTACCCCCTTGAATTTGTCCCCCCTTGATTCTGTACCCCTTGAAATTGTCCCCCTCTATAATTTGCCCCCCTTTGAATCTGTACCCCTTGAATTTGTCCCCCTCCATAATTTGCCCTTCCCTTGAATCTGTTCCACCTATGAATTTGTCCCCTCTTGAATCTATCCCCCTTTTATATGTCCCCCCTGAATTTGTGCCCCTTTGATTTTTTCCCCCATGAATCTGTCCCCACATAATTTGTCGCCCCTTGATTCTGCCTCCCTTTGAATTTGTGCCACCTTGAATTTGTCCCCCTTGAATTTATACCCCCTTTTCATCTGTTCCCTTTGAATTTGACACTTTATGAATTTGTCCTCCTCCCTTGAATTTGCCCCCCTTGAATCTGTCCCTTTCCCTAATTTCTCCTCCCTTGAATTTGCCCCCTTGAATTTTTCCCCCTTGAATCTGTCCCCCCATAAATGTGTTCCCCCTTAAATATGCTCCTGAATTTGCCCCCCCTTGAATCTGCTCCCCTTTCAATTTGTCCCCCTTGACTTTATCCCCCTTTAAATGTGGACCCTCCCTTGTATTTCTTCCCCTTGAATTTATCCCCCCTTGAATCTGTTACCCCATGAATCTGCCCCCCTCAACTATGTTGCCCCTTAATTTGTCCCCCTCCACAATTTGGCCCCCTTTGAATTTGTCCCCCTTGGATTTATCCCCCCTTGAATTTGGTCCCTCCCTTGAATTTGTTCCCCCTTGAATTTATCCCTTCTTGAGTCTGACCCCTTGATAATTTGGCCCCATTGAATCTTTCCCTCTTGAATTTGTCTCCCTCCATAATTTGTCCCCCCTCGAATTTACCCCCCTTGAATTTTCCCCCCTAAATCTGTCAACCTTTGAATTTTTCTCCCCCTTGAATTTGTCCACCTTTAATCTTTCCCTCTGTGTATATGTCCCCCCTGAATTTGTCCCCCCCTTGAATTTGTCTCCCTCCATAATTTGTACCTCCTTGAATCTGTCCCCCTCTACAATTTGCCCTTCCCTTGAATCTGTTCCATCCATGAATTTGTCCCCACTTGAATCTGTGCACCTTAAGTATGTCCCCCATGAATTTGCCTCTCTTTGAATTTGTCCCCCCTCAATTTATCCCCCCTGAATTTGTCCCCCCTTGAATTTACCCCCTTTGAATTTGTCCCCCTTTGAATCTGTCCACCTTTGAATTTGTCTCCCCCTTGAATTTGTCCTCATTGAATCTGTCCCCCTGTGTATATGTCCACTCTGAATTTGTCCCCCCTTGAATTTGTCCCCTTCCATAATTTGGCCCCCCTTGAATCTGTCCCCCCTTGATTTTATCCCCCTTAAATTTATCCCCCCTTGAATTTGGCCCATCCCTTCAATTTGGTCCCCCCTTAACTTACCCCCCTTGAATCTATCCCCCGTTACATATGTCCCCCTGAATTTGTCCCCCCTTTAATCTGTCCCCCTCTATAATTTGCACTTCCCTTGAATCTGTTCCATCCATGAATTTGTCCCCACTTCAATCTGTCCCCCTTAAGTATGTCCCCCATGAATTTGTCCCTCTTTGAATTTGTCCCCCTCAATTTATCCCCCCCTGAATTTGTCCCCCCTTGAATTTACCCCACCTTGAATTTGTCCCCGTTTGAATCTGTCTACCTTTGAATTTGTCCCCCCTAGAATTTGTCCTCCTTCAATCTGTCCCCCTGTGTATATGTCCCCCCTGAATTTGTCCCCCCTTCAATTTGTCCCCTTCCATAATTTGGCCCCCTTTGAATCTGTCCCACCTTGAATTTATCCCCCTTGAATTTATCCCCCCTTGAATTTGGCCCATCCCTTCAATTTGTCCTCTGCACAATTTGTCCCCCTTTGAATTTGTCCCCCTTGAATTTGTCCCCCCCTTGAATTTAACCCCCTTGAATTTGTTCCCCTTTGAATCTGTCCACCTTTGAATTTGTCCCCCCTTGAATTTGTCCTCCTTGAATCTGTCCCCCTGTGTATATGTCCCCCCCTGAATTTGCCCCCTTCCATAATTTGGCCCCCCTTGAATCTGTCCCCCCTTGAATTTATCCCCTTGAATTTATCCCCCCCTGAATTTTGCCCATCGCTTCAATTTGGTCCCACCTTAAACTTACCCCCCCTTGAATCTATCTCCCCTTACATATGTCCCCCTGATTTTGTCCCCCCTTGATTCTGTCCCCCTCTATAATTTACCCTTCTCTTGAATCTGTTCCATCCATGAATTTGTCCCCACTTGAATCTGTCCCCCTTAAGTATGTCCTCCATCAATTTGTCCCTCTCTGAATTTGTCCCCCCTCAATTTATCCCCCCTTGAATTTGGCCCCTCTCTTGAATTTGTTCCCCCTTGAAGTTGTCCCCCCCATAATTTCCTCTCTTTAAATAAGTCCCCTTGAATTTGTCCCCCCTTAATCTGTATCCCTTTGAATTTGGCCCCCCTTGAATTTGTCCCCCTTGATTTTATCCCCCGTTGAATCAGTCCCCCTTTGAATTTGTCCCCACTTGAATTTGTCCCCCTTGAATTTATCCCCCCTTGAATCTGATCCCTCTTGAATTTATCCTCCTTTGAATTTATCCCCCTTGAATTTGGCCCAACCCTTCAATTTGGTCCCCCCTTAAACTTACCCCCCTTGAATATATCCCCCATTACATATGTCCCCGTGAATTTGTCCCCCCTTGAATCTGTCCCCCTCTATAATTTGCCCTTCCCTTGAATATGTTCCATCCATGAATTTGTCCCCACTTGAATCTGTACCCCTTAAGAATGTCCCCCATGAATTTGTCTCTCTTTGAATTTGTCCCCCCTCAATTTATCCTCCCCTGAATTTGTCCCCCCTTGAATTTACCCCCCTTGAATTTGTCCCCCTTTGAATCTGTCCACCTTTGAATTTGTCCCCCCTTTAATTTGTCCCCCTTTGAATCTGCTCCCCTTTCAATTTCTCCCCCTTGAATTTCTTTCCCCTTGAATCTGCTACCCCGTGAATATACCCCCCTCAAATATGTCACCCCTGAGTTTGTCCCCGCTTGAATTTGCCCCCTTGAGTCTGTCCCCCCTTGAATTTGGCCCCTCCCTTCAATTCGATCCTCCTTAAACTTATCCACCTTGAATCTATCCCCCTTTGAATTTATCCCCCTTGAATTTATCCCCCCTTGAATTTGGCCCATCCCTTCAATTTGGTCCCCCCTTAAACTTACCCCCCTTGAATCTCTCCCCCCTTACATATGTTCTCCTGAATTTGTCCCCCCTTGAATCTGTCCCCTCTATAATTTATCCTTCCCTTGAATATGTTCCATCCATGAATTTGTCCCCACTTGAGTCTGTCCCCCTTAAGTATATCCCCCATGAATTTGTCCCTCTTTGAATTTGTCCCCCCTCAATTTATCCCCCCTTGAATTTGTCCCCTCCCTTGAATTTGTTCCCCCTTGAAGTTGTCCCCCTCCATAATTTCCCCTCTTTAAATAAGTCCCCCTGAATTTGTCACCCCTTTAATCTGTCTCACTTTGAATTTGTCACCCCTTGAATTTGTCTCACTTGATTTTATCCCCCTTGAATCTGTCCCCCCTTGAATTTGTCCCCCCTTGAATTTGTCCCCCTTGAATTTATCCCCCCTTGAATCTGTCCCCTCTTGAATTTATCCTCCTTTAATTTACCCCCCTTGAATTTGGCCCATCCCTTCAATTTGGTCCCCCCTTAAACTTACCCCCCCTTGAATCTATCCCACCTTACTTATGTCCCCCTGAATTTGTCCCTCTTTGAATTTGTCCCCCCTCAATTTATCCCCCCTGAATTTGTCCCTCCTTGAATTTACCCCCCTTGAATTTGGCCACTCCCTTCAATTCGGTCCTCCTTAAACTTATCCACCTTGAATCTATCCCCCTTTGAATTTATCCCCCTTGAATTTATCCCCCCTTGAATTTGGCCCATCCCTTCAATTTGGTCCCCCCTTAAACTTACCCCCCTTGAATCTCTCCCCCTTACATATGTTCCCCTGAATTTGTCCCCCCTTGAATCTGTCCCCCTCTATAATTTATCCTTCCCTTGAATATGTTCCATCCATGAATTTGTCCCCACTTGAGTCTGTCCCCCTTAAGTATATCCCCCATGAATTTGTCCCTCTTTGAATTTGTCCCCCCTCAATTTATCCCCCCTTGAATTTGTCCCCTCCCTTGAATTTGTTCCCCCTTGAAGTTGTCCCCCTCCATAATTTCCCCTCTTTAAATAAGTCCCCCTGAATTTGTCACCCCTTTAATCTGTCTCACTTTGAATTTGTCACCCCTTGAATTTGTCCCACTTGATTTTATCCCCCCTTGAATCTGTCCCCCCTTGAATTTGTCCCCCCTTGAATTTGACCCCCTTGATTTTATCCCCCCTTGAATCTGTCCCCTCTTGAATTTATCCTCCTTTAATTTACCCCCCTTGAATTTGGCCCATCCCTTCAATTTGGTTCCCCCTTAAACTTACCCCCCTTGAATCTATCCCACCTTACTTATGTCCCCCTGAATTTGTCCCTCTTTGAATTTGTCCCCCCTCAATTTATCCCCCCTGAATTTGTCCCTCCTTGAATTTAACCCCCTTGAATTTGTCCCCCTTTGAATCTGTCCACCTTTGAATTTGTCCCCCCCTTGAATTTGTCCTCCTTTAATCTGTCCCCCTGTGTATATGTCCCCCCTGAAATTGTCCCCCCTTGAATTTGTCCCCTTCCTTATTTTATCCCCCCTTGAATCTGTCCCCCTTGAATTTATCCTCCTTTAATTTACCCCCCTTGAATTTGGCCCATCCTTTCAATTTGGTCCCCCCTTAAACTTACCCCCCCTTGAATCTATCCCACCTTACGTATGTCCCCCTGAATTTGTTCCTCTTTGAATTTGTCTCCCCTCAATTTATCCCCCCTGAATTTGTCCCTCCTTGAATTTACCTCCCTTGAATTTGTCCCCCTTTGAATCTGTCCACCTTTGAATTTGTCCCCCCCTTGAATTTGTCCTCCTTTAATCTTTCCCCCTGTGTATATGTCCCCCCTGAATTTGTCCCCCCTTGAATTTGTCCCCTTCCATAATTTAGCCCCCCTTGAATCTGTCCCCCCTAGAATTTATCCCCCCTTGAATTTGGCCCATCCCTTCAATTTGGTCCCCCCTTAAACTTACCCCCCTTGAATCTATCCCCCCTTGAATCTGTCCCCCTGAATTTGTCCCCCCTTGATTCTGTCCCCCTCTATAATTTGCCCTTCTTTGAATATGTTCCATCCATGAATTTGTCCCCACTTGAATCTGTCCCCCTTAAGTATGTCCCCCATGAATTTGTCCCTCTTTAAATTTGTCCCCCCCTCAATTTATCCCCCCTTGAATTTGGTCCCTCCCTTGAATTTGTTCCCCCTTGAAGTTGTCCCCCTCCATAATTTCCCCTCTTTAAATAAGTCCCCCTGAATTTGCCCCCCTTGATTTTATCCCCCTTTGAATCTGTCCCCCCTTGAATTTATCCTGCTTGAATTTATCCCCCTTGAATTTGGCCCATCCCTTCAATTTGGACCCCCCTTAAACTTACCCCCCTTTTATCTATCCCCCTTACATATGTCCCCCTGAATTTGTCCCCCCTTGAATCTGTCCCCTCTACAATTTGCCTTTCCATTGAATCTGTTCCATCCATGAATTTGTCCCCACTTGAATCTGTCCCCCTTAAGTATGTCCCCCATGAATTTGTCCCTCTTTGAATTTGTCCCCCCTCAATTTATCACTCCTGAATTTGTCCCCCCTTGAATTTGCCCCCCTGAAGTTGTCTCCCTTGAATCTGTCCCTCCTTGAATTTACCCCCCCTTGAATTTGTCCCTCCTTGAATCTTTCCCCTCATGAATCTGTCCCCCCTTAAATGTGTCCTGCTGAATTTGTCCCCCCTTGAATTATTTCCCCTCCATTATTTGGCCCCCTTTAAATCTGTTCCCCTGGAAATCTGTTCCACCCATGAATTTGTCCCCTCTTGAGTCTGTCCCCCTTTGAATTTTTCCACCCCTTCAATTTCTCACCCTTGATTGGTTAACCTCATCGATCCATTCTTTCCCACCATCCCACACAGTAGACACTCTCACAAATCACTTAACCATCTGCTCACTCTTTCTATCCTCCTTCTCCTAGTCGCAGGAGATATCTCTCCCGACCCCAGCCCCCATGTTATAGTAAGTCAAACCGCTTAACTGCTACAGTCAGAAACCCCTCAAATCTCATTTGTATTCCCTGCATGCCTTCTGTCTGTTTTAATTGTGCCCTTTGGAATGCTCGCTCAGTGTTTAATAAACTCTTCTTCATCCATGACATCTGCCTTTCTGATTCCCTTCCCTTCAATTTGGTCCCCCTTGAATTTGTCCCCCTCCATAATTTAGCTCCCTTTAAATCTGTCCTCTGTCCTTTTCCACCCATGAATTTGTCCCCTCTTGAATCTATCCCCCCCTTTTATGTCCCCTCTGAATTTGTCCCCCTTTGAATTTTTCCCCCATGAATCTGTCCCCCCATAATCTGTTGCCCCTTCAATCTGCCTCCCTTTGAATTTGTCCCCCCTTCAATTTGTCCCCCCTGTATCTATCCCCCCTTTGAATCTGTCCCCTTTGAATTTGTCACTTCATGAATTTGTCCTCCTGCCTTGAATTTGCCCCACTCCATAAGTTGGCACCCCTTGAGTCTGTCCCCCCTTGAATTTATCCCACTTGAATTTATTCCCACTTGAATTTGGCCCCTCCCTTCAATTTGGTCCCCCTTAAACTTATCCCCCTTGAATCTATCCCCCCTTACATATGTACCCCCTGAATTTGTCCCCCCTTGAATCTGTACCCCTTGAATTTGTACCCCCTTGAATTTGTCCCCCCTTGATTCTGTACCCCTTGAATTTGTCCCCCTCTATAATTTGCCCCCCTTTGAATCTGTACCCCTTGAATTTGTCCCCCTCCATAATTTGCCCTTCCCTTGAATCTGTTCCACCTATGAATTTGTCCCCTCTTGAATCTATCCCCCTTTTATATGTCCCCCCTGAATTTGTGCCCCTTTGATTTTTTCCCCCATGAATCTGTCCCCACATAATTTGTCGCCCCTTGATTCTGCCTCCCTTTGAACTTGTGCCCCCTTGAATTTGTCCCCCTTGAATTTATACCCCCTTTTCATCTGTCCCCTTTGAATTTGACACTTTATGAATTTGTCCTCCTCCCTTGAATTTGCCCCCCTTGAATCTGTCCCTTTCCCTAATTTCTCCTCCCTTGAATTTGCCCCCTTGAAATTTTCCCCCTTGAATCTGTCCCCCCATAAATGTGTTCCCCCTTAAATATGCCCCTGAATTTGCCCCCCCCTTGAATCTGCTCCCCTTTCAATTTGTCCCCCTTGACTTTATCCCCCTTTAAATGTGGAACCTCCCTTGTATTTCTTCCCCTTGAATTTATCCCCCCTTGAATCTGTTACCCCGTGAATCTGCCCCCCTCAACTATGTTGCCCCTTAATTTGTCCCCCTCCACAATTTGGCCCCCTTTGAATTTGTCCCCCTTTTATTTATCCCCCCTTGAATTTGGTCCCTGCCTTGAATTTATCCCTTCTTGAATCTGACCCCTTGATAATTTGGCCCCATTGAATCTTTCCCTCTTGAATTTGTCTCCCTCCATAATTTGTCCCCCCTCGAATTTACCCCCCTTGAATTTTCCCCCCTAAATCTGTCAACCTTTGAATTTGTCCCCCCCTTGAATTTGTCCTCCTTTAATCTTTCCCCCTGTGTATATGTCCCCCTGAATTTGTCCCCCCCTTAACTTTGTCTCCCTCCATAATTTGTACCCCCTTGAATCTGTCCCCCTCTATAATTTGCCCTTCCCTTGAATCTGTTCCATCCATGAATTTGTCCCCACTTGAATCTGTGCACCTTAAGTATGTCCCCCATGAATTTGCCCCTCTTTGAATTTGTCCCCCCTTGAATTTACCCCCCTTGAATTTGTCCCCCTTTGAATCTGTCCACCTTTGAATTTGTCTCCCCCTTGAATTTGTCCTCATTGAATCTGCACCCCTGTGTATATGTCCCCTCTGAATTTGTCCCCCTTGAATTTGTCCCCTTCCATAATTTGGCCCCCCTTGAATCTGTCCCCCTTGATTTTATCCCCCTTAAATTTATCCCCCCTTGAATTTGGCCCATCCCTTCAATTTGGTTCCCCCTTAAACTTACCCCCCTTGAATCTATCCCCCTTACATATGTCCCCCTGAATTTGTCCCCCCTTGAATCTGTCTCCCTCTATAATTTGCCCTTCCCTTGAATCTGTTCCATCCATAAATTTGGCCCCAATTGAATCTGTCCACCTTATGTATGTCCCCCATGAATTTGCCCCTCTTTGAATTTGTCCCCCCTAAATTAATCCCCCTTGAATTTGACCCCTCCCTTGAATTTGTCCCCCCTTGAAGTTGTCCCCCTCCATAATTTCTCCTCTTTAAATAAGTCCCCCTGAATTTTCCCCCCCTTGCTCTGTCTCCCTTTGAATTTGTCCCCCCTTGAATTTGTGCCCCTTGATTTTATCCCCCTTGAATCCGTCCCCCTTTGAATTTGTCCCCCCTTGAATTTGTCCCCCTTGAATTTATCCCCCCTTGAATCTGTCCCCTCTTGAATTTATCCTCCTTGAATTTACCCCCCCTTGAATTTGGCCCATCCCTTCAATTTGGTCCCCCCTTAACCTTACCCCCCCTTGAATCTATCCCCCCTTACGTATGTCCCCCTGAATTTGTCCCACCTTGAATCTGTCCCCTCTATAATTTGCCCTTCCCTTGAATCTGTTCCATCCATGAATTTGTCCCCCCTTGAATCTGTACCGCTTAAATATGTCCCCCATGAATTTGTCCCTCTTTGAATTTGGCCCCCCTCAATTTATCCCCCTGAATTTGTCCCCCCTTAAATTTACCCCCCTTGAATTTGTCCCCCCCTTGAATTTGTCCTCCTTGAATCTGTCCACCCATGTATATGTCCCCCCCTGAATTTGGCCCCTTCCATAATTTATCCCCCCTTGAATCTGTCCCCTCTTGAATTTATCCTTCTTTAATTTACCCCCCTTGTATTTGGCCCATCCCTTCAATTTGGTCCCCCTTAAACTTACCCCCCCTTGAATCTATCCCACCTTACGTATGTCCCCCTGAATTTGTCCCTCTTTGAATTTGTTCCCCCTCACTTTATCCCCCCTGAATTTGTCCCTCCTTGAATTTACCCCCCTTGAATTTGTCCCCCTTTGACTCTGTCCACCTTTAAATTTGTCCCACCCTCAATTTAACACCCCTTGAATTTGGCCCATCCTTTCAATTTGGTCCCCCCTTAAACTTACCCCCCCTTCAATCTATCCCACCTTACGTATGTCCCCCTGAATTTGTCCCTCTTTGAATTTGTCTCCCCTCAATTTATCCCCCCTGAATTTGTCCCTCCTTGAATTTAACCCCCTTGAATTTGTCCCCCTTTGAATCTGTCCACCTTTGAATTTGTCCCCCCCTTGAATTTGTCCTCCTTTAATCTTTCCCCCTGTGTATATGTCCCCCCTGAATTTGTCCCCCCTTGAATTTGTCCCCTTCCATAATTTAGCCCCCCTTGAATCTGTCCCCCCTAGAATTTATCCCCCCTTGAATTTGGCCCATCCCTTCAATCTGGTCCCCCCTTAAACTTACCCCCCTTGAATCTATCCCCCCTTGAATCTGTCCCCCTGAATTTGTCCCCCCTTGATTCTGTCCCCCTCTATAATTTGCCCTTCTTTGAATATGTTCCATCCATGAATTTGTCCCCACTTGAATCTGTCCCCCTTAAGTATGTCCCCCATGAATTTGTCCCTCTTTAAATTTGTCCCCCCCTCAATTTATCCCCCCTTGAATTTGGTCCCTCCCTTGAATTTGTTCCCCCTTGAAGTTGTCCCCCTCCATAATTTCCCCTCTTTAAATAAGTCCCCCTGAATTTGTCCCCCCTTTAATCTGTCTCCCTTTGAATTTGCCCCCCTTGATTTTATCCCCCCTTGAATCTGTCCCCCCTTGAATTTATCCTGCTTGAATTTATCCCCCCTTGAATTTGGCCCATCCCTTCAATTTGGACCCCCCTTAAACTTAACCCCCTTTTATCTATCCCCCTTACATATGTCCCCCTGAATTTGCCCCCCTTGAATCTGTCCCCCTCTATAATTTGCCCTTAAATTGAATCTGTTCCATCCATGAATTTGTCCCCACTTGAATCTGTCCCCCTTAAGTATGTCCCTCATGAATTTGTCCCTCTTTGAATTTGTCCCCCCTCAATTTATCCCCCCTGAATTTGTCCCCCCTTGAATTTGCCCCCCTGAATTTGTCTCCCTTGAATCTGTCTCTCCTTGAATTTACCCCCCCTTGAATTTGTCCCCCCTTGAATCTTTCCCTTCATGAATCTGTCCCCCCTTAAATATGTCCTGCTGAATTTGTCCCCCCTTGAATTTGTTCCCCTCCATTATTTGGCCCCCTTTAAATCTGTTCCCCTGGAAATCTGTTCCACCCATGAATTTGTCCCTTCTTGAGTCTGTCCCCCTTTGAATTTTTCCACCCCTTGAATTTCTCACCCTTGATTGGTTAACCTCATCGATCCATTCTTTCCCACCATCCCACACAGTAGACACTCTCACAAATCACTTAACCATCTGCTCACTCTTTCTATCCTCCTTCTCTTAGTTGCAGGAGATATCTCTCCCGACCCCAGCCCCCATGTTATAGTAAGTCATACCGCTTAACTGCTACAGTCAGAAACCCCTCAAATCTCATTTGTATTCCCTGCATGCCTTCTGTCTGTTTTAATTGTGCCCTTTGGAATGCTCGCTCAGTGTTTAATAAACTCTTCTTCATCCATGACATCTGCCTTTCTGATTCCCTTCCCTTCAATTTGGTCCCCCTTGAATTTGTCCCCATCCATAATTTAGCTCCCTTTAAATCTGTCCTCTGTCCTTTTCCACCCATGAATTTGTCCCCTCTTGAATCTATCCCCCCCTTTTATGTCCCCTCTGAATTTGTCCCCCTTTGAATTTTTCCCCCATGAATCTGTCCCCCCATAATCTGCTGCCCCTTCAATCTGCCTCCCTTTGAATTTGTCCCCCCTTCAATTTGTCCCCCCTGTATCTATTCCCCCTTTGAATCTGTCTCCTTTGAATTTGTCACTTCATGAATTTGTCCTCCTGCCTTGAATTTGCCCCCCTCCATAAGTTGGCACCCCTTGAGTCTGTCCCCCCTTGAATTTATCCCACTTTACATATGTACCCCCTGAATTTGTCCCCCCTTGAATCTGTACCCCTTGAATTTGGCCCCTCCCTTCAATTTGGTCCCCCTTAAACTTATCCCCCCTTGAATCTATCCCCCCTTACATATGTACCCCCTGAATTTGTCCCCCCTTGAATCTGTACCTCTTGAATTTGTACCCCCTTGAATTTGTCCCCCCTTGATTCTGTACCCCTTGAACTTGTCCCCCTCTATAATTTGCCCCCCTTTGAATGTGTACCCCTTGAATTTGTCCCCCTCCATAATTTGCCCTTCCCTTGAATCTGTTCCACCTATGAATTTGTCCCCTCTTGAATCTATCCCCCTTTTATATGTCCCCCCTGAATTTGTGCCCCTTTGATTTTTTCCCCCATGAATCTGTCCCCACATAATTTGTCGCCCCTTGATTCTGCCTCCCTTTGAAATTGTGCCCCCTTGAATTTGTCCCCCTTGAATTTATACCCCCTTTTCATCTGTCCCCTTTGAATTTGACACTTTATGAATTTGTCCTCCTCCCTTGAATTTGCCCCCCTTGAATCTGTCCCTTTCCCTAATTTCTCCTCCCTTGAATTTGCCCCCTTGAATTTTTCCCCCTTGAATCTGTCCCCCCATGTGTTCCCCCTTAAATATGCCCCTGAATTTGCCCCCCCTTGAATCTGCTCCCCTTTCAATTTGTCCCCCTTGACTTTATCCCCCTTTAAATGTGGAACCTCCCTTGTATTTCTTCCCCTTGAATTTATCCCCCCTTGAATCTGTTACCCCGTGAATCTGCCCCCTCAACTATGTTCCCCCTTAATTGTCCCCCTCCACAATTTGGCCCCCTTTGAATGTGTCCCCCTTGGATTTATCCCCCCTTGAATTTGGTCCCTCCCTTGAATTTATCCCTTCTTGAATCTGACCCCTTGATAATTTGGCCCCATTGAATCTTTCCTTCTTGAATTTGTCTCCCTCCATAATTTGTCCCCCCTCGAATTTACCCCCCTTGAATTTTCCCCCCTAAATCTGTCAACCTTTGAATTTGTCCCCCCCTTGAATTTGTCCTCCTTTAATCTTTCCCCCTGTGTATATGTCCCCCCTGAGTTTGTCCCCCCCTTGAATTTGTCTCCCTCCATAATTTGTACCCCCTTGAATCTGTCCCCCTCTATAATTTGCCTTTCCCTTGAATCTGTTCCATCCATGAATTTGTCCCCACTTGAATCTGTGCACCTTAAGTATGTCCCCCATGAATTTGCCCCTATTTGAATTTGTCCCCCTTGAATTTACCCCCCTTGAATTTGTCCCCCTTTGAATCTGTCCACCTTTGAATTTGTCTCCCCCTTGAATTTGTCCTCATTGAATCTGCACCCCTGTGTAAATGTCCCCTATGAATTTGTCCCCCTTGAATTTGTCCCCTTCCATAATTTGGCCACCCTTGAATCTGTCCCCCTTGATTTTATCCCCCTTAAATTTATCCCCCCTTGAATTTGGCCCATCCCTTCAATTTGGTTCCCCCTTAAACTTACCCCCCTTGAATCTATCCCCCTTACATATGTCCCCCTGAATTTGTCCCCCCTTGAATCTGTCTCCCTCTATAATTTGCCCTTCCCTTGAATCTGTTCCATCCATAAATTTTTCCCCAATTGAATCTGTCCACCTTATGTATGTCCCCCATGAATTTGCCCCTCTTTGAATTTGTCCTCCCTCAATTAATCCCCCCTTGAATTTGACCCCTCCCTTGAATTTGTTCCCCCTTGAAGTTGTCCCCCTCCATAATTTCTCCTCTTTAAATAAGTCCCCCTGAATTTCCCCCCCCCTTTAATCTGTCTCCCTTTGAATTTGGCCCTCCTTGAATCTGTCCCCCTTGATTTTATCCCCCTTGAATCCGTCCCCCTTTGAATTTGTCCCCCCTTGAATTTGTCCCCCTTGAATTTATCCCCCCTTGAATCTGTCCCCTCTTGAATTTATCCTCCTTGAATTTACCCCCCCTTGAATTTGGCCCATCCCTTCAATTTGGTCCCCCCTTAACCTTACCCCCCCTTGAATCTATCCCCCCTTACGTATGACCCCCTGAATTTGTCCCCCCTTGAATCTGTCCCCCTCTATAATTTGCCCTTCCCTTGAATCTGTTCCATCCATGAATTTGTCCCCCCTTGAATCTGTACCCCTTAAATATGTCCCCCATGAATTTGTCCCTCTTTGAATTTGGCCCCCCTCAATTTATCCCCCTGAATTTGTCCCCCCCCTGAATTTGGCCACCCTTGAATGTGTCCCCCCCTTGAATTTATTCTCCTTGAATTTATCCCCTCTTAATTTTGGCCCATCCCTTCAATTTAGTCCCCCCTTTAAATTACCCCCCCTAGAATCTATCCCGCTTACATATGTCCAACTGAATTTGTACCCCCTTGAATCTGTCCCCCTCTATAATTTGCCCTTCCCTTGAATCTGTTCCATCCATGAATTTGTCCCCACTTGAATCTGTCCCCTTTAAGTATGTCCCCCATGAATTTGTCCCTCTTTGAATTTGTCCCCCCTCAATTTATCCCCCCCTGAATTTGTCCCACCTTGAATTTACCCACCTTGAATTTGTCCCCCTTTGAATCTGTCCACCTTTGAATTTGTCCCCCCTTGAATTTGTCCTCCTTGAATCTGTCCCCCTGTGTATATGTCCCCCCTGAATTTGTCCCCACTTGATCTTCTCCCCTTCCATAATTTGGCCCCCCTTGAATCTGTCCCCCCTTGAATTTATCTCCCTTGAATTTATCCCCCCTTGAATTTGGCCCATCCCTTCAATTTGATCCCCCCTTAAACTTACCCCCCCTTGAATCTATCTCCCTTACATATGTCCACCTGAATTTGTACTCCCTTGAATCTGTCCCCCTCTATAATTTGCCCTTCCCTTGAATCTGTTCCATCCATGAATTTGTCCCCACTTGAGTCTGTACCCTTAAGTATGTCCCCCATGAATTTGACCCTCTTTGAATTTGTCCCCCTCAATTTATCCCCCCTTGAATTTGTCCCCCCTTGAATTTACCCACCCTTGAATTTGTCAGCCTTTGAATCTGTCCACCTTTGAATTTGTCCCCCCTTGAATTTGTCCTCCTTGAATCTGTCCCCCTGTGTATATGTCCCCCCTGAATTTGTCCCCTTCCATAATTTTGCCCCCCTTGAATCTGCCCCCCCCTGAATTTATCCCCATTGAATTTATCCCCCCTTGAATTTTCCCATCTCTTGAATTTGGTCCCCCCTTAAACTTACCCCTCCTTGAATCTATCCCCCCTTACATATGTCCCCCCCTGAAATTTTCCCTCCTTGAATCTGTACCCCTTGAATTTGTCCCCCTCTATAATTTGGCCCCCTTTGAATTTGTCCACCTTGAATTTGTGCCCCTCCATAATTTTCCCTTCCCTTGAATCTGTTCCACCCATGAATTTGTCCCCACTTGAATCTGTCCCCGTGAAGTATGTCCCCATGAATTTGTCCCTCTTTGAATTTGACCCCCCCAAATTATCCCCCCTTGAATATGGCCCCTCTCTTGAATTTGTTCCCCTTTGAAGTTGTCCCCTCCATAATTTCCCCTCTTTAAATAAGTCCCCCTGAATTTGTTCCCCCTTTAATCTGTCTCCCTTTGAATTTGTCCCCCTTTGAACAAGTCCCCCTTGATTTTATCCCCCGTTAAATCTGTCCCCCTTTGAATTTGTCCCCACTTGAATTTGTCCCCCTTGAATTTATCCCCCCTTGAATCTGATCCCTCTTGACTGTATCCCCCTTGAATTTATACCCCTTGAATTTGGCCCATCCCTTCAATTTGGTCCCCCCTTAACTTACCCCCCTTGAATATATCCCCCATTACATATGTCCCCCTGAATTTGTCCTCCCTTGAGTCTCTCCCCCTCTATAATTTGCACTTCCCTTGAATCTGTTCCATCCATGAATTTGTCCCCACTTGAATCTGTCCCCCTTAAGTATGTCCCCCATGAATTTGTCCCTCTTTGAATTTGTCCCCCCTCAATTTATTCCCACCTGAATTTGTCCCTGTTTGAATCTGTCCACCTTTGAATTTGTGCCCCTTGATTTTATCCCCCGTTGTATCTGTCCCCCTTTGAATTTTTCCCCCCTTGAATTTGTCCCCCTTGAATTTATCCCTCCTTGAATCTGTCCCCTCTTGAATTTATCCTCCTTGAATTTACCCCCCTTGAATTTGGCCCATCCCTTCAATTTGGTCCCCCCTTAACTTACCCCCCTTGAATATATCCCCCCTTACGTATGTCCCCCTGAATTTGTCCCCCCTTAAATCTGTCCCCCTCTATAATTTGCCCTTTCCTTGAATCTGTTCCATCCATGAATTTGTCATCACTTGAATCTGTCCCCCTTAAGTATGTCCCCCATGAATTTGTTCCTCTTTGAATTTGTCCCCCCTCAATTTATCCCCCCTGAATTTGTCCCTCCTTGAATTTACCCCCCTTGAATTTGTCCCCCTTTGAATCTGTCCACCTTTGAATTTGTCCCCCCTTGAATTTGTCCTCCTTTAATCTGTCCCCCTGTGTATATGTCCCCCCTGAATTTGTCCCCCCTTGAATTTGTCCCCTTCCATAATTTATCCCCCCTTGAATCTGTCCCCTCTTGAATTTATCTTCCTTTAATTTACCCCCCTTGTATTTGGCCCATCCCTTCAATTTGGTCCCCCCTTAAACTTACCCCCCCTTGAATCTATCCCACCTTACGTATGTCCCCCTGAATTTGTCCCTCTTTGAATTTGTCCCCCCTCACTTTATCCCCCCTGAATTTGTCCCTCCTTGAATTTACCCCCCCTTGAATTTGTCCCCCTTTGACTCTGTCCAACTTTAAATTTGTCCCACCCTCAATTTAACCCCCCTTGAATTTGGCCCATCCTTTCAATTTGGTCCCCCCTTAAACTTACCCCCCCTTGAATCTATCCCACCTTACGTATGTCCCCCTGAATTTGTCCCTCTTTGAATTTGTCTCCCCTCAATTTATCCCCCCTGAATTTGCCCCTCCTTCAATTTACCCCCCTTGAATTTGTCCCCCTTTGAATCTGTCCACCTTTGAATTTGTCCCCCCCTTGAATTTGTCCTCCTTTAATCTTTTCTCCTGTGTATATGTCCCCCCTGAATTTGTCCCCCCTTGAATTTGTCCCCTTCCATAATTTAGCCCCCCTTGAATCTGTCCCCCCTAGAATTTATCCCCCCTTGAATTTGGCCCATCCCTTCAATTTGGTCCCCCCTTAAACTTACCCCCCTTGAATCTATCCCCCCTTGAATCTGTCCCCCTGAATTTGTCCCCCCTTGATTCTGTCCCCCTCTATAATTTGCCCTTCTTTGAATATGTTCCATCCATGAATTTGTCCCCACTTGAATCTGTCCCCCTTAAGTATGTCCCCCATGAATTTGTCCCTCTTTAAATTTGTACCCCCCTCAATTTATCCCCCCTTGAATTTGGTCCCTCCCTTGAATTTGTTCCCCCTTGAAGTTGTCCCCCTCCATAATTTCCCCTCTTTAAATAAGTCCCCCTGAATTTGTCCCCCCTTTAATCTGTCTCCCTTTGAATTTGCCCCCCTTGATTTTATCCCCCCTTGAAACTGTCCCCCTTTGAATTTATCCTGCTTGAATTTATCCCCCCTTGAATTTGGCCCATCCCTTCAATTTGGACCCCCCTTAAACTTACCCCCCTTTTATCTACCCCCTTACATATGTCCACCTGAATTTGTCCCCCCTTGAATCTGTCCCCCTCTATAATTTGCCCTTCCATTGAATCTGTTCCATCCATGAATTTGTCCCCACTTGAATCTGTCCCCCTTATGTATGTCCCCCATGAATTTGTCCCTCTTTGAATTTGTCCCCCCTCAATTTATCCACCCTGAATTTGTCCCCCCTTAAATTTGCCCCCCTGAATTTGTCTCCCTTGAATCTGTCCCTCCTTTAATTTCCCCCCCTTGAATTTGTCCCCCCTTGAATCTTTCCCCTCATGAATCTGTCCCCCCTTAAATATGCCCTGCTGAATTTGTCCCCCCTTGAATTTGTTCCCCTCCATTATTTGGCCCCCTTTAAATCTGTTCCCCTGGAAATCTGTTCCACCCATGAATTTGTCCCCTCTTGAGTCTGTCCCCCTTTGAATTTTTCCACCCCTTGAATTTCTCACCCTTGATTGGTTTAACCTCATCGATCCATTCTTTCCCACCATCCCACACAGTAGACACTCTCACAAATCACTTAACCATCTGCTCACTCTTTCTATCCTCCTTCTCCTAGTCGCAGGAGATATCTCTCCCGACCCCAGCCCACATGTTATAGTAAGTCAAACCGCTTAACTGCTACAGTCAGAAACCCCTCAAATCTCATTTGTATTCCCTGCATGCCTTCTGTCTGTTTTAATTGTGCCCTTTGGAATGCTTGCTCAGTGTTTAATAAACTCTTCTTCATCCATGACACCTGCCTTTCTGATTCCCTTCCCTAAAATTTGGTCCCTTTTGAATTTGTCCCCCTCCATAATTTAGCTCCCTTTAAATCTGTCCTCTGTCCTTTTCCACCCATGAATTTGTCCCCTCTTGAATCTATCCCCCCCTTTTATGTCCCCTCTGAATTTGTCCCCCTTTGAATTTTTCCCCCATGAATCTGTCCCCCCATAATCTGTTGCCCCTTCAATCTGCCTCCCTTTGAATTTGTCCCCCCTTCAATTTGTCCCCCCTGTATCTATCCCCCCTTTGAATCTGTCCCCTTTGAATTTGTCACTTCATGAATTTGTCCTCCTGCCTTGAATTTGCCCCACTCCATAAGTTGGCACCCCTTGAGTCTGTCCCCCCTTGAATTTATCCCACTTGAATTTATTCCCCCTTGAATTTGGCCCCTCCCTTCAATTTGATCCCCCTTAAACTTATCCCCCCTTGAATCTATCCCCCCTTACATATGTACCCCCTGAATTTGTCCCCCCTTGAATCTGTACCCCTTGAATTTGTACCCCCTTGAATTTGTCCCCCCTTGATTCTGTACCCCTTGAATTTGTCCCCCTCTATAATTTGCCCCCCTTTGAATCTGTACCCCTTGAATTCTTCCCCCTCCATAATTTGCCCTTCCCTTGAATCTGTTCCACCTATGAATTTGTCCCCTCTTGAATCTATCCCCCTTTTATATGTCCCCCCTGAATTTGTGCCCCTTTGATTTTTTCCCCCATGAATCTGTCCCCACATAATTTGTCGCCCCTTGATTCTGCCTCCCTTTGAATTTGTGCCCCCTTGAATTTGTCCCCCTTGAATTTATACCCCCTTTTCATCTGTCCCCTTTGAATTTGACACTTTATGAATTTGTCCTCCTCCCTTGAATTTGCACCCCTTGAATCTGTCCCTTTCCCTAATTTCTCCTCCCTTGAATTTGCCCCCTTGAATTTTTCCCCCTTGAATCTGTCCCCCCATAATTGTGTTCCCCCTTAAATATTCCCCTGAATTTGCCCCCCCTTGAATCTGCTCCCCTTTCAATTTGTCCCCCTTGACTTTATCCCCCTTTAAATGTGGAACCTCCCTTGTATTTCTTCCCCTTGAATTTATCCCCCCTTGAATCTGTTACCCTGTGAATCTGCCCCCCTCAACTATGTTGCCCCTTAATTTGTCCCCCTCCACAATTTGGCCCCCTTTGAATTTGTCCCCCTTGGATTTATCCCTCCTTGAATTTGGTTCCTCCCTTGAATTTATCCCTTCTTGAATCTGACCCCTTGATAATTTGGCCCCATTGAATCTTTCCCTCTTGAATTTGTCTCCCTCCATAATTTGTCCCCCCTCGAATTTACCCCCCTTGAATTTTCCCCCCTAAATCTGTCAACCTTTGAATTTGTCCCCCCCTTGAATTTGTCCTCCTTTAATCTTTCCCCCTGTGTATATGTCCCCCCTGAATTTGTCCCCCCCTTGAATTTGTCTTCCTCCATAATTTGTACCCCCTTGAATCTGTCCCCCTCTATAATTTCCCCTTCCCTTGAATCTGTTCCATCCATGAATTTGTCCCCACTTGAATCTGTGCACCTTAAGTATGTCCCCCATGAATTTGCCCCTCTTTGAATTTATCCCCCCTTGAATTAACCCCCGTTGAATTTGTCCCCCTTTGAATCTGTCCACCTTTGAATTTGTCTCCCCCTTGAATTTGTCCTCATTGAATCTGCACCCCTGTGTATATGTCCCCTCTGAATTTGTCCCCCTTGAATTTGTCCCCTTCCATAATTTGGCCCCCCTTGAATCTGTCCCCCTTGATTTTATCCCCCTTAAATTTATCCCCCCTTGAATTTGGCCCATCCCTTCAATTTGGTTCCCCCTTAAACTTACCCCCCTTGAATCTATCCCCCTTACATATGTCCCCCTGAATTTGTCCCCCCTTGAATCTGTCTCCCTCTATAATTTGCCCTTCCCTTGAATCTGTTCCATCCATAAATTTGTCCCCAATTGAATCTGTCCACCTTATGTATGTCCCCCATGAATTTGCCCCTCTTTGAATTTGTCCCCCCTCAATTAATCCCCCCTTGAATTTGACCCCTCCCTTGAATTTGTTCCCCCTTGAAGTTGTCCCCCTCCATAATTTCTCCTATTTAAATAAGTTCCCCTGAATTTTTTCCCCCCTTTAATCTGTCTCCCTTTGAATTTGGCACCCCTTGAATTTGTCCCTCTTGATTTTATCCCCCTTGAATCCGTCCCCCTTTGAATTTGTCCCCCCTTGAATTTGTCCCCCTTGAATTTATCCCCCCTTGAATCTGTCCCCTCTTGAATTTATCCTCCTTGAATTTACCCCCCCTTGAATTTGGCCCATCCCTTCAATTTGGTCCCCCCTTAACCTTACCCCCCCTTGAATCTATCCCCCCTTACGTATGTCCCCCTGAATTTGTCCCCCCTTGAATCTGTCCCCCTCTATAATTTGCCCTTCCCTTGAATCTGTTCCATCCATGAATTTGTTCCCACTTGAATCTGTCCCCTTTAAGTATGTCCCCCATGAATTTGTCCCTCTTTGAATTTGTCCCCCCTCAATTTATCCCCCCCTGAATTTGTCCCACCTTGAATTTACCCACCTTGAATTTGTCCCCCTTTGAATCTGTCCACCTTTGAATTTGTCCCCCTTGAATTTGTCCTCCTTGAATCTGTCCCCCTGTGTATGTCCCCCTGAATTTGTCCCCACTTGATCTTGTCCCCTTCCATAATTTGGCCCCCCTTGAATCTGTCCCCCTTGAATTTATCCCCCTTGAATTTATCCCCCCTTGAATTTGTCCCATCCCTTCAATTTGGTCCCCCCTTAAACTTACCCCTCCTTGAATCTATCTCCCTTACATATGTCCACCTGAATTTGTACTCCCTTGAATCTGTCCCCCTCTATAATTTGCCCTTTCCTTGAATCTGTTCCATCCATGAATTTGTCCCCACTTGAGTCTGTACCCTTAAGTATGTCCCCATTGAATTTGTCCCTCTTTGAATTTGTCCCCCTCAATTTATCCCCCCTTGAATTTGTCCCTCCTTGAATTTACCCACCCTTGAATTTGTCAGCCTTTGAATCTGTCCACCTTTGAATTTGTCCCCCCTTGAATTTGTCCTCCTTGAATCTGTCCCCCTGTGTATATGTCCCCCCTGAATTTGTCCCCTTCCATAATTTGGCCCCCCTTGAATCTGCCCCCCCCTGAATTTATCCCTATTGAATTTATCCCCCTTTGAATTTTCCCCATCTCTTGAAATTGGTCCCCCCCTGAATTTTTCCCTCCTTGAATCTGTACCCCTTGAATTTGTCCCCCTCTATAATTTGGCCCCCTTTGAATTTGTCCACCTTGAATTTGTCCCCCTCCATAATTTGCCCTTCCCTTGAATCTGTTCCACCCATGAATTTGTCCCCACTTGAATCTGTCCCCGTGAAGTATGTCCCCCATGAATTTGTCCCTCTTTGAATTTGACCCCCCTCAAATTATCCCCCCTTGAATTTGGCCCCTCTCTTGAATTTGTTCCCCTTTGAAGTTGTCCACTCCATAATTTCCCCTCTTTAAATAAGTCCCCCTGAATTTGTTCCCCCTTTAATCTGTCTCCCTTTGAATTTGTCCCCCCTTGAACAAGACCCCCTTGATTTTATCCCCCGTTAAATCTGTCCCCCTTTGAATTTGTTCCCACTTGAATTTGTCCCCCTTGAATTTATACCCCCTTGAATCTGATCCCTCTTGAATGTATCCCCCTTGAATTTATCCCCCTTGAATTTGGCCCATCCCTTCAATTTGGTCCCCCTTTAACTTACCCCCCTTGAATATATCCCCGTTACATATGTCGCCCTGAATTTGTCCTTCCTTGAGTCTGTCCCCCTCTATAATTTGCACTTCCCTTGAATCTGTTCCATCCATGAATTTGTCCCCACTTGAATCTGTCCCCCTTAAGTATGTCCCCCATGAATTTGTCCCTCTTTGAATTTGTCCCACCTCAATTTATCCCCACCTGAATTTGTCCCCGTTTGAATCTGTCCACCTTTGAATTTGTGCCCCTTGATTTTATCCCCCGTTGTATCTGTCCCCCTTTGAATTTGTCCCCCTTGAATTTGTCCCCCTTGAATTTATCCCTCCTTGAATCTGTCCCCTCTTGAATTTATCCTCCTTGAATTTACCCCCCTTGAATTTGGCCCATCCCTTCAATTTGGTCCCCCCTTAAACTTACCTCCCCTTGAATCTATCCCCCTTACGTATGTCCCCCTAAATCTGTCCCCCCTTAAATCTGTCCCCCTCTATAATTTGCCCTTTCCTTGAATCTGTTCCATCCATGAATTTGTCACCACTTGAATCTATCCCCCTTAAGTATGTCCCCCATGAATTTGTCCCTCTTTGAATTTGTCCCCCCTCAATTTATCCCCCCTGAATTTGTCCCTCCTTGAATTTACCCCCCTTGAATTTGTCCCCCTTTGAATCTGTCCACCTTTGAATTTGTCCCCCTCTTGAATTTGACCTCCTTTAATCTGTCCCCCTGTGTATATGTCCCCCCTGAATTTGTCCCCCCTTGAATTTGTCCCCTTCCATAATTTATCCCCCCTTGAATCTGTCCCCTCTTGAATTTATCCTCCTTTAATTTACCCCCCTTGTATTTGGCCCATCCCTTCAATTTGGTCCCCCCTTAAACTTACCCCCCTTGAATCTATCCCACCTTACGTATGTCCCCCTGAATTTGTCCCTCTTTGAATTTGTCCCCCCTCACTTTATCCCCCCTGAATTTGTCCCTCCTTGAATTTACCCCCCTTGAATTTGATCCCCTTTGACTCTGTCCACCTTTAAATTTGTCCCACCCTCAATTTAACCCCCCTTGAATTTGGCCCATCCTTTCAATTTGGTCCCCCCTTAAACTTACCCCCCCTTGAATCTATCCCACCTTACGTATGTCCCCCTGAATTTGTCCCTCTTTGAATTTGTCTCCCCTCAATTTATCCCCCCTGAATTTGTCCCTCCTTGAATTTACCCCCCTTGAATTTGTCCCCCTTTGAATCTGTCCACCTTTGAATTTGTCCCCCCCTTGAATTTGTCCTCCTTTAATCTTTCCCCCTGTGTATATGTCCCCCCTGAATTTGTCCCCCCTTGAATTTGTCCCCTTCCATAATTTATCCCCCCTTAAATCTGTCCCCCCTAGAATTTAAACCCCCTTGAATTTGGCCCATCCCTTCAATTTGGTCCCCCCTTAAACGTACCCCCCTTGAATCTATCCCCCCTTGAATCTGTGCCCCTGAATTTGTCCCCCCTTGATTCTGTCCCCCTCTATAATTTGCCCTTCTTTGAATATGTTCCATCCATGAATTTGTCCCCACTTGAATCTGTCCCCCTTAAGTATGTCCCCCATGAATTTGTCCCTCTTTAAATTTGTCCCCCCTCAATTTATCCCCCCTTGAATTTGGTCCCTCCCTTGAATTTGTTCCCCCTTGAAGTTGTCCCCCTCCATAATTTCCCCTCTTTAAATAAGCCCCCCTGAATTTGTCCCCCCTTTAATCTGTCTCCCTTTGAATTTGCCCCCCTTGATTTTATCCCCCCTTGAATCTGTCCCCCCTTGAATTTATCCTGCTTGAATTTATCCCCCCTTGAATTTGGCCCATCCCTTCAATTTGGACCCCCCTTAAACTTACCCCCCTTTTATCTATCCCCCTTACATATGTCCCCCTGAATTTGTCCCCCCTTGAATCTGTCCCCCTCTATAATTTGCCCTTCCATTGAATCTGTTCCATCCATGAATTTGTCCCCACTTGAATCTGTCCCCCTTAAGTATGTCCCCCATGAATTTGTCCCTCTTTGAATTTGTCCCCCCTCAATTTATCCCCCCTGAATTTGTCCCCCCTTGAATTTGCCCCCCTGAATTTGTCTCCCTTGAATCTGTCTCTCCTTGAATTTACCCCCCCTTGAATTTGTCCCCCCTTGAATCTTTCCCCTCATGAATCTGTCCCCCCTTAAATATGTCCTGCTGAATTTGTCCCCCCTTGAATTTGTTCCCCTCCATTATTTAGCCCCCTTTAAATCTGTTCCCCTGGAAATCTGTTCCACCCATGAATTTGTCCCCTCTTGAGTCTGTCCCCCTTTGAATTTTTCCACCCCTTGAATTTCTCACCCTTGATTGGTTAACCTCATCGATCCATTCTTTCCCACCATCCCACACAGTAGACACTCTCACAAATCACTTAACCATCTGCTCACTCTTTCTATCCTCCTTCTCCTAGTCGCAGGAGATATCTCTCCCGACCCCAGCCCCCATGTTATAGTAAGTCAAATCGCTTAACTGCTACAGTCAGAAACCCCTCAAATCTCATTTGTATTCCCTGCATGCCTTCTGTCTGTTTTAATTGTGCCCTTTGGAATGCTCGCTCAGTGTTTAATAAACTCTTCTTCATCCATGACATCTGCCTTTCTGATTCCCTTCCCTTCAATTTGGTCCCCCTTGAATTTGTCCCCCTCCATAATTTAGCTCCCTTTAAATCTGTCCTCTGTCCTTTTCCACCCATGAATTTGTCCCCTCTTGAATCTATCCCCCCTTTTATGTCCCCTCTGAATTTGTCCCCCTTTGAATTTTTCCCCCATGAATCTGTCCCCCCATAATCTGTTGCCCCTTCAATCTGCCTCCCTTTGAATTTGTCCCCCCTTCAATTTGTCCCCCCTGTATCTATCCCCCCTTTGAATCTGTCCCCTTTGAATTTGTCACTTCATGAATTTGTCCTCCTGCCTTGAATTTGCCCCACTCCATAAGTTGGCACCCCTTGAGTCTGTCCCCCCTTGAATTTATCCCACTTGAATTTATTCCCCCTTGAATTTGGCCCCTCCCTTCAATTTGGTCCCCCTTAAACTTATCCCCCTTGAATCTATCCCCCCTTACATATGTACCCCCTGAATTTGTCCCCCCTTGAATCTGTACCCCTTGAATTTGTACCCCCTTGAATTTGTCCCCCCTTGATTCTGTACCCCTTGAATTTGTCCCCCTCTATAATTTGCCCCCCTTTGAATCTGTACCCCTTGAATTTGTCCCCCTCCATAATTTGCCCTTCCCTTGAATCTGTTCCACCTATGAATTTGTCCCCTCTTGAATCTATCCCCCTTTTATATGTCCCCCCTGAATTTGTGCCCCTTTGATTTTTTCCCCCATGAATCTGTCCCCACATAATTTGTCGCCCCTTGATTCTGCCTCCCTTTGAATTTGTGCCCCCTTGAATTTGTCCCCCTTGAATTTATACCCCCTTTTCATCTGTCCCCTTTGAATTTGACACTTTATGAATTTGTCCTCCTCCCTTGAATTTGCCCCCCTTGAATCTGTCCCTTTCCCTAATTTCTCCTCCCTTGAATTTGCCCCCTTGAATTTTTCCCCCTTGAATCTGTCCCCCCATAAATGTGTTCCCCCTTAAATATGCCCCTGAATTTGCCCCCTTGAATCTGCTCCCCTTTCAATTTGTCCCCCTTGACTTTATCCCCCTTTAAATGTGGAACCTCCCTTGTATTTCTTCCCCTTGAATTTATCTCCCCTTGAATCTGTTACCCCGTGAATCTGCCCCCCTCAATTATGTTGCCCCTTAATTTGTCCCCCTCCACAATTTGGCCCCCTTTGAATTTGTCCCCCTTGGATTTATCCCCCTTGAATTTGGTCCCTCCCTTGAATTTATCCCTTCTTGAATCTGACCCCTTGATAATTTGGCCCCATTGAATCTTTCCCTCTTGAATTTGTCTCCCTCCATAATTTGTCCCCCCTCGATTTTACCCCCCTTGAATTTTCCCCCCTAAATCTGTCAACCTTTGAATTTGTCCCCCCCTTGAATTTGTCCTCCTTTAATCTTTCCCCCTGTGTATATGTCCCCCCTGAATTTGTCCCCCCCTTGAATTTGTCAACCTCCATAATTTGTACCCCCTTGAATCTGTCCCCCTCTATAATTTCCCCTTCCCTTGAATCTGTTCCATCCATGAATTTGTCCCCACTTGAATCTGTGCACCTTAAGTATGTCCCCCATGAATTTGCCCCTCTTTGAATTTGTCCCCCCTTGAATTTACCCCCCTTGAATTTGTCCCCCTTTGAATCTGTCCACCTTTGAATTTGTCTCCCCCTTGAATTTGTCCTCATTGAATCTGCACCCCTGTGTATATGTCCCCTCTGAATTTGTCCCCCTTGAATTTGTCCCCTTCCATAATTTGGCCCCCCTTGAATCTGTCCCCCTTGATTTTATCCCCCTTAAATTTATCCCCCCTTGAATTTGGCCCATCCCTTCAATTTGGTTCCCCCTTAAACTTACCCCCCTTGAATCTATCCCCCTTACATATGTCCCCCTGAATTTGTCCCCCCTTGAATCTGTCTCCCTCTATAATTTGCCCTTCCCTTGAATCTGTTCCATCCATAAATTTGTCCCCAATTGAATCTGTCCACCTTATGTATGTCCCCCATGAATTTGCCCCTCTTTGAATTTGTCCCCCCTCAATTAATCCCCCCTTGAATTTGACCCCTCCCTTGAATATGTTCCCCCTTGAAGTTGTCCCCCTCCATAATTTCTCCTCTTTAAATAAGTCCCCCTGAATTTCCCCCCCCCTTTAATCTGTCTCCCATTGAATTTGGCACCCTTGAATTTGGCCCCCTTGATTTTATCCCCCTTGAATCCGTCCCCCTTTGAATTTGTCCCCCCTTGAATTTGTCCCCCTTGAATTTATCCCCCCTTGAATCTGTCCCCTCTTGAATTTATCCTACTTGAATTTACCCCCCCTTGAATTTGGCCCATCCCTTCAATTTGGTCCCCCTTAACCTTACCCCCCTTGAATCTATCCCCCCTTACGTATGTCCCCCTGAATTTGTCCCCCCTTGAATCTGTCCCCCTCTATAACTTGCCCTTCCCTTGAATCTGTTCCATCCATGAATTTGTCCCCCCTTGAATCTGTACCCCTTAAAAATGTCCCCCATGAATTTGTCCCTCTTTGAATTTGGCCCCCCTCAATTTTTCCCCCTGAATTTGTCCCCCCTTGATTTTACCCCCCTTGAATTTGTCCCCCCCTTGAATTTGTCCTCCTTGAATCTGTCCACCCATGTATATGTTCCCCCCTGAATTTGGCCACCCTTGAATGTGTCCTTCCTTGAATTTATTCTCCTTGAGTTTATCCCCTCTTAATTTTGGCCCATCCCTTCAATTTAGTCCCCCCTTTAAATTACCCCCCCTAGAATCTATCCCGCTTACATATGTCCAACTGAATTTGTACCCCCTTGAATCTGTCCCCCTCTATAATTTGCCCTTCCCTTGAATCTGTTCCATCCATGAATTTGTCTCCACTTGAATCTGTCCCCTTTAAGTATGTCCCCCATGAATTTGTCCCTCTTTGAATTTGTCCCCCCTCAATTTATCCCCCCCTGAATTTGTCCCACCTTGAATTTACCCACCTTGAATTTGTCCCCCTTTGAATCTGTCCACCTTTGAACTTGTCCCCTCTTGAATTTGTCCTCCTTGAATCTGTCCCCCTGTGTATATGTCCCCCCTGAATTTGTCCCCACTTGATCTTGTCCCCTTCCATAATTTGGCCCCCCTTGAATCTGTCCCCCCTTCAATTTATCCCCCTTGAATTTATCCCCCCTTGAATTTGGCCCATCCCTTCAATTTGGTCCCCCCTTAAACTTACCCCCCTTGAATCTATTTCCCTTACATATGTCCACCTGAATTTGTACTCCCTTGAATCTGTCCCCCTCTATAATTTGCCCTTCCCTTGAATCTGTTCCATCCATGAATTTGTCCCCACTTGAGTCTGTACCCTTAAGTATGTCCCCCATGAATTTGTCCCTTTTTGAACTTGTCCCCCCTCAATTTATCCCCCCTTGAATTTGTCCCCCCTTGAATTTACCCACCCTTGAATTTGTCAGCCTTTGAATCTGTCCACCTTTGAATTTGTCCCCCCTTGAATTTGTCCTCCTTGAATCTGTCCCCCTGTGTATATGTCCCCACTGAATTTGTCCCC
This sequence comes from Dendrobates tinctorius, assembly GCF_039654945.1. NCBI lineage: Eukaryota > Metazoa > Chordata > Amphibia > Anura > Dendrobatidae > Dendrobates > Dendrobates tinctorius. The sequence continues at coordinate 19,799,526 of NW_027361838.1, read as the reverse complement.
TTCCATAATTTGGCCCCCCTTGAATCTGCCCCCCCTGAATTTATCCCCATTGAATTTGTCCCCCCTTGAATTTTCCCCATCTCTTGAATTTGGTCCCCCCTTAAACTTACCCCTCCTTGAATCTATCCCCCCTTACATATGTCCCCCCCTGAATTTTTCCCTCCTTGAATCTGTACCCCTTGATTTTGTCCCCCTCTATAATTTGGCCCCCTTTGAATTTGTCCACCTTGAATTTGTCCCCCTCCATAATTTGCCCTTCCCTTGAATCTGTTCCACCCATGAATTTGTCCCCACTTGAATCTGTCCCCGTGAAGTATGTCCCCCATGAATTTGTCCCTCTTTGAATTTGACCCCCCTCAAATTATCCCCCTTGAATTTGGCCCCTCTCTTGAATTTGTTCCCCTTTGAAGTTGTCCCCTCCATAATTTCCCATCTTTAAATAAGTCCCCCTGAATTTGTTCCCCCTTTAATCTGTCTCCCTTTGAATTTGTCCCCCCTTGAACAAGTCCCCCTTGATTTTATCCCCCGTTAAATCTGTCCCCCTTTGAATTTGTGCCCACTTGAATTTGTCCCCCTTGAATTTATCCCCCCTTTTATCTGATCCCTCTTGAATGTATCCCCCTTGAATTTATCCCCCTTGAATTTGGCCCATCCCTTCAATTTGGTCCCCCCTTAACTTACCCCCCTTGAATATATCCCCCGTTACATATGTCCCCCTGAATTTGTCCTCCCTTGAGTCTGTCCCCCTCTATAATTTGCACTTCCCTTGAATCTGTTCCATCCATGAATTTGTCCCCACTTGAATCTGTCCCCCTTAAGTATGTCCCCCATGAATTTGTCCCTCTTTGAATTTGTCCCCCCTCAATTTATCCCCACCTGAATTTGTCCCCGTTTGAATCTGTCCACCTTTGAATTTGTGCCCCTTGATTTTATCCCCTGTTGTATCTGTCCCCCTTTGAATTTGTCCCCCCTTGAATTTGTCCCCCTTGAATTTATCCCCCCTTGAATCTGTCCCCTCCTGAATTTATCCTCCTTGAATTTACCCCCCTTGAATTTGGCCCATCCCTTCAATTTGGTCCCCCCTTAAACTTACCTCCCCTTGAATCTATCCCCCTTACGTATGTCCCCCTGAATTTGTCCCCCCTTAAATCTGTCCCCCTCTATAATTTTCCCTTTCCTTGAATCTGTTCCATCAATGAATTTGTCACCACTTGATTCTGTCCCCCTTAAGTATGTCCCCCATGAATTTGTCCCTCTTTGAATTTGTCCCCCCTCAATTTATCCCCCCTGAATTTGTCCCTCCTTGAATTTACCCCCCTTGAATTTGTCCCCCTTTGAACCTGTCCACCTTTGAATTTGTCCCCCCCTTGAATTTGTCCTCCTTTAATCTGTCCCCCTGTGTATATGTCCCCCCTGAATTTGTCCCCCCTTGAATTTGTCCCCTTCCATAATTTATCCTCCCTTGAATCTGTCCCCTCTTGAATTTATCCTCCTTTAATTTACCCCCTTGTATTTGGCCCATCCCTTTAATTTGGTCCCCCCTTAAACTTACCCCCCCTTGAATCTATCCCACCTTACGTATGTCCCCCTGAATTTGTCCCTCTTTGAATTTTGTCCCCCCTCACTTTATCCCCCCTGAATTTGTCCCTCCTTGAATTTACCCCCCTTGAATTTGTCCCCCTTTGACTCTGTCCACCTTTAAATTTGTCCCCCCCTCAATTTATCCCCCCTTGAATTTGGTCCCTCCCTTGAATTTGTTCCCCTTGAAGTTGTCCCCCTCCATAATTTCCCCTCTTTAAATAAGTCCCCCTGAATTTGTCCCCCCTTTAATCTGTCTCCCTTTGAATTTGTCCCCCTTGATTTTATCCCCCCTTGAATCTGTACCCCTTGAATTTGTACCCCCTTGAATTTGTCCCCCTTGATTCTGTACCCCTTGAATTTGTCCCCCTCTATAATTTGCCCCCCTTTGAATCTGTACCCCTTGAATTTGTCCCCCTCCATAATTTGCCCTTCCCTTGAATCTGTTCCACCTATGAATTTGTCCCCTCTTGAATCTACCCCCCTTTTATATGTCCCCCCTGAATTTGTGCCCCTTTGATTTTTTCCCCCATGAATCTGTCCCCACATAATTTGTCGCCCCTTGATTCTGCCTCCCTTTGAATTTGTGCCCCCTTGAATTTGTCCCCCTTGAATTTATCCCTTCTTGAATCTGACCCCTTGATAATTTGGCCCCATTGAATCTTTCCCTCTTGAATTTGTCTCCCTCCATAATTTGTCCCCCCTCGAATTTACCCCCCTTGAATTTCCCCCCCTAAATCTGTCAACCTTTGAATTTGTCCTCCTTTAATCTTTCCCCCTGTGTATATGTCCCCCCTGAATTTGTCCCCCCCTTGAATTTGTCTCCCTCCATAATTTGTACCCCCTTGAATCTGTCCCCCTCTATAATTTGCCATTCCCTTGAATCTGTTCCATCCATGAATTTGTCCCCACTTGAATCTGTGCACCTTAAGTATGTCCCCCATGAATTTGCCCCTCTTTGAATTTGTCCCCCCTCAATTTATCCCCCCTGAATTTGTCCCCCCTTGAATTTACCCCCCTTGAATTTGTCCCCCTTTGAATCTGTCCACCTTTGAATTTGTCTCCCCCTTGAATTTGTCCTCATTGAATCTGCACCCCTGTGTATATGTCCCCTCTGAATTTGTCCCCCCTTGAATTTGGCCCATCCCTTCAATTTGGTCCCCCCTTAACTTACCCCCCTTGAATCTATCCCCCGTTACATATGTCCCCCTGAATTTGTCCCCCCTTGAATCTGTCCCCCTCTATAATTTGCACTTCCCTTGAATCTGTTCCACCCATGAATTTGTCCCCTCTTGAATCTATCCCCCTTTTATATGTACCCCCTGAATTTGTCCCCCTTTTATTTTTCCCCCATGAATCTGTCCCCTCATAATTTGTCGCCCCTTGAATCTGCCTCCCTTTGAATTTGTGCCCCCTTGAATTTGTCCCCCTTGAATTTATACCCGCTTTTAATCTGTCCCCTTTGAATTTGACACTTTATGAATTTGTCCTCCTCCCTTGAATTTGCCCCGCTTGAATCTGTCCCTTTCCCTAATTTCTCCTCCCTTGAATTTGCCCCCCTTGAATCTGTCCCCCCATAAATGTGTTCCCCCTTAAATATGCCCCTTAATTTGCCCCCCTTGAATCTGCTCCCCTTTCAATTTGTCCCCCCTTGAAAATGTGTCCCCCTTCACTTTATCCCCCTTTAAATGTGGAAACTCCCTTGTATTTCTTCCCCTTGAATTTATCCACCCTTGAATCTGTTACCCCGTGAATGTGCCCCCCTCAACTATGTTGCCCCTGAATTTGTACCCCTTGAATTTGTCCCCCTCCACAATTTGGCCCCCTTTGAATTTGTCCCCCTTGGATTTATCCCCCCTTGAATTTGGTCCCTCCCTTGAAATTGTTCCCCCTTGAATTTATCCCCTCTTGAATCTGACCCCTTCATAACTTGGCCCCCATTGAATTTGTCCCCCTACATAATTTGTCCCCCCTCGAATTTACCCCCCTTGAATCCCCCCTGAATCTGTCCACCTTTGAATTTGTCCCCCCCTTGAATTTGTCCTACTTTAATCTTTCCCTCTGTGTATATGTCCCCCCCGAGTTTGTCCACCCTTGAATTTGTCTCCCTCCATAATTTGTACCCCCTTGAATCTGTCCCCTCTATAATTTGCCCTTCCCTTGAATCTGTTCCATCCATGAATTTATCCCCACTTGAATCTGTGCGCCTTAAGTATGCCCCCCATGAATTTGTTCCTTTTTGAATTTGTCCCCCCTCAATTTATCCCCCCCTGAATTTGTCCCCCCTTGAATTTACCCCCCTTGAATTTGTCCCCCTTTGAATCTGTCCATCTTTGAATTTGTCTCCCCCTTGAATTTGTCCTCATTGAATCTGTACCCCTGTGTATATGTCCCGCCTGAATTTGTCCCACCTTTAATTTGTCACCTTCCATAATTTGGCCCCCCTTGAATCTGTCCCCTCCTTGAATTTATCCCCCTTGAATTTATCCCCCCTTAAATTTGGCCCATCCCTTCAATTTGGTACCCCCTTAAACTTACCCCCCCTGAATCTATCCCCCCTTACATATGTCCCCCTGAATTTCTCCCCCCTTGAATCTGTCCCCTCTATAATTTGCCCTTCCCTTGAATCTGTTGCATCCATAAATTTGTCCCCACTTGAATCTGTCCACCTTAAGTATGTCCCCCATGAATTTGCCCCTCTTTGAATTTGTCCCCCCTCAATTAATCCCCCCTTGAATTTTGCCCCTCCCTTGAATTTGTTCCCCCTTGAAGTTGTCCCACTCCATAATTTCCTCTTTAAATAAGTCCCCCTGAATTTGTCCCCCCTTTAATCTGTCTCCCTTTGAATTTGGCCACCCTTGAATTTGTCCCCCTTGATTTTATCCCCCCTTGAATCTGTCCCCCTTTGAATTTGTCCCCCCTTGAATTTGTCCCCCTTGATTTTATCCCCTGTTGAATCTGTCCCCCTTTGAATTTGTTCCCCCTTGAATTTGTCCCCCTTGAATTTATCCCCCCTTGAATCTGTCCCCTCTTGAATTTATCCTCCTTGAATTTACCCCCCCTTGAATTTTGCCCATTCCTTCAATTTGGTCCCCCTTAAACTTACCCCCCTTGAATCTATCCCCTCTTACGTATGTCCCCCTGAATTTGTCCCCCCTTGAATCTGTCCCCCTCTATTTGCCCTTCCCTTGAATCTGTTCCATCCATGAATTTGTCCCCACTTGAACCTGTACCCCTTAAGTATGTCCCCCATGAATTTGTCCCTCTTTGAATTTGTCCCCCTCAATTTATCCCCCCTGAATTTGTCCCCCCTTGATTTTTCCCACCCTTGAATCTGTCCCCCTGTGTATATGTCCCCCCCTGAATTTGTCCCCCCTTGAATTTGTCCCCTTCCATATTTTGGCCCCCCTTGAATCTGTCCCCCCTGAATGTATCCCCCTTGAATTTATCCCCCCTTAAATTTGGCCCATCCCTTCAATTTGGTCCCCCCTTAAACTTACCCCCCCTTGAATCTATCCCCCCTTACATATGCCCCCCTGAATTTGTCCCCCTTGAATCTGTCCCCCTCTATAATTTGCCCTTCCCTTGAATCTGTTCCATCCATGAATTTGTCCCCACTTGAATCTGTCCCCCTTAAGTATGTCCCCCATGAATTTGTCCCTCTTTGAATTTGTCCCCCCTCAATTTATCCCCCTTGAATTTGGCCCCTCCCTTGAATTTGTTCCCCCTTGAAGTTGTCCCCCTCCATAATTTCCCCTCTTTAAATAAGTCCCCCTGAATTTGTCCCCCCTTTAATCTGTCTCCCTTTGAATTTGTCCCCCTTGAATTTATACCCCCTTTCAATCTGTCCCCTTTGAATTTGACACTTCATGAATTTGCCCTCCTCCCTTGAATTTGCCCCCCTTGAATCTGTCCCTTTCTCTAATTTCTCCTCCCTTGAATTTGCCCCCCTTTGAAATTTTCCCCCTTGAATCTATCCCCATAAATGTGTTCCCCCTTAAATATGCCCCTGAATTTGCCCCTCCTTGAATCTGCTCCCCTTTCAATTTATCCCCCCTTGAAAATGTGTCCCCCTTGAGTTTATCCCCCTTTAAATGTGGAACCTCCCTTGTATTTCTTCCCCTTGAATTTATCCCCCCTTGAATCTGTTACCCCATGAATCTGCCCCCCTCAACTATGTCGCCCCTGAATTTGTCCCCCTTGAATTTGTCCCCCTCCACAATTTGTCCCCCTTTGAATTTGTCCCCCTTGGATTTATCCCCCTTGAATTTGGTCCCTCCCTTGAATTTGTTGCCCCCTTGAATTTATCCCCTCTTGAATCTGACCCCTCCATAATTTGTCCCCCCTCGAATTTACCCCCCTTGAATTTTTCCCCCCTTGAATCTGTCCACCTTTGAATTTGTCCCCCCCCTTGAATTTGTCCTCCTTTAATCTTTTCCCCTGTGTATATGTCCCCCCTGAACTTGTCCCCCTCCATAATTTGGCCCCCCTTGAATCTGTCCACCCTTGAATTTATCCTCCCTTTAATTTGGCCCCTCCCTTCAATTTGGTCCCCCCTTAACCTTACCCCCCTTGAATCTATCCTCCCTTACATATGTCCCCCCTGAATTTGTTTTTGTCCCCACTTGAATCTGTCCCCTTCTATAATTTGCTCATCCCTTGAATCTGTTCCACCCATGAATTTGTCCCCCCTTGAATCTGTCCCTCTTTGAATTTTTCCACCCCTTGAATTTGTCCCCCTTGATTGGTTAACCTCAACGATCCATTCTTTCCCACCATCCCACACAGGAGACACACTCACAAATCACTTAACCATCTGCTCACTCTTTCTATCCTCCTTCTCCTAGTCGCAGGAGATATCTCTCCTGACCCCAGCCCCCCATGTTATAGTAAGTCGAACCGCTTAACTGCTACACTCAGAAACCCCTCAAATCTCATTTGTATTCCCTGCATGCCTTCTGTCTCTTTTAATTGTGCCCTTTGGAATGCTCGCTCAGTGTTTAATAAACTCTTCTTCATCCATGACATCTTCCTTTCTGATTCCCTTCCCTTCAATTTGGTCCCCCTTGAATTTGTCCCCCTCCATAATTTAGCTCCCTTTAAATCTGTCCTCTGTCCTTTTCCACCCATGAATTTGTCCCCTCTTGAATCTATCCCCCCCTTTTATGTCCCCTCTGAATTTGTCCCCCTTTGAATTTTTCCCCCATGAATCTGTCCCTCCATAATTTGTTGCCCCTTCAATCTGCCTCCCTTTGAATTTGTCCCCCCTTCAATTTGTCCCCCCTGTATCTATCCCCTTTGAATCTGTCCCCTTTGAATTTGTCACTTCATGAATTTGTCCTCCTGCCTTGAATTTGCCCCCCTCCATAAGTTGGCACCCCTTGAGTCTGTCCCCCCTTGAATTTATCCCACTTGAATTTATTCACCCTTGAATTTGGCCCCTCCCTTCAATTTGGTCCCCCTTAAACTTATCCCCCCTTGAATCTATCCCCCCTTACATACAGTATGTACCCCCTGAATTTGTCCCCCCTTGAATCTGTACCCCTTGAATTTGTACCCCCTTGAATTTGTCCCCCCTTGATTCTGTACCCCTTGAATTTGTCCCCCTCTATAATTTGCCCCCCTTTGAATCTGTACCCCTTGAATTTTTCCCCCTCCATAATTTGCCCTTCCCTTGAATCTGTTCCACCTATGAATTTGTCCCCTCTTGAATCTATCCCCCTTTTATATGTCCCCCCTGAATTTGTCCCCCTTTGATTTTTCCCCCATGAATCGGTCCCCCCATAATTTGTCACCCCTTGAATCTGCCTCCCTTTGAATTTGTGCCCCTTTGAATTTGTCCCCCTTGAATTTATACCCCCTTTTAATCTGTCCCCTTTGAATTTGACACTTTATGAATTTGCCCTCCTCCCTTGAATTTGCCCCCCTTGAATCTGTCCCTTTCCCTAATTTCTCCTCCCTTGAATCTGTCCCCCATAAATGTGTTCCCCCTTAAATATGCTCCTGAATTTGCCCCCCCTTGAATCTGCTCCCCTTTCAATTTGTCCCCCCTTGAAAATGTGTCCCCTTTGACTTTATCCCCCTTTAAATGTGGAACTTCCCTTGTATTTCTTCCCCTTGAATTTATCCCCCATTGAATCTGTTACCCCGTGAATCTGCCCCCCTCAACTATGTCGCCCCTGAATTTGTTCCCCTTGAATTTGTCCCCCTCCACAATTTGGCCCCCTTTGAAGTTGTACCCCTTGGATTTATCCCCCTTGAATTTGGTCCCTCCCTTGATTTTGTACCCCCTTGAATTTATCCCCTCTTGAATCTGACCCCTCCATAATTTGGCCCCATTGAATCTTTCCCCCTGTGTATATGTCCCCCCCAAAATTTGTCCCCCCTTGAATTTGTCTCCCTCCATAATTTGGCCCCACTTGAATCTGTCCTCCCTTGAATTTGGCCCCACCCTTCAATTTGGTCCCCCCTGAAACTTACCCCCCTTGAATCTATCCCCCCTTACATATGTCCCCCCTGAATTTGTCCCCCCTTGAGTCTGTCCCCCTCTATAATTTGCTCTTCCCTTGAATCTGTTCCATCCATGAATTTGTCCCCACTTTAATCTTTCCCTTTTAAGTATGTCCCCCATGAACTTGTCCTTCTTTGTATTTGTCCCCCCTCAATTCATCCCCCCTTGAATTTGGCCACTCCCTTGAATTTGTTCCCCCTTGAAGTTGTCCCCCTCCATAATTTCCCTTCTTTAAATATGTCTCCCTGAATTTGACCCCCTTTAATCTGTCTCCCTTTGAATTTGTCCCCCTTGAATTTATCCCCCCTTGAATTTGTCCCCCTGTGAATCTGTCCCCCTGTGAATATGTCCCCCCTTGAATTTACCCCCCCTTGAATTTGCCCCCCATTGAATCTTTCTCCCCGTGAATCTGTCCCCCCTTAAATATGTACTGCTGAATTTATCCCCCCTTGAATTTGTCCCCCTCCATAATTTGGCCGCCTTTGAATCTGTCCCCTTGGACATCTGTTGCCACCAAGAATTTGTCCCTCCTTGAGTATGTCCCCCCATGAATGTGTCCCCCGTTAAATATGTCACCCCTGAATTTGTCCCCCCTTGAATCTGTCCCCCCATAATTTGTAGCCCCTTGAATCTGCCTCTTCTTGAATTTGTCCCCTCTTGAATTTGTCCCCTTTGAATTTATCCCCCTTGAGCCTGTCCTCCTCCCATGAATTTGCCCCCCTTGAGTTTTCCCTCTTGAATCTGTCCCCTCATAGATGTGTCCCCCTTAAATCTGCCCCCTGAACTTGTCCCCCTTTGAATCTGCTCCCCTTTCAATTTGTCCCCCATTGAAAATGTGTCCCCCTTGAATTTATCCCCCTTGAATTTGTCCCACTTGGATTTATCCCCCCTTGAATTTGGTCCCTCCCTTGAATTTGTTCCCCCTTGAATTTATCCACCCTTGAATCTGACCCCTCCATAATTTGGCCCCCATTTAATCATTCCCTCTTGAATTTGTCCCCCTTCAGAATTTGTCCCCACTTGAATTTATCCCCTTTTGAATTTGGCCCCTCCCTTCAATTTGGTCCCTCTTAAACTTATCCCCCTTGAATCTATCCCCCCCTTACATATGTCCCCCCTGAATTTGTCCCCCCTTGAATCTGTCCCCCTCTATAATTTGGCCCCCTTTCAATCTGTCCCCCTTGAATTTGTCCCCCTCCATAATTTCCCTTCCCTTGAATCTGTTCCACCCATGAATTTGTCACCACTTGCATCTGTCCCCCATAAATATGTCCCCCATGAATTTTTCCCTCTTTGAATTTTTTCCCCCCTCAATTAATCCCTCCTTGAATTTGGCCCCTCCCTTGAATTTGTTCCCCCTTGAATTTATCCCCCCTTGAATCTATCCCCTCCATAATTTGTCCCCTTTTGAATCTGTCCCCCTTGAAGTTGTCCCCCTCCATAACTTCCCCTCTTTAAATATGTCTGAATCTGTCCCCCTTTGAATTTGTCCCCCTTGAATTTGTCCCTCTTGAATTTGTCTCCCTTGAATTTGTCCCCCCTTTGAATCTGTCCCCCCTTTGAATCTGTCCCCTTTGAATCTGTCCCCTTTGAAATTGTCACTTCATGAATTTGTCCCCCTTGAATTTATTCCCCTTGAACCTGTCCTCCTCCCTTGAATTTGCCCCCCTTGAATCTGTCCCTTTCCCTAATTTGCCCTCCCTTGAATTTTCCCCCCTTGAATTTTCCCCCTTGAATCTGTCCCCCCATAAATGTGTCCCCCTTAAATATGCCCCCTGAACTTGTCCCTTGAATCTGCTCCCTTTCAATTTTTCCCCCCTTGAAAATGTGTCCCCCTTGAATTTCTCCCCCTTAAATTTGGAACCTCCCTTGAATTTCTCCCCCTTGAATTTCTCCCTCCTTAAAACTGTTACCCCGTGAATATGCCCCCCCTCAAATGTGTTGCCCCTGAATTTGTCCCCCTTGATTTTGCCCCCCTTGAGTCTGTCCCCCCTTGAATTTATCCCCCCTTGAATTTGGCCCCTCCCTTCAATTCGGCCCCCCTTAAACTTATCCCCCCTTGAATCTGTCCCGTCCATAATTTGTCCCCTTTTGAATCTGTCCCCCTTAAAGTTGTCCCCCTCCATAATTTCCCTTCTTTAAATGTCTGAATCTTTCCCCCTTTGAATTTGTCCCCCTTGAATTTGTCCCCCTTAAATTTGTCCCCCCTTTGAATCTGTCCCCTTTGAATCTGTCCCCTTTGAATCTGTCCCCTTTGAATTTGTCACTTCATGAATTTGTCCCCCTTGAATTTATCTCCCTTGAACCTGTCCTCCTCCCTTGAATTTGCCCCCCTTGAATTTTCTCCCTTGATAATGTCCCCCCATAAATGTGTCCCCCTTAAATATGCCCCCTGAACTTGTCCCCCTTGAATCTGCTCCCCTTTCAATTTGTCCCCCTTGAAAATGTATTCTCCTTGAATTTATCCCCCTTAAATTTGGAACCTCCCTTGAATTTCTCCCCCTTGAATTTCTCCCCCCTCAAATATGTCGCCCCTGAACTTGTCCCCCTTGAATTTATCCCCCTTGAATTTATCCCCCCTTGAATTTGGCCCCTCCCTTCAATTCAGTCCCCCTTAAACTTATCCCCCCTTGAATCTATCCCCCCTTATATATGTCCCCCCTGAATTTGTCCCCCCTTGAATCTGCTCCCCTTTCAATTTGTCCCCCCTGAATCTGCTCCCCTTTCAATTTGTCCCCCCTTGAAAATGTGTCCACCTTGAATTTATCCCCCCTTAAATGTGGAACCTCCCTTGTATTTCTTCCCCTTGAATTTATCCCCCTTAAATCTGTTACCCCGTAAATCTGCCCCCCCAACTATGTCGCCCCTTAATTTGTCCCCCTTGAATTTGTCCCCCTCCACAATTTGGCCCCCTTTGAATTTGTCCCCCTTGGATTTATCCCCCCTTGAATTTGGACCCTCCCTTAAATTTGTTCCCCCTTGAATTTATCCCCTCTTGAATCTGACCCCTCCATAATTTGGCCCCCATTGAATTTGTCCACCTCCATAATTTGTACCCCCTCGAATTTACCCCCCTTAAATTTGTCCCCCTTTGAATCTGTCCACTTTTGATTTTGTCCCCCCCTTTAATTTGTCTTCCTTGAATCTGTCCCCCTGTGTATATGTCCCCCCTGAATTTGTCACCCCTTGAATTTGTCCTCTTCCATAATTTGGCCCCCCTTGAATCTGTCCCCCCTTGAATTTATCCCCCCTTGAATTTGGCCCATCCCTTCAATTTGTCCCCCTCCAGAATTTGTCCCCCTTGGATTTATCCCCCCTTGAATTTGGTCCCTCCCTTGAATTTGTTCCCCCTTGAATTTATCCCCCCTTGAATCTGACCCCTCTATAATTTGGCACCCATTGAATCTTTCCCTCTTGAATTTGTCTCCCTCCATAATTTGCCCCCCTTGAATCTGTCCCCCCTTGAATTTATCCCCCTTGAATTTATCCCCCATTGAATTTGTCCCTTCCCTTCAATTTGGTCCCCCTTAAATTTTTCCCCCCTTGAATCTGTCTCCACTGTGTATCTGTCCCCCCTTAAATATGTCCCCCTTGAATTTGTCCCCCTCCATAATTTAGCACCCTTTAAATCTGTCCTCTGTCCTTTTCCACCCATGAATTTGTCCCCACTTGAATCTATCCCCCCTTTTATATGTCCCCCCTCAATTTGTCCTCCTTTGAATTTTTCCCCCATGAATCTGCCCCCCCATAATTTGTGGCCCCTTGAATTTGTTCCCCCACTGAATTTTCCCCCCTTGAATCTGTCCCCCATAAATGTATCCCCCCTTAAATATGCCCCCTGAATTTGTCCCCCTTTCAATCTGCCCCCCTTTCAATTTGTCCCCCCTTGAAAATGTGTCCCCCTTGAATTTATCCCCCTTAAATGTGGAACCTCCCTTGAATTTCTCCCCCTTGAATTTATCGCTCCTTGAATCTGTTAACCTGTGAATGTGCCCCCTCATAAATGTCGCCCCTGAATTTGTCCTCCTTGAATTTGTCCCCCTCCACAATTTGGCCCCCTTTGAATTTGCCCCCCTTGAATTTGGTCCCTCCCTTGAATTTGTTCCCCCTTGAATTTATCCCCTCTTGAATCTGACCCCTCCATAATTTGGCCCCATTGAATCTTTCCCTCTTGAATTTGTCCCCCTCCATAATTTGTCCCCCCTTGAATTTACCCCCCCTTGAAGTTGTCCCCCCTTGAATCTGTCCACCTTTGAATTTGTCCCCCCTTGAATTTGTCCTCCTTGAATCTGTCCCCCTGTGTATATGTCCCCCCCTGAATTTGTCCCCCTCCATAATTTGGCCCCCCTTGAATCTGTCCCCCCTTGAATTTATCCCCCTTGAATTTATGCCCCCTTGAATTTGGCCCCCCCTTAAACTTATCCCTCCTTGAACCTATCCCCCTTACATATGTCCCCCCTGAATTTGTCCCTCTCTATAATTTGGCCCCCTTTGAATCTGTCCCCCTTTGAATTTGCCCCCCTCCATAATTTGCCCTTGCCTTGAATCTGTTCCACCCATGAATTTGTCCCCACTTGAATCTATCCCCCTTAAATATGTCCCCCATGAATTTGTCCCTCTTTGAATTTGCCCCCTCAATTTATCCCCCCTTGAATTTGACCCCTCCCTTGAATTTGTTCCCCCTTGAATTTATCCCCCTTGAATTTATCCCCCCTTGAATCTATCCCCTTCCATAATTTGTCCCCTTTTGAATCTGTCCCCCTTGAAGTTGTCCCCCTCCATAATTTCCCCTTTAAATATGTCCCCCTGAATTTGTCCCCCCTTTAATCTGTCTCCCTTTGAATTTGTCCCCCCTTGATTTTATCCCCCCTTGAATCTGTCCCCCTTTGAATTTGTCCCCCCTTGAATTTATCCCCCTTGATTTTATCCCCCCTTGAATCTGTCCCCCTTTGAATTTGTTCCCCCTTGAATTTATCCCCCTTGAATTTATCCCCCCTTGAATCTATCCCCTTCCATAATTTGTCCCCTTTTGAATCTGTCCCCCTTGAAGTTGTCCCCCTCCATAATTTCCCCTTTAAATATGTCCCCCTGAATTTGTCCCCCCTTTAATCTGTCTCCCTTTGAATTTGTCCCCCCTTGATTTTATCCCCCCTTGAATCTGTCCCCCTTTGAATTTGTCCCCCCTTGAATTAGTCCCCCTTGAATTTATCCCCCCTTGAATCTGTCCCCCTTGAATTTGTCCCCCTCCATAATTTGCCCCCCCCTTGAATTTGTCTCCCTTGAATCTGTCCCTCCTTGAATTTACCCCCCTTGAATTTGTCCCCCCTTGAATCTTTCCCTCCGTGAATCTGTCCCCCCATGAATGTGTCTTCCCTTAAATATGTCACCCCTGAATTTGTACCCCTTGATTGGTTAACCTCAACGATCCATTCTTTCCCACCATCCCACACAGGAGACACTCTCACAAATCACTTAACCATCTGCTCACTCTTTCTATCCTCCTTCTCCTAGTCGCAGGAGATATCTCTCCCGACCCCAGATCCCCATGTTATAGTAAGTCAAACCCCTCAACTGCTACACTCAGAAACCCCTCAAATCTCATTTGTATTCCCTGCATGCCTTCTGTCTCTTTAATTGTGCCCTTTGGAACGCTCGCTCAGTGTTTAATAAACTCTCCTTCATCCATGACATCTTCCTTTCTGATTTTCTTAACCTTCTGGCTCTTACTGAAACCTGAATCCAGCAGTTATGACACCACCACTGCTGCTCTTTCAGATGATGGACTACACTTTTCTCATACCCCAAGATTGGACAACAGAGCAGGTGTAGGCGTTGGTCTGCTCCTATCACCCAAATGTACCTTTCAGGTTATCTCTCAAGTGGCCTCACTTATCTTCTTTTCTTTTTAGGTCCATGTTGTCAGACTCTACATCCCCTTCTTCATGCGATAGGTGGTGGTATATCGTCCTCTGAGCCCCTCCCATCGGTTACTGGATAACTTTACCACCTGGATCCAACATTTTCTCTCCTGTGACATCCCCACCATCATGATGGGTGACTTCAACATCCCTATTGCTTTTCCCCTCTCTCCATTTGCTACTCAACTTTTATCTCTACCCGCTTCTTTTGGCCTTTCACAGCTTACTAACTCTCCTACGCATAAAGATGGAAGCTCCCTCGACTTGGCCTTCTCCCTCCTTTGCTCAGTGTCTGATTTTACAAACTCCCCTCTCCTGCTCTCTGACCACAACCTTCTTTCATTCTATATCAAGAACTGCTGTCACCCCCACTTTCCACACTTATAAAAATATATAGGCCATCCAGAAACTTAAGAACTTGCAGTTATCATTGGCCCTATCTCTTTCCTCTCATGTCCTGATTCTGCACTGAAGCATTACAATGAAACACTGCAAAGTGTCCTGGATGAAACTGCACCTCCTAAACATAGAACAACTCGGCACAGATGGCGACAACCCTGGCACATTCCTGAAACATGTTTCCTACAGCAGTTCTCCAGGTGCCCCGAAAGTCTGTGGAGAAAATCCAATCTACTCGACGATTTCATCCATTATAAGTTTATGATTAAAACATACCACACTGCCCTTCACCTCTCCAAAGAAACCTATTTCAACACCCTCAACACCTCACTATCCAATAACCCTAAACATCTCTTTGACACTTTTCATTCTCTAATCAACCCAAGAGTGCAGGCTCAAACCATGGATCTCCGCGCTGATGATCTGATTGACCATATCAGACAGGAAATTTTCTCCCAATCCTCACATACCATGCACTGTCCTCCCTCCTCCACTGCATCTAGCTCACTCTCTGATTTTGAATCAGTCACAGAAGAATCAGGCACCTTGCATCTTCTCGCCCTACTAATTGCACCAGTGACCCCATTCTGTCACATCTCCTCCAGTCTCTTTCCCTTGCTGTCACCACTCACCCAACATAAATATTCAACCTTTCTCTCTTTTCTGGTATCTTTCCCTCCTCATTTAAGCATGCCATCATACATCCATTACTTAAAAAACCATCCCTCGACCAAAACTGTGCAGCTAACTATAGACCTTTCTCTAATCTTCCCTTCATCTCTTAACTCCTGGGACGCCTGGTCCTCTCGCATCTTATCCGCTATCTCTCAGATAACTCTTTTCTCGACGCTCTACAATCCGGTTTCTGCTCTTTATACTGAAGCTGCCCTCACTAAAGTCTCTAATGATCTACTAACAGCTAATTCTAATGGTCACTAGTCCATGCTAATTCTCCTGGATCTCTCTGCAGTATTCAACACTGGATCATCAGCTCCTCCTCACTATGCTCTGCTCTCAATAGAGCAGAGCATAGTGAGGAGGAGCTGATGATCCAGTGTTGAATATTTATGTTGGGTGAGTGGTGACAGCAGGGGAAAGAGACTGGAGGAGATGTGACAGAATGGGGTCACTGGTGCAAGTAGTAGGGCGAGAAGATGCAAGGTGCCTCAAGGACACCGCTCTCTCCTGGTTCTCCTCCTATCTCTCTGATCGCTCCTTCACTGTATCTTTTGCTGGCTCCTCCGCATCTCATCTTCTCCTTACTGTTGGGGTTCCAGTCCTCGGACCCCTCCTCTTCTCTTTGTATACTGCCCCTATTGGACAAGCAATCAGTAGATTTGGTTTCCAGTACCATCTCTATGCTGATGACATCCAATTATATACTTCCTCTATTGACATCACGCCTGCCTTTTTAGAAAACACCAGTGGTTGTCTTACTGCTGTCTTTAACATCATGTCCTCCCTCTATTTGAAACTGAACTTGTCAAAAACTGAACTCCTTGTGTTTCCTTCCTCTACTAACCTACCTATGCCCGACATTGCCATTTCCATATGTGGTTCCACCATTACTCACCAGCAACAAGCCCGCTGTCTTGGGGTCATATTTGATTCCGAGCTTTCATTCACCCCCCACATCCGGTCACTGGCTCGCTCTTGTTATTTGCACCTCCAAAACATTACTAGAATTCGACCCTTTCTTACTTTTGACTCTGCAAAAACTCTTACTGTTTCTCTTATTCATTCTCATCTGGACTATTGTAACTCTCTACTAATCGGTCTTCCTCTTGCCAAACTCTCCCCTCTCCAATCTGTCTTGAATGCTGCGGCCAGGATCATATTCCTCACCAATCATTACACCGATGCCTCTACCTTTTGCCAGTCATTACACTGATTACCCATCCACTCCAGAATACAGTGTAAACTTATGACTCTCACCCACAAAGCACTCCATGGCTCAGCACCACCCTACATCTCCCTTGTTTCACTCTACCACCCTACCCGTGCACCCTGTTCTGCTAATGACCTGAGGTTAACATCCTCAATAATCAGAACCCCCCCTGCCATCACCAAGACTTTTTACGTGCTGCGCCAATTTTTTGGAATGCACTACCCAGGTTAATTTGATTAATCCCCAATACCCACAGTTTTAGGCATGCCCTAAAAACATATTTCTTCAGGCTGGCCTACCACCTCAAGGCATTAACCTAACTATCCCTGTGTTGCCCATTCAAAATTTTTACCATAACCAGGTTCATCATATCATGTTCTCCCATGCTTTATGCATTTAATAGCCCTCTGTGTCTGTACTGTTACATACTTAGGCTGATAACCGGTTCATGCAGCATTACATGAACACCCGATTCTTACACTATGGTTAGTCCGAACAATGAGAGCAATTGTTACCATCCATCTTTTGTGTCTCCCCTTTTTCCTCATAGATTGTAAGATTGCGAGCAGGGCCTTAATTCCTTTTGGTATCTGTTTTGATCTGTGATATGTGTTTATTGTTATGCTGTAATGTCTATTGTCTATACAAGTCTGTACAAGTCCCCTCTAAAATGTAAAGTGCTGCAGAATATATTGGCGCTATAGAAATAAAATTATTATTATTATAGCATATTTTATTCTGTGGGCAGCATAAAGTATTGATGTATTTACATAGTACACTTGAAAACACACTTTTCCATCAAGTTCAACTGAAGAATTGGAGTTGATATGTAAGAAAGGAAGGGGTATCGGTAAACATTTCATAAATTATAGAGCCTGGACATATAACTAGGAACAAGGACGGACATACCGCATGTGCAGCCGGTTATAGTAAAGTTTTGGATGCTCTAGGGGGGCCCCTGCAGGGAGGCTAACAATGAGGGTAATATGGCCTTTTTATCTGGCCCTGAGGCTCTGGGGGGTCTCTGGCCAGATTGCCCTCATGTGCGGCTGGCAGGGAGAGATCCCTGCCCCTTCGCTGCCTACAAGAGACGATAGCAGTGGAGCTGCAGTGACCCATACTGCTTCCTGCCCGCACTTCCTGTCTCACACAGAAGTTAGTGGCATGGCTGGATGACATCATCATTCAGCACCGTGGCTGCTGTGCCAGTGAGAGGAAGCTGCCGGCGACGGTGATGCTGTGGCTGCGGGAGAGCATACGGAGAGGTGAGAGGTGCTGTCTGCTGTGTGTATGTGTGTGCGTGCATGCATAGCGCTGCGGGGGAACTTGCAGAGAGGTGAATGGCACTGAGTGTGTCTGTGTGTGTGTAGTTGGAGGAGAGGGCAATGATGGGGTGATGAGGGAGAAGGCGGTGATGGGGAAAAGGCAATGATGGTGGTGGTGGAAAGAGAAATGATGGGGATGTGGGGGAGGAGGAAATGAAGGAGGTGGTGGAATGGGCAATGATGGGGTGGTGGGGGAGAAGGCAATGATGGTGGCAGTGGAAAGGACAGTGATGGGGTTGGTGGGGAAAGAGGCAATGATGGAGGCGATGGGGAAGAACGCAATGATGGGGGTGGTGGGGGAGAAAGCAATGATGGAGGTCGTGGAAAGGACAAAGATGGGGTAGTAGGGCAGAAAGCAAAGATAGGGGTGGTGGAAAGGGCAATGATGGGAGTGGTGGGAAAAGGCAATGATGGTGTTGGTGAAAAGGACAATGATGGTCGTGCTGGAAAGGGTAATAATGAGGGTGCTGTGGGAGGAGGAAATAATGGAGGTGTTGTAATGGGCAATGATAGGGGTGGTGGGGAAAAGACAATGATGGTGGTTGTGGAATGGACAATGATGGTGGAAAGGGCAATGATGGGGGTGATGGGGGAGGAGGAAATGGTGGAGGTGGTGGAATGGGCAATGATGGGGTGGTGGGGGAGAAGGCAATGATAGAGGTGGTGGAAAGGACAATGATGGGGGTCCTGGGGGAGATGGCGTGATGGTGTGGGGGAGAGGACAATAATGGGAAGTGGGGGTAAGAGGACAGTGAGGGGCGTGGGAGATTGGGAAGGCAGGAGGGGGATTTATAATGGATTTAGTAACAGGGGGAGGTGGAGGAAGATGTTATTATTGCTTATTATGTTTAACACAGTCCCTTATTATATAGTGTACTCACTTATTATACATAGCACTGCCCCTTAGTATATAGTGTACTAACTTATTATGTATAGCACAGTCCCTTAGTATATAGTGTACTCGCTTATTATGTATAGCACCATCCCTCAGTATATAGTGTAGTCACCTTTTCTGTATAGCACAGTCCCTTAGTATATAGTGTGCTCACTTATATCTAACACAGTTCCTTAGTATATAGTGTACTCACTTGTTATGTATAACACCATCCTTAGTTACATAGTTTCCTCTTTTATCATGTATAACACCATCCCTTATTACATACAATCCTCTCTAGTTATATATGTCGCCATCCCTTATTACAGTAGATAGCTACCTCTGCTGTATGAACCAAAGATCTCAAATTTGGACTCATCAGACCAAAGCGCATATTTCCACTGGTCTAATGTCCATTCCTTGTCTTCTTTAGCCCAAACAAGTCTCTTCTGCTTGTTGCCTGTCCATAGCACTAGTTTCCTACCAGCTATTTTACCATGAAGGCCTGCTGCACAAAGTCTCCTCTTAGCAGTTGTAGAGATGTGTCTGCTGCTAGAACTCTGTGTGGCATTGATCTGGTCTCTAATCTGAGCTGCTGTTAACCTGCGATTTCTGAGGCTGGTGACTCAGATGAACTTATCCTCTGCAGCAGAGGTGACTCTTGGTCTTCCTTTCCTGGGGCAGTCCTCATGTGAGCCAGTTTCTTTGTAGCGCTTGATGGTTTTTGCCACTGCACTTGGGGACACTTTCAAAGTTTTCCCAATTTTGCGGACCGACTGACCTTCATTTCTTAAATGATGGCCACTCATTTTTCTTTACTTAGAATTTGTATTATGGCAAGAAAAAGCAGCTAACAGTCTATTCAGTAGGACTATCAGCTGTGTATCCACCAGACTTCTGCACAACACAACTGATGGTCCCAACCCCATTTATAAGGCAAGAAATCCCACTTATTAAACCTGACAGAGCACACCTGTGAAGTGAAAACCATTTCCGGTGACTACCTCTTGAAGCTCATCAAGAGAATACCAAGAGTGTGCAAAGCACTAATCAAAGAAAAAGGTCGCTACTTTCAAGAACCTAGAATATAAGACATACAGTATTTTCAGCTGTTTCACACTTTTTTGCTAATTATATAATTCCACATGTGTTAATTCATAGTTTTGATGCCTTCAGAGTGAATCTACAGTTTTCATAGTCATGAAAATAAAGAAAACTCTTTGAATGAGAAGGTGTGTCCAAACTTTTGGTCTGTACTGTATGTTGGGGAGATATATATATATACACTCACTGGCCACTTTATTAGGTACACCTGTCCAACTGTGTGTTAAGACTTAATTTCTAATCAGCCAATCACATGGCGGCAACTCAGTGCATTTAGGCATGTAGACATGGTCAAGACAATCTCCTGCAGTTCAAACCGAGCATCAGTATGGGGAAGAAAGGTGATTTGAGTGCCTTTGAACGTGGCATGATTGTTGGTGCCAGAAGGGCTGGTCTGAGAATTTCAGAAACTGCTGATCTACTGGGATTTTCACGCACAACCATCTCTAGGGTTTACAGAGAATGGTCCGAAAAAGAAAAAAAATCCAGTGAGCGGCAGTTCTGTGGCCGGAAATGCCATGTTGATGCCAGAGGTCAGAGGAGAATGGGCAGACTGGTTCGAGCTGATAGAAAGGCAACAGTGACTCAAATTGCCACCCATTACAACCAAGGTAGGCAGAAGAGCATCTCTGAACGCACAGTGCGTCGAACTTTGAGGCAGATGGGCTACAGCAGCAGAAGACCACACTGGGTACCACTCCTCTCAGCTAAGAACAGGAAACTGAGGCTACAATTTGCACAAGCTCATCGAAATTGGACAGTAGAAGATTGGAAAAACGTTGCCTGGTCTGATGAGTCTCGATTTCTGCTGCGACATTCGGATGGTAGGGTCAGAATTTGGCGTAAACAACATGAAAGCATGGATCCATCCTGCCTTGTATCAACGGTTCAGGCTGGTGGTGGTGGTGTCATGGTGTGGGGAATTTTTTCTGGGCACTCTTTGGGCCCCTTGGTACTAATTGAGCATCGTTGCAACGCCACAGCCTACCTGAGTATTGTTGCTGACCATGTCCATCCCTTTATGACCACAATGTACCCAACATCTGATGGCTACTTTCAGCAGGATAATGCGCCATGTCATAAAGCTCGAATCATCTCAGATTGGTTTCTTGAACATGACAATGAGTTTACTGTACTCAAATGGCCTCCTCAGTCACCAGATCTCAATCCAATAGAGCATCTTTGGGATGTGGTGGAACGGGAGATTCGCATCAGGGATGTGCAGCCGACAAATCTGCGCCAACTGTGTGATGCCATCATGTCAATATGGTCCAAAATCTCTGAGGAATGCTTCCAGCACCTTGTTGAATCTCTGCCACGAAGAATTGAGGCAGTTCTGAAGGCAAAAGGGGGTCCAACCCCTTACTAGCATGGTGTACCTAATAAAGTGGCCAGTGAGTGTATATATATATATATATATATATATACGTAGCATTGTTGCCATAAAAGGAGGGGGCCCAGAGACATTTCTTGCACAGGGGCCCCAGAATATTAGTCAAAACAGAGACACACACCTGATTTGGGAATCTCACCCATCCTCACTACAAAGTAGAGTACTCGACTGAATGAGGGTTATTGGTTCTAGCAAAGAAAAAATGTATGTATTCATGTATTGGATTTGGTTATTGGTTATATTGACAAAATTCATCTGTGCAAAGTGACTCTTCTTTTGAAGGAACAAATCTTTTGCTTGTACCAACATTTCATGTAGTCCATTTGGCTGAAGTGACCATTGCATATACTACACAGATGTCACAAGTGTGTCACATCCTCCTGGGAGATCTGGAGTTAGAAAATCATTATAGGTTAACAACCCTTTTTATGCTGGTTGGAAACTTGCAGCTCCATCTCACAGCTGCTCCTGACCTCCTCTTCCTTGCCAGTGAATGTTTACTTCCTGGTTCCCTGGAGATATTGTGCTGAGTTAGAGATCAGTTTTGCTTCTGGAGATTGTTGTAAGCTGTTTTGGGGTGTATGATTTCCTCATTGTCCTATTCCCATTTTGGTTTGTACATTCCAACCATTCTCTATATGCCTCTCTGCCTTTGGTGAGTATTTTGTATTATAGGTGCTTTTTGTTATCCCTGTTTGTCTTACGTATTTATAAACTAGCATTTCCATCCCAGGCCTCCTGGGGGAGGGGACAGTTTAGGTTATAACAGGAGAACAGTAATGCTGGTGGACCAAACCTCCTCACTATTAGAGGTACCTTTTGGAGCGGGGATAGTTAGGGTGGCAGCCCTAGGGACGGTGCAGAGCCCAATTCCCTAATCACGTACAGTCACAGCTTGACAGCAGGATCACTTTTTCCTCAGTGACTCCTCTTCTCCTTACTAGGCTTCCTATGCATAGTTTGAACGTGGACATTTGCTCCTTACAATAGATTTCATTACAGGGAATATTTACTATTAGGCATCTGGGCTCAATCGAAAAGTACGAGACTCTGGCAAATATAAGAGGATTCCATGTTAAAGACAATGCTTCTATGTCCAAATAGATCATATGTAAAGGGGTTATCTTATTGAGAAAACCAGTTAAATTTTGTGTAGATTGACAGCATATCTTTTTCTAAGCTGTATTTGAGGAGAAATACCAAATAAGATTTACAAAAATGAAGGCAGTATTTATATCATAGGCATCTTGGAAAACAATGCTCCATAACATGAAGATATAAATTCCATAATGATTCTTACAAAGGTCATGTCTATTTTCTCACAAGTGCTCAGCTCTGCTACAGGTTAATATCCTACACCTAAATGTACTTATATATCACTGTCAATGTATCTACACATTACACATGCAATAATTTGAGGTTTATATGCCTTACTTATAATTATAAATAGAAGATGTCTTCCGAATCCACCACCTGCTAAGACTGGCCTGGAAAAAAAAAAGTTTATTGCTATGCACAATAAACTGTTATTATAAAAGCGAGTCCCAACTGTGCCATAATCCTTTATTAAAGTGCAAGGGCTGATCTCTTCCACATACATACTTCACTCCTGGCTGCATTTTCTAAACTTCTGTGACTTAAGCTGCTAATGATTTAACAGGGAGAGAATACCGGTAATTCTTTTATTTATTTGTTTAAAATCTTTTAAAGGTAAAAATCTATTGTTATAATATTGAAAGTCTTCACATTATGGTCTATACAAGTCTGGATTCATTACTTCTTCTCCTCCAAGAGGCATAGGCCTCATCTGATATTGTTATTGAATTTTGGATGGATAGATATATCCCTGTGTGTGCTGCGGCTGCTCCCAATTAAAACATAGTCTTTTGAGCGCTCAAAGGAATGAAGACGCTAAACACCTGTTAGCAGCATAACATTCCACCAGAACTCTGGAGGTTTATTGCACATACATAGTTTTATTATTACGTACAGAAAGGAGTGGTTAGTTAATTAACATAAGGCTTGAGCTTCAATGCTATTGGCTATTTGAGTACATGAACATATATGGAAGTTCCTAAACAAAAAGGCTTATTTAGCAATATATGCTTAGCTATGCCTTTTCCTGCTATTCAACTACGTGTAGACATCAGTTTGAACATCTGCTGTTACTTCCTCTTTTCTCATGTCTAGCAAATATATCACAAGACAATGCTGGTTCTCCTGGCTGGCTCATGGGGTCAGTGGATCATTCTGAGCAATTGATTATGGAGTTCATGTTAGCTGTAAATATATATATGTATATATCAGTATATAGCAATGTGCAGACAAATGAGATCTATATGAAATACATATATATATTTCCATCACAATCCCCCCTTAGATATCACTTGCCTTAATCCTGCTCCTGTCCCAAAGCGCTGCAACTCTTTTATGCTGCCAGTGGGCTGACGCATGCCTAGTGCCTAATGAGAAACTGGGTCTGAGCAGAAAAAGTAAATTAATGTGCATGCAAAATGTAATTGCATATGAACACATGACCTTTACACAGAGAAAACCAAAAGCAAAACACAAAACAAATATCCTGGAATAAAAAAGTAAAAAAATATATTGCAAAAATTGCATGAAGGTAGTAATAATAGTAATAATAAGGGTATTTAGTTAACATAATTTTGATCAAAATAATGTAGAAGCCATCCCGCCACGTCACGGCAACCCTTGTGGGACAGTCCTAACTCTTGTATTAAAAACCTTTCCACTTGTCAAGTGACGTAAATGTGAACAAGGACAGAGGGACTGAACCACCAGTAATGGTATAGGCCAGACAGGATGGATTTTCCAACTCAGAAACAGGGCGGTCACACCCTTATATGCACAGAATGCACAATGAAACAAATGAGAAACTGGGTCTGAGCAGAAAAAGTAAATTAATGTGCATGCAAAATGTAATTGCATATGAACACATGACCTTTACACAGAGAAAACCAAAAGCAAAACACAAAACAAATATCCTGGAATAAAAAAGTAAAAAAATATATTGCATAAATTGCATGAAGGTAGTACTAATAGTAATAATAAGGGTATTTAGTTAACATAATTTTGATCAAAATAATGTAGAAGCCATCCCGCCACGTCACGGCAACCCTTGTGGGACAGTCCTAACTCTTGTATTTAAAACCTTTCCACTTGTCAAGTGACGTAAATGTGAACAAGGACAGAGGGACTGAAACACCAGTAATAGTATAGGCCAGACAGGATGGATTTTCCAACTCAGAAACAGGGCGGTCACACCCTTATATGCACAGAATGCACAATGAAACAAATGAGAAACTGGGTCTGAGCAGAAAAAGTAAATTAATGTGCATGCAAAATGTAATTGCATATGAACACATGACCTTTACACAGAGAAAACCAAAAGCAAAACACAAAACAAATATCCTGGAATAAAAAAGTAAAAAAATATATTGCAAAAATTGCATGAAGGTAGTAATAATAGTAATAATAAGGGTATTTAGTTAACATAATTTTGATCAAAATAATGTAGAAGCCATCAAGCCACGTCACGGCAACCCTTGTGGGACAGTCCTAACTCTTGTATTTAAAACCTTTCCACTTGTCAAGTGACATAAATGTGAACAAGGACAGAGGGACTGAACCACCAGTAATAGTATAGGCCAGACAGGATGGATTTTGCAACTCAGAAACAGGGCGGTCACACCCTTATATGCACAGAATGCACAATGAAACAAATGAGAAACTGGGTCTGAGCAAAAAAAGTAAATTAATGTGCATGCAAAGTGTAATTGCATATGAACACATGACCTTTACACAGAGAAAACCAAAAGCAAAACACAAAACAAATATCCTGGAATAAAAATGTAAAAAAATATATTGCAAAAATTGCATGAAGGTAGTAATAATAGTAATAATAAGGGTATTTAGTTAACATAATTTTGATCAAAATAATGTAGAAGCCATCCCGCCACGTCACGGCAACCCTTGTGGGACAGTCCTAACTCTTGTATTTAAAACCTTTCCACTTGTCAAGTGACGTAAATGTGAACAAGGACAGAGGGACTGAACCACCAGTAATGGTATAGGCCAGACAGGATGGATTTTCCAACTCAGAAACAGGGCGGTCACACCCTTATATGCACAGAATGCACAATGAAACAAATGAGAAACTGGGTCTGAGCAGAAAAAGTAAATTAATGTGCATGCAAAATGTAATTGCATATGAACACATGACCTTTACACAGAGAAAACCAAAAGCAAAACACAAAACAAATATCCTGGAATAAAAAAGTAAAAAAATATACTGCAAAAATTGCATGAAGGTAGTAATAATAGTAATAATAAGGGTATTTAGTTAACATAATTTTGATCAAAATAATGTAGAAGCCATCCCGCCACGTCACGGCAACCCTTGTGGGACAGTCCTAACTCTTGTATTTAAAACCTTTCCACTTGTCAAGTGATGTAAATGTGAACAAGGACAGAGGGACTGAACCACCAGTAATAGTATAGGCCAGACAGGATGGATTTTCCAACTCAGAAACAGGGCGGTCACACCCTTATATGCACAGAATGCACAATGAAACAAATGAGAAACTGGGTCTGAGCAGAAAAAGTAAATTAATGTGCATGCAAAATGTAATTGCATATGAACACATGACCTTTACACAGACCTTTACTATTATTACTACCTTCATGCAATTTTTGCAATATATTTTTTTACTTTTTTATTCCAGGATATTTGTTTTGTGTTTTGCTTTTGGTTTTCTATGCCTAGTGCCTAGTGCATACACCCCCCTCCGTACAGACTTTCACAAATGGGCGGTCAGGAGATCTCTCCCTAATGGGGGTTCATTGCATTGTAATCAAAGTCTCTTAGTTAGCAGTCTATGTAGTCAGTCGTGTGTATTCTCTATCAGGTAGGTAATTTATTCAGTCAGGTAGGGCATCCACAGCATCATTCTGGCTCAGGTGTATCTCCTGGTATGAGAGGTTTCTTGCAATGCGATGCGTGGATCCAAGTGGTGGTCTTCCCTCCAGGTTGGTGTCATCAGCTGCACTTGGAGAAGGGCCATCAAATCTGGGATCGAGTGCTCTCCTTGCGAACTTTTTTTTCACCAACACCCAGTCTCCTGGCTTCAGGGCATGCATACCAGGTACCAAATCTGGATCTGGCAATGAAAAAAAACTTGAGAATGGACATTAGCAAGATTCTTGGTAAATTCAATTACACAAGCAAAGTATCATATTGCATAGTCAACTGCTGAGGGAAGAATACCACTAACCTGGGATTAGACCCAAATAAAATTTCATATTGGTGACAGCTTTTTCTGGGCCAATGGGAGTGTCTACTGCCATGGTTTGTTTGTCTCTTGGGCAATTTTTTAACATGCTGCTCTTAAGTGTCCCACTTAGTCTATTTTGCCGCTACTTTGGGGATGGTGGGAAGTGTGGAGGCCTAAGTCTGACCCTACTGTTGACCAGATCTCTTGTGTCAGGTTTGCTGTGAATGAATGTGAGTCCCTGATCACTCGCTATCACTTCTGGAACCCCATATCTGCACACTATTTCTGAGAGTAGCTTCTTTGCAGTAGTCTTTGCCAACTGGTTCCTTACTAGAAGGGCTTCCCACTCATCCAGTGTTGCATTTGTCGGAGGTCAAAATGGACCTCCTGGGCCACCTGGTCCAACCCCCTGCTCAAAGCAGGATTCGCTAAATCATCCCAGACAGATGTCTGTCCAGCCTCTGTTTGAAGACTTCTATTGAAGGAGAGCTCACCACCTCTCTTGGTAGCCTGTTGCACTCATTAATCACTCTAACTGACAAAAAGTTTTTTCTAATATCTAATCTGTGTCTCCTCCCATTCAGTTTCATACCATTGCTTCTAGTCTTTCCTTGTGCAAATGAGAATAAAGATGATCCTTCTACAATGTGACAGCCCTTGAGATATTTGTAGTCAGCTATTAAGTCTCTTCTCAGTCTTCTCTTCTGCAAGCTAAACACTCCCAAATCCTGCAACCTTTCCTCATAAGACAGGGTTTGCAGACGGGTCACCATTCTGGTCGCTCTTTTCTGAACTTGCTCCAGTTTGTTGATGTCTTTTTTAAAATGTGGTGCCCAAAACTGGACACAGTATTTCAGATGAGATCTGACCAAAGAGGAGTAGAGGGCAATAATGACTTCACATGATCTAGACTCTATGCTTCTATTAATACATCCTAGAATTGCATTTGCCTTTTTTGCAGCTGCATCACACTGTTGACTCATATTCAGTCTGTGATCTAATAGTATACCCAAGTCTTTTTCACATGTGCTGTTGCTTAGCCCTATTTCTCCCATTCTGTATATGCTTTTTTCATTTTTACTGCCCAGATGTAGTACTTTGCATTTTTCCCTGTTAAAAACCATTCTGTTAGTTGCTGCCCACTGCTCCAGTTTATTTATATCTTTTTGAATCCTCTCTCTTCTCTAGTATTAGCTATCCCTCCTAGCTTTGTGTCATCAGCAAATTTAATCAGTTTACCCTCAATTCCTTCATCTAAATCGTTGATAAAGATGATGAACAATACAGGGCCCAGGAGAGAGCCCTGTGGTACCCCACTTGAGACATTCTTCCAACTGGATGTGCAGCCATTTACGACCACTCTTTGTGTCTGATCACTAAGCCAGTTATGAATCCACCTAACAGTTGCCTTGTCCATTCCATACTTAGCCATTTTTTCAATAAGGATTGTGTGAAATACGTTGTCAATTGCTTTGCTGAAGTCAAGATATACTATATCTACAGCGTTTCCCTGATCCAACCAGTCAGTGATTCTGTCATAGAAGGAAATTAAGTTAGTCTGACATGACTTATTAGTTACAAACCCATGATGACTCTGTTTAATCATTTCATTCTTGTCCAGGTACTTACATACATGTTGTTTAATAATTTGTTCAAAGATCTTTCCTGGTATAGAAGTCAGACTCAACGGCCTATAGTTGCCTGGGTCCACCTTCCCCTTTTTGAAGATAGGAACAACATTTGCTCTTCTCCAGTCTTCTGGGACTTCTCCTGTTCTCCAAGAATTTTCAAAGATTATGGAGAGGGGTTCAAAAATGTCTTCTGCTATCTCCTTCAGTACTCTGGGGTTTAATTCATCTGGACCTGGAGACTTGAATTCATTTAGGTTAGCTAAGTGTTTCCTCACTATCTTTCTGTTTATAGATATCCTGGATTCTTCTATTCCCTTAATAGGACAGTAAAGAACAGTTGATGTTACATTTCCTTTCTGAGAGAAAACAGATGCAAAAAATAGGAATTTAAAAGTTCGGCCTTCTCAACATCCTGTCTTACCATTTCATCATTTTCATCCTGTAAAAATCCTATAGCATCTTTGACTTTTCTTTTACTTTTGACATATCCCGAAAATTCTTTATTATTGCTTTTGACATCTCTTGCAAGCCTTAATTCATTGTCAGCTTCAGTATTCTGATTTGTGCCCTGCAAGTTCTGCAGACAGCATTATATTCTTCTTTAGATATGCCTCCCTCTTTCCATTTTATAAACATTTGTTTCTTCCTTTTTAGCATGTGCTTAAGTTCTGTGTTCATCCATCCTGGTTTCCTTAAATGCTTCCTATTCTTCCCTCTTTTCGGAATTGTTAACAACTGTGCTTTGAGAATTTCATTTTTCAAAATTTCCCATCCTTCCTGGACATTTTTGTCGTTAAGGATATCCAGCCATTGGATCCCTCCAGTTCTCTTTCTGAATCCCTTAAAATCTGCCTTTCTGAAATCTAACCTAGACGTCTGAGTCTTCACAGGTCTTCCTCCTCTAGTTATCCAAAATTCTAAAATAGCATGGTCGCTACCTCCTAGGGTACCAGCCACTTTTACCTCCTTAACCATTTCCTCCCTGTTTATAAGGATTAGATCCAAGGTAGCAGTTCCCCTTGTTTTCTCCCCTACTTTTTGGAAGATAAAGCTGTCAGCAAGAGAGGATAAGAATTTCCTTGACCTGTTAGTTTTGCCTGAGAGAGATTCCGAACAAATGTCAGGATAGTTGAAATCTCCCATGACAACTATGTCATATTTTTTGGAGAACTTGGCCATTTGATGCATAAAGAGTTCATCCATATCTTCAGCTTGCACAGGTGGCCTGTAGTAAATGCCTACAATGGTGTCCTTTCCATTGTTTTGTCCTTGTATTCTTACCCAAACAGTTTCCACAGAACTCCCAGTCTCTGAAGCTTCAATCTCTGTGCAGATATACACATTTCTAACATACAATGCGACACCTCCTCGTTTATCAAGTCTGTTTCTTGCAAATAAGTTGTATCCTTCTAGCCTTGTATTCCAATCATGTGTATTGTCCCACCAAGTTTCAGTGATTCCAATGACATCATATTTCTTTCTCTGTGTTAGTAGTTCCAGTTATGCGCTTTGTGCATTAGTATAGAAACATTTTAGTTTATGATTGGTTTCTCTTTCTCCAATATTTTTATTATTCAGATTCTTTTGTCTTTGTTCTTCCTTTCCACTTCTAATAGCAGAGTTCTCAATAGCATTTAGCAGGTGTATGGCTTTTTTTGGCCTTTTGCTTCTCTTCCCACATTGTTCTAGTTTAAAGCTCTCCTGATGAGTGTAGCAAGGCGACTTCCAAATACATGTTTTCCAGTCTTCGTAAGGTGCATTCCATCTCTAGCAAGTAGTCCATCGTATAGGTAATTCACTCCGTGATCCAGAAATCCAAAACCTTGCTGACGGCACCATCGACGTAGCCAGTTGTTCACCTGCAGAAACTTATTCCACCTCTTTGTTCCTTGGAAATCCACTGGGAGGATGGAAGAGAAGACCACCTGCGCTCCCAGTTCTTTCACTTTCTTACCTAAGTTTTCAAAGCCACTGCTGAATACATGTCACTGCAGATGACATGTATTTGAGTACATGAATATATGTTCATGTACTCACATAGCCAATAGCATTGAAGCTCAAGCCTTATGTTAATTAACTAACCACTCCTTTCTGTACGTAATTATAAAACTATGTATGTGCAATAAATAAATGCCCTAAGCAGCTTCCGGTTGTAACAACTTCCGTCCAGTTGTAACCGGTGACGTCACCGCACACCTCTTTCCATGTTAACCCTCAACACACCACTCCTCCTCAACACACACACTCCTCAACACACACTCCTCTCACCTTTCACCATCTCCACTCACGTCCACTCACTCTTTCACTCCACATACGACCCCTTCTCTCACTCCGTCTCTCATACTCACGCCGTCATCGCTGCTGATCCACGATCCCCGACATCTTCTTCCGCCGACGCCATTTTGGATCCCGACGGCATCCACGCCGGCGACATGTTCTTGCGGTGACACCATTTTGGATCGGCGAAATCCCGCGATACTCAAGATGGTGTCGCTGCAAGAACATGTCGCCGGCGAGGACAACGTGGGATCCAAAATGGCGTCGGCGAAAACTCGCGAGATTTCGCCGACGCCATTTTGGATCCCGACGTCGTCCACGCCGGCGACATGTTCTTCCGGCGATGCCATCTTGAGTATCGCGGGATTTCATGATACTCAAGATGGCGTCGCCACAAGAACATGTCGCCGGCGTGGAAGGACGTCTGGATCCAGGATGGCGCCGGCGGAAGAAGATGTCGGGGATCGTGGAGCAGCGGCGATGACGGCGTGAGTATGAGAGACGGAGTGAGAGAAGGGGTCGTATGTAGAGTGAAGGAGTGAGTGGACGTGAGTGGAGATGGTGAGAGGAGTGTGTGTTGAGGATTGTGTGTGTTGAGGGTTAACATGGCAAGAGGTGTGATGGTATCGCATCCTCCCGATGCGATAGCATCGGGCCATAATCTAGTGTGCAATAAACCTCCAGAGTTCTGGTGGAATGTTATGCTGCTAACAGGTGTTTAGCGTCTTCATTCCTTTGAGCGCTCAAAAGACTCTGTTTTAATTGGGAGCAGCCGCAGCATACACAGGGATATACAGTGGGGAAAAAAAGTATTTAGTCAGTCAGCAATAGTGCAAGTTCCACCACTTAAAAAGATGAGAGGCGTCTGTAATTTACATCATAGGTAGACCTCAACTATGGAAGACAAACTGAGAAAAAAAAATCCAGAAAATCACATTGTCTGTTTTTTTTTTCATTTTATTTGCATATTATGGTGGAAAATAAGTATTTGGTCAGAAACAAAATTTCATCTCAATACTTTGTGATATATCCTTTGTTGGCAATGACAGAGGTCAAACATTTTCTGTAAGTCTTCACAAGGTTGCCACACACTGTTGTTGGTATGTTGACCCATTCCTCCATGCAGATCTCCTCAAGAGCAGTGATGTTTTTGGCTTTTCGCTTGGCAACACGGACTTTCAACTCCCTCCAAAGCTTTTCTATAGGGTTGATATCTGGAGACTGGCTAGGCCACTCCAGGACCTTGAAATGCTTCTTACGAAGCCACTCCTTCGTTGCCCTGGCGGTGTGCTTTGGATCATTGTCATGTTGAAAGACCCAGCCACGTTTCATCTTCAATGCCCTTGCTGATGGAAGGAGGTTTGCACTCAAAATCTCACGATACATGGCCCCATTCATTCTTTCATGTACCCTGATCAGTCGTCCTGGCCCCTTTGCAGAGAAACAGCCCCAAAGCATGATGTTTCCACCACCATGCTTTACAGTAGGTATGGTGTTTAATGGATGCAGCTCAGTATTCTTTTTCCTCCAAACACGACAAGTTGTGTTTCTACCAAACAGTTCCAGTTTGTTTTCATCAGACCATAGGACATTCTCCCAAAACTCCTCTGGATCATCCAAATGCTCTCTAGCAAACTTCAGACGGGCCCGGACATGTACAGGCTTAAGCAGTGGGACACGTCTGGCACTGCAGGATCTGAGTCCATGGTGGCGTAGTGTGTTACTTATGGTAGGCCTTGTTACATTGGTCCCAGCTCTCTGCAGTTCATTCACTAGGTCCCCCCGCGTGGTTCTGGGATTTTTGCTCACCGTTCTTGTGATCATTCTGACCCCACGGGGTGGGATTTTGCGTGGAGCACCAGATCGAGGGAGATTATCAGTGGTCTTGTATGTCTTCCATTTTCTAATTATTGCTCTCACAGTTGATTTCTTCACTCCAAGCTGGTTGGCTATTGCAGATTCAGTCTTCCCAGCCTGGTGCAGGGCTACAATTTTGTTTCTGGTGTCCTTTGACAGCTCTTTGGTCTTCACCATAGTGGAGTTTGGAGTCAGACTGTTTGAGGGTGTGCACAGGTGTCTTTTTATACTGATAACAAGTTTAAACAGGTGCCATTACTACAGGTAATGAGTGGAGGAAAGAGGAGACTCTTAAAGAAGAAGTTACAGGTCTGTGAGAGCCAGAAATCTTGATTGCTTGTTTCTGACCAAATACTTATTTTCCACCATAATATGCAAATAAAATGAAAAAAAAACAGACAATGTGATTTTCTGGATTTTTTTTTCTCAGTTTGTCTCCCATAGTTGAGGTCTACCTATGATGTAAATTACAGACGCCTCTCATCTTTTTAAGTAGTGGAACTTGCACTGTTGCTGACTGACTAAATACTTTTTTTCCCCACTGTATCTATCCATCCAAATTTCCAAAACATCATGACCCTAGCCTTTCCTTGGTCTGACCCAGAGTAACTTTTCATAGATGACCTCTGATGGTCCAACAACTGGATCTCACAAGGATTTGAGAACACATCTAAGGCACTGTACACAATTGAAATATTAATGAACCTTTATAATCATATATTTCAATACAAATCTATCGCAAATTTATAATTAGCTAAATTCAGATATTGCTACAAATTCAGCTGCAGACTTGCCATGGATTTCACATAATGAATTGCATCTAGGCTCAAACTGCCAGCTGAGCCCTCCAGTACCAGTGCTAGTGTCAGCTTGGACCAACATTCAGTTGGAAAGTATTGTGGGGCAGAGAGCCACTAGCTTCCCACGCTGCAATAACTGTAGACGTTGCTAGCATATCAGAGGCCAGTAGCAGCAGATGATGTCGCAGATGGCGCAATGACATCACTGCAATGTGCCAACTGGAGTATGTGGTGGACAAGGAAAAAGGAGCTGCTTGTTGTGGGAGTGGGGATACATGAGTAGAATCCTGTTTTTTAATTTTCTGCAGAGTTCCTGCGTATAACTATCACTGGGGTTACTGAATTAGATACTAGTGATGAGCGAATATACTCATTGCTCGGGTTTTTCCGAGCATGCTTGGGTATCTTCCGAGTATTTGGAAGTGCCCGGAGATTTAGTTTTTGTCGCCGCAGCTGCATGATTTGAGGCTGCTAGGCAGCCTGAATACATGCGGGGATTGCCCCTGTTCGATAGGGAATTCCCACATGTATTCAGGCTGTCAAGTAGCCATAAATCATTCAGCTGCGGCAATGAAAACAAAATCTCCGAGCACATCCAAATACTTGGAGATTACTCGAGCAACGAGCATACTCGCTCATCACTATTAGACACATTATAAACGTTATACTATATACTATCTACAGAGCTCTTGTGTATGATTTCACAGTGACTATTCTATTAGTACTGTTTTTGCTAATGATCAGTAAAGTAGTTTTATTTGGTCACTACATGGTTTAAATATGTGGCCTGGTCATGGTATAGAGGTGTACTATTCGGTTACCATGTAGAGGTAATATGTGATCTGGTCATTATATATTAGTATTTGTCTCTTTTATGTAATATTATTCATTCATTATGTGGTGGCAATATGTGATTTGGTCATTATGTGGCAATATTTGTCCCTTGTATGTAGTATTATTTGGTCACAATAGTATTTGTCCCTGTATGTGGTAATATTGGTATAATAATAATCT
This sequence comes from Dendrobates tinctorius, assembly GCF_039654945.1. Classification (NCBI taxonomy): domain Eukaryota; kingdom Metazoa; phylum Chordata; class Amphibia; order Anura; family Dendrobatidae; genus Dendrobates; species Dendrobates tinctorius. The sequence goes on along the minus strand of NW_027361838.1, from coordinate 19,765,660 downwards.
CAATTTTTTTTATATAGCTCTAACATATTCCGCAGCGCTTTACAGTTTGCACACATTATCATCACTGTCTCCGATGGGGATCACAATCTAAATTCCCTATCAGTATGTCTTTGGAATGTGGGAGGAAACCCACGCAAACACGGAGAGAACATACAAACTCCTGGCAGATGTTTTCCTTGGTGGGATTCGAACCCAGGACTCCAGCGCTGCAAGGCTATCCACTGAGCCACCGTGCTTGGTATAGTGGATTGTGTTGTTTATTTCCATTAAAGATTAAATATTTGAAAGTTTAACCCCCGCCTTGTCCTGTGACTTACTATTACATAGTGGCAGAAATGCACTTAAAGAGGTTCTCTGGTGAAAACAAATTACCACCTATCTACAGCATAAGTGACAACTTATCACACACTGGCAGAATGGGGAACTTTTATCCCCATTAGAATGGAGCATGTTTTACCACTGCTTCATTCATTCCCTATGTGGCTGCTGAGCTTTTCGCTCAGCTTTTTTCTGGTTTGTAGAATGATTGAAGTGGCCGTCAGAAATCCAACCTGCCATAAAAATTTGCAGACAGTGTGGGTACCACTGGTCAGACCCTAACTGATCAATTACTTATCACCTATTTTGAGGAAAGGTAATAATTGTTTTCAATGAAGAATCTATTTAATACAAACCACCATAATTACAGTTGTGTGTAATTGTGCAGGAGCCACCCGTATTTTACATTCGACACTTAACTCTAATGAGGATAATGTGTTAAATTATTTGCATACAGGTGCAGTGTGGGCCCCTAGGAGGGGCAGTTCTACCTGTGGACCCCAGGCACCCCAGTCTGACACTGATTGCATCAATAGTTTTCTGCTTTCCTAAAAGAGAATTATCGTTTAAAATTATGATACCTTTTAATTGCTAACATGCGTTTTTGGCACCCATTAAACTATATGGAGGACTGTGTAGGGTGCATTATACTGTATGCAGGACTATGGGGGATGCATTATACTATATGGAGGACTATGGGGGGTGCACTATAGCATAGAGAGGACTATAGGGGGTGCCTTATAGTATAGGGAGGACTATACTTCTGCTATGGGGCCTCATGACTTCTATGTACTTCCCTGGTGAGTATAATGGTTTATTCTTTTCTATATTAAAGAACAATGTCAGAACAGGGAATATATGCCAGGATGGCGGATATATATATACCAGTACTGGGACCAGGATAAGAGACATATAGTGTATACCAGGATGGAGGACATATATATATAATCAGGATGGGGGGAGGCCCAAGGTCCAAATCTTGCACCGAGGCCCATCAGATTCCAGGTACGCCACTATTTACTATTTCAGTTTTTAAAGATTATTATCTGGTTTACCTTATTCTTTTTAATTAGCTAACATTGCACCAAACCCTTTTTACTTTTGAAAGAGAATGAATATACAGCATATTTTTTAAAATCCAAACCAATCTCTGATTCGCATTTGTAAGTAAAAATATCTAAAGAGATGGCAGAAATGTGAAAACTCATTTTTAAATTAGAAAATCTATGTAACCTGTGGTGACATTGCAGGGAAAATGAATATTTTCTGACAGGCTCCTGTACAGATTATAGCTACACACTTGGGTGCCAGCACTGTGATACTCTATGCATGGCACTGGGACAATGTTCCCACACAACTACAGTATAGTGACAAAACAAAGCAGGGACATTGCGCAGAACTGCCATTCTCACATCCTTTTAGTGACCGCTAACTGACTATTCAGTGACTCGTATCTTTTATTGAATGATGAAACCTGAATAATGCATAGCTAGTCAGTTGTGATTTTGATCAGTCTCACTTTCATATTGTGGAGGAAATATTTTGCCCTTTTAAATGTGTTTTCAAGAAAATCATAAATTTAAAAAATGTATATTTTTAAAACATTCCCCTCCATTAACAATAGTATATTGAGCGCATGAATCTATCGGGGAGACTGCTGCTCAGCATTTATCAGACTACTAACCATTTTCCTGTGTGCTTATGTTTCCCATCAGGTACACCTTCCAAAACATCATTTTTCAAACTTTCATTACATTGTAAATTATGTTCACATAGTGTATATTGCACATTTCATAGCTCCCAAGTTCCATTTTTCAAGAGCTTTAGCTGTATTTAGAAGTATTTTTCAAGACTCATTGTCATTCAGTGGGTGTTTCCTCTCAGTTTGAAGCAGAACATATTTATTGGTAATTCAATTGATCGGCATCTCATCATGTAACAAATGTGATTGACTGTATTTTATTTAAAAGTAGCTCATCCTTGTTGTTAAAATTCATTATGGAAACTTTATACTTTCTAAAAGTTCAGCAGTTCTGGCTTGTAGCATAGATGTTACTGTTATATTGTACACAAAATAAAAACAAGAGCAGCTTGTTATGGGCAATGCATCATTTACTATTTATCTCCAATACTGTGGAAAAATAGGTGAATTCAGAGAATTCCATAGGAGGTGAGGTTAAAGTATCATTAGTTCTTCATCTGAATGTTTGGCACCAATAAAATAAAAATATCTATACTCACCTCTTGTGCCGGCACCGTTCCAGCAATGTCAGTACTTGCGTTCCTGGGACTCATGTAAGGTTGTTATGTCATGTGAGCCCTGAACCCAATCACCGCTGGCCTCACTGTCCCCAGCTCAGGATAAGTCAAATATCAAGAGGATGGCAGAGAACAGCCGCAGCTCTGACTTCCTGATGATGTTCAATATGTATGAACGCAGGGATAATGAGGCCAGTGGTGACTAGTCGCAAGGCTCACGTGACATAGCGACTGCACGAGAGCCTCGAGAATGCAAGTGCTCATGCCACTGGAACGGCACCAGCAAGGGAGGTGGGTATAGGTGTTTTCATTTCATCACCATCAAAAATTCAGATCAAGAAAGGATTGTCCTCTTAGTGGATGTCGCCTTTAATCCAGCATCTTTTAGCAGGTAATTGTCACGCTAGGACACGGGTAAGTCCAGCGGATGACACAGCATATAAATATGACAGGATGGAAAAAGCAGAGGAAGGCCCTAAAGGTAGGGAGCGAGGGATGGGACATCTCCTGACACCAACCTCTGCCTGTCCCTAAGCTCCCCTAACACCCTATGAGGGTCCTTCCCCCTGCTGCGGTGACATGCCCACTCCCTGTCACCTCTATTGACCCTGGCTAATGCACTGGCCGGCAATGACGCTAGCATCACCACTGCAGATGGTAAAACACAGTGGAAGTGACAAACATGTGACAGGCAAAAAGGAAACTACTCAGGTCAGACTCTGCTGCTATGCTCCATAGCAGCAGAGTAAACGGCACCAGGAATCAGAACTCAGACAGCAGCAATACCACCGTCACAAGAGAGCTCCACATCCCTAGCTGGTTTGCATAGAACTCTATAACTGACAATCAGCTGAGGGGTCATGTGACTAGTTACCAACCAACATTAGCTGACCAGCCTAAAAAAAACTGTCAGCAAGAGACTGACATTAACTCTTGCTGGATCAAAAACAAAAAACATTTAAATTTCAGCAGACCCAGAGCTGCCACAAATCCCTTAATGATTCGAGACAGTAATTGTTTATTAGTAGAAGTCACAAAACCAAGACCTGTAAATGTTCCTTGGCAAAACTCTAAAGGGGCTCCTTAGAGGGGTTTTCCCATGAACAAAGTACATTTCATTTAATAGATCTTGGAATAAAAATAAGTTTCACATTTGGATGTGTTAAATAAAAATGTTACTGTGCTGAGATAACTAGAGATGGGTGAACTTAAACAGAAAAGTTCGGTGTCCGTACCGAACACCTACTGTTCGGGTACGGACACCGAACATGGACTTCAGTAGACTTCACTCCGTGTTACTTTTCAGGCTCAGCCCCGCTAACACCGGGTGCTTGTCACACTGCCATGTGCATGACAGCGTGGCAAACACCACTTCTGATCGGTAGTAAAATCATCACTGCCGGCCAGACAGCCGCATTTCCCACATTGTTGCTAATAACAGCGAGATCAGGCAGCGGCTGTTGGGAGAATTCTTCAGCCTCTCCTGCAATGTAAATAAATAATGAAAAAAAATGACGTGGGTTCCCCTGCATTTTTGATAAGCAGCCTGGCAAAACTGACAGCTGGGTTCATATTTATGGGGTTGATGTCACCTTTGTATTGTCAGGTGATATCAAGCCCATGGATTAGTACTGGAGAGGCATCTATAAAACACCTATCCATTACTAATCCTATAGTTGAATTGTAAATAAACACACAGCCAGAATAAAGTATTTTACTTGAGATAAACAAAACACACTTTTACTTTTTTATTTAAAAAATAACAAACACAGTTATACTCAAGTAATGCCCATTCCATTGAATCCCTCGTCTCCTCCAATATTGTTTTTCACAAGGGTAGCAGGAATAATTACACCATACAATTTCTTCTGTGTACGCAGATATCCCATATCGGCACAGTGCAAAGCTCAGAAGGGAAGAGGTGCCATATTGGAGTTCAGATTTTGCTGGACTGGCTTGAGGGTTCCATATCACATTGGCAGAGCCCCTGAGGTGCCAGAACAGCAGAAACACCCCATATGTGAACTCATTTTACAAACTACACTCCCCAATAAATTCATCTAGGGGTGGAGTGATCATATTGACACCACATGTGCCTCACAGCATTTTATACCATTGAGTGGTGAAGAATAAATTACATTTTTACCACTAAAATGTTGTTATTTTAGCCCCAAGTTTTTATTTTTTCTAAGAGCTAATAGGAATTTTTTTTTACAACAAACTGAGGTGCATTTTTTTCTGAGTTCACCAATACCATCCATATAATCAGGAAATATTTTTCAGGCACAGTGCCAAGCTCAGAAAGGAAGGAGTGCCATACTATAATGCAGATTTCACTGCTATGGTTTGCTGGTGCCATAAGTGACCCCATTTTACAAACTACACCACAAATTCACCTAATGGTGCAATGATCATATTGACACAATGGGTGTGTCACAGAATTTTATACCATTGGGCAGTGAAGAAAAAATAACTACATTTTTTACCACCAAAATTTTGTTTCAGCCCCAGATTTCACATTTTCACACAAGAAGTGGGTAAAAATGGCACCAAAATTTTGTCCCACAATTTCTAGTGAACGTGGCAATACCCCATACGTGGTTGTACAGTGCTGCTTAAGCATACGGAGAGACTTGGGATTGACAGAGAGCTATTTGCCTCCTGGAGTGCAGATTTTCCTAGAATAGTTTGCAGACTCCATATACAGAGTCCTTAATTGCTAGAAACGCAGAATACCCACTCAAGTGACACAATTTTGGAAATTATACCCCTTTGGGAATTTATCTACAGTTGTGGACAAAAGTATTGACACCTCTGCAATTTTGTCGGCTAATACTCAGTTTCTTCCTGAAAATGATTGCAAACACAAATTCTTTGGTATTATTATCTTCATTTAATTTGTCTTAAATGAAAAAACACAAAAAAATTTGTCCTAAAGCCAAATTGGATATAATTCCACACCAAACATAAAAAAGAAGGTGGAAAAAAGTATTGGCACTGTTCGAAAAATCATGTGATGCTTCTCTAATTTGTGTAATTAACCGCACCTGTAACTTACCTGTGGCACCTAACAGGTGCTGGCAATAACTAAATCACACTTGCAGCCAGTTGACATGGATTAAAGTTGACTCAACCTCTGTCCTGTGTCCTTGTGTGTACCACATTGAGCATGGAGAAAAGAAAGAAGACCAAAGAACTGTCAGAGGACTTGAGAAACCAAATTGTGAGGAAGCATGAGCAATCTCAGGCTACAAGTCCATCTCCAAAGACCTGAATTTTCCTGTGTCTACTGTGCGCAGTGTCATCAAGAAGTTTAAAGCCCACGGCACTGTGGCTAACCTCCCTAGATGTGGACGGAAAAGAAAAATTGACGAGATTTCAACGCAAGATTGTGCGGATGTTGGATAAAGAACCTCGACTAACATCCAAACAAGTTCAAGCTGCCCTGCAGTCCGAGGGTACAACAGTGTCAACTCGTACTATCAGTCAGCGTCTGAATGAAAAGGGACTGTATGGTAGGAGACCCAGGAAGACTCCACTTCTTACCCCGAGACATAAAAAAGCCAGGCTGGAGTTTGCCAAAACTTACCTGAAAAAGCCTAAAATGTTTTGGAAGAATGTTCTCTGGTCAGATGAGACAAAAGTAGAGCTTTTTGGGCAAAGGCAGCAACATAGAGTTTACAGGAGAAATAAAGAGGCATTCAAAGAAAAAAAACACGGTCCCTACAGTCAAACATGGCGAGGGTTCCCTGATGTTTTGGGGTTGCTTTGCTGCCTCTGGCACTGGACTGCTTGACCGTGTGCATGGCATTATGAAGTCTGAAGCCTACCAACAAATTTTGCAGCATAATGTAGGGCCCAGTGTGAGAAAGCTGGGTCTCCCTCAGAGGTCATGGGTCTTCCAGCAGGACAATGACCCAAAACACACTTCAAAAAGCACTAGAAAATGGTTTGAGAGAAAGCACTGGAGACTTCTAAGGTGGCCAGCAATGAGTCCAGACCTGAATCCCATTGAACACCTGTGGAGAGATCTAAAAATGGCAGTTTGGAGAAGGCACCCTTTTAATATCAGGGACCTGGAGCAGTTTGCCAAAGAAGAATGGTCTAAAATTCCAGCAGAGCATTGTAAGAAACTCATTGATGGTTACCGGAAATGGTTGGTCGCAGTTATTTTGGCTAAAGGTTGTGCAACCAAGTATTAGGCTGAGGGTGCCAATACTTTTGTCTGGCCCATTTTTGGAGTTTTGTGTGAAATGATCAATGTTTTGCTTTTTGCTTCATTCTCTTTTGCGTTTTTTCATTTAAGACAAATTAAATGAAGATAATAATACCAAAGAATTTGTGTTTGCAATAATTTTCAGGAAGAAACTGAGTATTATCTAACAAAATTGCAGGGGTGTCAATACTTTTGGCCACAACTGTACAAGTGTAGTGATGATTTTGACTCCATGGGTGTTTTCCAGAAACAAGCAGAAATGAATGTTGCCAAGTGAAAATTGCAAACTGCCGTTGTAGTGATCAGTACGCTGTAGTGAACAGTACATGGTAGTGACCAGTACATTGCAGTCACCAGTACGTTATGCTCAGTTAATGCTTCTGGAGATATGCACACGTTAGTTAGGCTGGCTTTCATCGCTTCAGAAAATCCAAAAATGTGGACTCTACATGTGATTTAGGTACACTGTAAGGCTAGGAAGGGAGGGGACATTTGGATTTGGGAGTGCAGAATTTTCTTAATTCCTTTTGAGGGGCAAGGAGCCATTTTGCTTTTCAAGAGCCTTTGTACTACCAGTAACATGGAATCCCCCAATATTTCCATTAACAGATGGCAGGCCTGAGTAGAGGCTTGCTTTTTTGTGAATTGAGTTGAAGCTTTTATTGGGAATATTTTACAAAACATTTCAGATCACATTTATCCGGCGCTCTACGGTGAGCACTTTGGGGTTGGGAGTGATGTGATTCAGATGAAACCTCCCTAGGGATCTATTAACTATAATGAGACAGCAAAGCTGCTCTGGACACCATCTGGCCTCAGTTCAGCATTGTCCTTCTTTTCAGAAGTGCACAAAACTCTGGCCGACGGCACTTTAATGCTATCCTCAACAGACGGACACCACCGGATCACAGGTCCTATGGAATCCACAGTGCCTCCATCATGTATTTCAGAGATTTACATGGAGACCCCGGTGTAAGCGCTCAGCACAGAGTGCAAGATAAAGTGTCATGTGTTTTTTATGCAACTACAATCCGATTTTTCACACCTAGCATCCGATTTACATCTGAATGCAGGCGATTGCTATTGGACTGCAATGCGATTTTAACATGAACTTTTACATAGAGAAATTCTATAAGTCATTTACATATCGTTTTCAAAGAAAATATTCTTCAAAAGATTGATAGGTAGATAGATAGGTCAATAGATAGATAGTTATAGATAGATTAAAAGCCAGCAAATGATCTGCTATGTACAGTATAATCACAGAGTGACAAGTTAGAATAGAAGAGATATATACACATAGAATACTTATATATATAGATGTCAGTGACACACACATACAGTATATATATGTATTTATATTGCATAGGGAGATAGAAGAATAGTCAGTAATTCATTTGTCGGGTTCTGTAAAATCACTGCAGGAGCCGACAGGACAGAAGAGATGGATTACATACAGTAAATGCAAATAGAATAGGTAGATATATAGATGTCAGTGACAAATACAATTAGTACAGTGTGTGTGCAGCTTACTATACATACATCTAATTAATAAAATATTTTTCCCCAAAAAATTGGCGTGGGCTCCCGCACAATTTTCGAAACCAGCAGAGGGAAAGCCGGTGACTGGGGGGCAGATGTTTATAGCCTGGGAAAGGGGTAATACCCATGGATCTTCCCAAGCTATTAATATCAGCTCACAACTGTATACTTAGCCTTTACTGGCTAATAAAATGGGGGACCCCCCAAAAAAATGATGTGGGGTCCCCTATAATAACCAGAAAAGGCTATGCAGACAGATGCGGGTTGATATTAATAGCCTAGGAAGGGCCCCCCTCTGGCTAAAAACATCAGCTCTCAGCTGCCCCCGGAAAAGGCACATCTCTAAGATGCGCCAATTCTGGCACTTAGCCTTGCTCTTCCCACTTGCCCTGTAGCAGTGGCAAGTGGGGTAATAGTTGGGGGATTGATATCACCATCAGGTGACATCAATCCCCGAGGTTAGTAATGGAGAGGCGTCAATAAGATGCCTGCATTACTAACCCCATAGTCATATTTTCAGAAAACAACAAAAGACACCCAGAATAAAGTCGTTTATTTGAAATAATGACACAGAAGACTTCTTTAATATTCTTAATTAAACCATACTTTCAACCTCACCTAATTCCTGAGCTCTCGATCGCCTGTAATAAAAGTAAAATAAAAAAACAACAATGTACCAAACCTGTCCGTCATTCTGTCCCATGCCATAATCCATGTTAATTCGCAGGAATTAGGTGAGGTTGTGAGTATGGTTTAATTAAGAATATTAAAGGAGTCAAGGAGTCTTCTGTGCCATTATTTCAAATAAAGGACTTTTGTCATGATCCAGGTTGGATTATGACAGATAAATGCACTTTTTTTGTGCTTATGCATGATTTGAGAGACCCCACCCCTCTCTTGTGTGACATGCACATAAGGAGCTGTCTTGCACCACGTGCCCATACCAGAAAGCGCCTGTCTTAATCCTGCTCATTTAGACACTGTTCATATGTTCAGGTTTTAAATACATTAGATAGGGACTGCTTCAATACGGGTTACCTTGACGTTGGTGAAGCAGCTTGGCATACATTTTTTTGCAAAAAAAGTATCGACTAAATACCCTGTGTTTGTTATTACCTTTTATCAGCACTTGCTGATTACTGCTATATGTCTTATTTCAAGGTATTTTTGCACATTTGTCATTCTGTGCTTTTTGTTTGTGTTTCAGTCAGGGTGGTGTGAACATGGTCCAACAGACTTGTTCACGTTGTGCATGTCACATGTGTGCTTTTAGATAAATGCACTAGTAGCCTTTTTTTTCCTTCAAGCCTTTGGCTTTAAGGTAGTTTTGCCCCCGGTGGCCATTAGGGTCATTGCACTGTGATTTCAGTTCTAGTTTTGCCCCCAGTGGCCGGTAGGGTCATTGCACTCTGGTTTCTTTAGTTTAGTGCACGTGATTATCACTAACAGGTGTGATTGCGCTGGTTTAACTATATAGGTGTGTCTTGTTCTCTCACTCACTGTTGGTGATATTGCTCATTTCCAACCAAGTCTGGTGGAGGAAGGAACTACTGAGAGGAGTTGCTTGCAGCTCAGGCAGAGCTCTGGTGTAGTAGCTTCAGGTGGAAGCTGAATTCTGGTGGTAGACTCTGTTGCTGGGAGCAAGAGCAACAGAGCAAAGCTAAGTGGTGTTACCCCTGTTTTGTAACTTTCCTTTTGTGTGTTTCAGTGCAGTGATGGGATTAGTTTCTGCACCGTCCATTTCACTAGAAAGGGCTAGGTGCAGGGCGAGCTAGGGTTTTTAGGTTCCTGATCGGCGCCCGGTGTGGAACCGGCCTAGGGATAGTTAGGAGTGTAGAGACACTGACTCAGGGGAGTGCAGGAGGTCTCCACATCCCCGTTCCCTATCGCAGGACCCTCCATTGTATCAGTTTCCCTGGTGTTTCCCTTTATTATTTAAATTCGCTCTACTGGAGGCGGTGTATCCGGCTGCACGTTATATTATTTAAATTCGCCCTGCTGGAGGCGGTGTATCCAGGGTCACGTGTGCCATAGAAATTCGCCCTGCTGGAGGCTGTGTCCAGTCACACGTTGACCATCACAACTTTATTCTGGGTGTCTGTGTTTTCTTAAAATGTGACTATGGGGTTAGCAATGGGAGCGTCTTATTGACACCTCTCCATTACTAAACTCAGGGCTTGATGTCACCTGACTTTTAGCCTGGGGGGGGCAGTATCCATGGCCCCTTCATAGGCTATTAATATCAGCCCGCAGCTGTCTGCATAGCCTTTGTTGTTTATTAATTATAGGGAGAACCCACAGCATTTTTTGGGGAGTCCCCCATTTTAATAGCCAGTAAAGGCTAAGTATACAGTTGTGAGCTGATATTAATAGCCTGGGAAACTCCATGGGTCTTACCCATTCCCAGGCTATAAACATCTGCCCCCAGTCGCCGCTTTCCCTCTGCTGGAGCCCACGCCATTTTTCCCCGAAAATAATCTTATTAATTAAATACATGTACAGTAAGCTGCACACACACTGTACTAATTGTATTTGTCACTGACATCTATATATATATCTACTTATTCTGTATGTATTTACTGTATGAAATCTATCGGCTTTCATATATACTATGTTTGTCTGTGTCACTGACATGTATTTATTATACTATTCTATTCTAACCTGTCAGTGTGATTTTACTGTAGCCGCATATGAATTGCCGGCTTTTCAAATGTGATCGGTATGTAAGAATCGGACAGCACTTGCATGGACCGATTGCTGTGTGATATTTTTCTTGCACCCATTGACTTCTATTGCCGGATGATCTTGATCCAATCTGAGCTGGAAAAAAAAAGCAGACACAATCATAGAATAACATTGGTCCGATTTCAATCCGATTTTTTATCGTATTGCATTAGTCCGATTTCATCGCAAGTGGGAATGAGCCCTTACTGTGATCTTTTGGAGGGGAGGCAGAATGAATAAAACAGCAGGTGAAAAATTGGTTTTATTTATTTATGCTGTTCCTCGTGCGGTATAATTGCTTTGGTAACTTTAATCTTTGGGTCGGTGTGATTACAGCAACACCAGATTTATATAGTTTTTGTATTTTTGGCTGCTGTCACACACTAAAAAACACTTATTGCAAAAACTAGGGCATCACCATATTTTGAGAGCTATAATATTTCCATATTTCAGCCCACAGAATCATGTGAGGCCTCGTATTTTGCAGGATGAGTTGAAGTTTTTATTGGTACCACTTTCAGACATATGGCATTTTTTCATCACTTTCTTCTCCAATTTTTGGGAGGCAGAATGAACAAAAACCAGCAATTCAGGGTTTGGGGGGAAATGTCGTTCCACGTGTGGTAAAAATGATAAGGCAGCTTTATTCTTCGTGTCAGTATGATTACAGCAATACCCCATGTATATCGTTTTTATATGTTTTGGCGCTTTTACACAATAAAAACTATTTTATAGAAAAAATAAATATTTTTGCATCGTTTTATTCTGAGAGCTATACCTTTTTTTTTCCCGCTGATGGAGCTGTATGATGCCTTGTTTTTTGCGGGACAAGATATTGTTTTCAGTTGTACTATGTTTACTTATATTCGCCTTTTTGATCACATTTTATTTCAATTTTTGTTCAGTGGTGATAAAGCATTGCTTTTTGCCTTGTTTTTTATTTTTATTTTTTCTGGTATTCACTAAAGGGGTTAATTAGCAGGACAGTTTCATAGATCGGGTCGTTCCAGATGCGGCAATACCAAATATGTGTACTTTAATCTTAATCTTTAATTTTTTTTTGTTTTTTTATTTTATTTACTTTTATTGTTTATATATTTTTTTCATAAAAATATTTATTTACAGGTACAATATATTTAGATTTTTTTTTATATATATAGTATATATTTTAACAATTTTTAAAAACTTTTTTAAAACTTTTTTTAAGTTTTTTACTTTGTCCCACTAAGGGACTTTCATTTTTTTGCAGACTGATCGCTTGTATAGAATGGGGATGCAGCAGCATCCCTATGCTATGCAAACTGTCAGCTCTGCACTGACAAAGTTGTTGATCATGCTCTGAGCATGATCTAGCAACTATGCTACCTCTGGTGACCCGGATGTCATCATAACGACATTGGGTTACCATGACAATGATCAGGACCCTGCGATGATGTCACGGGGTCTCCAATCCAAGGGCAGAGGCGCTGCCTTCCCTCTGCTTGCTCCCGAAAGGCTGCCATCGAGTTTGATTGGGGAAAAAGAATAGGAACATTGTTCCGTTCTCTTTGGTTACATGAATGCAATTGGGGAGGTGTGCAGGGCTTATGGCAGCCTGGGTTGTCTGCAGTATGATGAGCAATTTAGACAGAGGAAGGCTATGTGGCAGGTATGCACTGGAACCATAAGGACATATCTTTGTGGATGCAACTGTTGATGGCCCCTACCTCTCAGCCCTTACGGGGTGGTGGTGGGAACTCCAGCTCAACGAGCAGGTCCTCAATGTCTTAAAGAAAGGGATTTTGTTGGCAATTCAATGAGGAACAGTGTAATTTTGGCGCCTCATGCAAGTTCAAGAGTGTTCCCGGTGCGGAGCCAGCAATAGCTCGTCCAAGCACTTCAAGCGGTCAAACGGTAAGCAAGGTGAGAGTATTGGAAAGAGGGAGGACCCCGGTGAAGGTCGCAGTGATGGTCCGCTGGTTTTGGTGCAAGTTTCCAAGGGCATTGGTGTGCAGGGCGGTGGTCAGAGGCGTGGCATGTAGCAGGTTTGGTAAGGAATTTAATGTTGCTTGAAATTTTTCCAATTCTGGTAGCAATGGAGCTATGGGGGTCAGATTTAGCCAGGAAAAAGTTGTGTTTTCATTGCGACAATTTGGTGTTTATGCAATAAATACACTGTCTGCTAAGTCGCTATCTGTGATTGCGAGGGTTTCCTCCCACACTCCAAAGACATACTGATGAGGAATTTAGATTGTGAGCCCGTGGAGATAGTGATGATAATGTCTGCAAAGTGCTTCGGAATATGATGGCGCTAGAAACAAGAAATTGTTGTTATAATCCATACGATATCCAACAGCTTCTACAAAATAACCGAGGCATCTAGTTTTATTGTCACAGACACTAGAAAAAAGTATTTTTGAATAGGCCATCTAGGAATTTATGGATTGTTGGCAATCCTGGAACTGGCCTGACACTTTAAAGAGGTTGTCCACTACTTTTACATTGATGACTTATGTTTAGGATAGGTCATCAATGTGTGATCGGCCAGGGTTCATCAACCAACACCCCACGCTGATCAGCTGATATTGGTGGTGGCGGCACTGGCTGGAAGTACTTACTTGCGGAGCTGGCTGTCCACTTGCAGTGGCAGCCGCAGGGTACTGTACATCTACCTCCTATACAAATCAATAGGAGGTGGATGTGCAGTAACAAGCCCCTGCCACTACAGGTTGATGGCCACTTCCACTAGTAAGTACATATAGAAGGCGGCTGCAACCGATAACAGTTGATCACTGGTGCCGGGTGCCAGACTCCGGCCGATCACACATTGATGTTCTATCCTAAGGATAAGCCATCAATGAAAAGGTTTAGAGCAACCACTTTAAGGCTACATTCAGAAGATGAGTATTTGGTGAGTTTTTGATGATGCAAATTTTTTGCACCATTTCTGCACCAATTAAATAAAATAGGTTACTTGCATTTTCTCAAAAACTCACAGCGTTGGCTCATTTTCAGCATATCCCAGCCTGGTCTAATCTCAGAGCATTTTCTAGATGGATAGAGGTTGAGAAACTCTGGCTAGCCCCAGTTCACCCTAACTCCTACCTTTGGGGAACCTCTTCCAATAAGTTAGATTCTCACATGCTGGGCCCAATAACCTTTACCAAAACGATTTGGGATCAATGCTACAAAAAAAACTCCCACTAGTATCAGCGCAATGTCTTTTGACTTCATTCCTATTTAATCCAGTGATACCGGATAGTCTGAGTGGTAATCAGACAAAGCCATGGTTTAACAAGCAACTTTTCTGATTTGCAGATATAGTGAAGTTGCACTCCAGAACCTTATTACCTTTTAACACGTTATACACCAGGCATAATCTACCGGCTAACTCTCACTACAGATACTTGCAGATCAGACACAATATGCATTCTCTTTACTCCACCTTTAAAGTCTCTTACCCCACACCATTTGAGAGATCGTGCAGCGCAGGTGTTTCAACCAAGGGCCTTATATCGAATATATTTACCAGACATTAATTAATCCTTATCCAGATGAGCACCCCAAATTCTCTTATATGAGTAAATGGGAAGATTTCTCAAGAGAACCTCTTCCACCTTGTATTTGGCAGGAAATCTGGAGAAACACAGTCAAAACTTCTACATGTTGCACCTACAAGGAAAACCAGTATACACTACTTGTGTTCTGGTATCATACATCTTCCTTCCTGAATAAACTGAACCCTGCCTTCCCTAGTTGTTGTTGGAGATGTGGGAATGTAAAAGGTGACCTGCCCCATTTGTTTTGGTCATATATTCAAGTCTTCTGGGAATATGTCAAGTCCTTGATTAGTAATGTCACCAGCCATCAGATCCCCTTGGGTCCAAAATTGTATTTTAAAAATAATAGGTCTCAGTTACCACAACTGTCTGCAAGGAAAACTGTTGCTCAAAGCAAACAATAACAGCTCAGCTTTCATCTTTTAAACAGTTCTAGTGAAATGAAAGATGCTTAGTGATTGGTTGCTATGGGTAACACAGGCAGTGTAACCTGTTGTGGTCCAGAAGATGTGCCTATGAAATATATATTAGATATTTAATATATATACATATACTGTATATATATATATGAGATTAGATATGTATTATATACTAGCTGAAGAGCCCGGCGCTGCCCGGGTATAGTAACTAACTACGGTTAGTTATAACAAATTATGATTATATCTATATATATAAAGCTGCGTGAGCCCCGCCCACTCCGCATAGCCACATTCACTATAATATCCCACATCATCCCGTCAGTCAGAGCTACCGGACTACTACCCCTAATATCCCACATTGTCCCGTCAGCCAGAGGCACCGGACTACTACCACTAATATCCCACATCATCTCGTCAGCCAGAGCTACCGGACTACTACCACTAATATCCCACATCATTCGGTCAGCCAGAGCCACCGGACTACTATCGCTAATATCCCACATCATCCCATCAGCCAGAGCTACCGGACTACTACCCCTAATATCCCACATCATCCCGTCAGCCAAAGCTACCGGACTACTACCACTAATATCCCACATCATTCGGTCAGCCAGAGCCACCGGACTACTATCGCTAATATCCCACATCATCCCATCAGCCAGAGCTACCGGACTGCTACCCCTAATATCCCACATCATCCCGTCAGCCTGGGGTCAGAACTAGAGCGCTGAGTGGAACGATCCTAACTTCCATACCGGGGATCCCTTTAAGAGAGGCCTGGTGTCAGAATCAGAGCACTGAGTGGATTTGTCCCGACTTCCATACCAGTGATCCCTTTAATAAAAGCTTGAGGTAAGAATCAGAGCACTGAGGGATTTACCCTAACTTCCATACCGGAAATCCCTTTAAGAGAGGCCTGGGATCAGTACCAAAGCACAGTGGATTTGCCCTCCCTTCCATACCGGGGATCCCTTTAAGAGGGGCCTTGGGTCAGAACCAGAGCGCTGAGTGGATTTGCCCTCACTTCCATACTGGGCATCCCTTTAACCCCTTCACTACCAAGGGTGGTTTGCACGTTAACTCCCGGGCCAATTTTTACAATTCTGACCACTGTCCTTTTATGAGGCCATAACTCTGGAACGCTTCCATGGATCCCGGTGATTCTGACACTGTTTTCTCGTGACATATTGTACTTCATGTTAGTGGTAAAATTTCATTCATATAACTTGCGTTTATTTGTGAAAAAAATGGAAATTTGGCGAAAATTTTGAAAATTTCGCAATTTTCCACCTTTGAATTTTTATGCCCTTAAATCACAGAGATATGGCACACAAAAAACTTAATAAGTAACATTTTCCACATATTTACTTTACATCAGCACAATTTTGGAACCAACATTTTTTTTTGTTAGGAAGTTATAAGGGTTAAAAGTTGACCAGCGATTTCTCATTTTTGCAACACCATTTTATTTTTACGGACCACATCACATTTGAAGCCACTTTGAGGGGTCTATATAATAGAAAATACCCAAAAGTGACACCATTCTAAAAACTGCACCCCTTAAGGTGCTCAAAACCACATTCAAGGAGTTTATTAACCCTTCAAGTGCTTCACAGGAATTTTTTGAATATTTAAAAAAAAAATGAACATTTAACTTTTTTTCACAAAAAAAATACTTCAGGTTCAATTTTTTTTATTTTACCAAGGGTAACAGGAGAAATTTGACTGCAAAAATTATTGTGCAATTTGTCCTGAGTACGCTGATACCTGAAATGTGGGGGGGAACCACTGTTTCGGCGCATGGCAGAGCTCAGAAGGGAAGGAGCGTCGTTTGACTTTTACAATGCAAAATTGGCTGGAATTCAGATCGGACGCCATGTCACGTTTGGAGAGCCCCTGATGTACCTAAACAGTGGAAACTCCCCACAAGTGACCCCATTTTGGAAACTAGACCCCCAAGGAACTTATCTAGATATGTGGTAAGAACTTTGAACCAACAAGGGCTTCACAGAAATTTATAACGTACAGCGGTACAATTAAAAAATCATATTTTTTCCACAAAATGATGTTTTCACCCCCAATTTTTATTTTCCCAAGGGTAACAGGACCCTAAAAGTTATTGTGCAATTTGTCCTGAGTACGCTGATACCCCATATGTGGGGGTAGACCACTATTTGGGCGCATGGCAGAGCTCGGAAGGGAAGCAGCGCCATTTGATGATTTTGACTGGAATTGAGATCGGACACCATGTCGCGTTTGGAAAGCCCCTGATGTACCAAAACAGTGGAATCCCCCCACAAATGACACCATTTTGGAAACTAGACCCCCCAAGGAACTTATCTAGATGTGTGGTGAGCACTTTGAACCCCCAAGGGCTTCACAGAAGTTTATAACGCCCAGGCGTGAAAATAAAAAAATCATTTTTTTTCCACAAAAATGATATTTTTGCCCCCAATTTTTTATTTTCCTAAGGGCAACAGGAGAAATTGGACCCCAAAAGTTGTTTTGCAAATTGTCCTGAGTAGGCCGATACCCTATATGTGGGGGTAAAACACTGTTTGGGCGAAAAGCAGAGCTTGGAAGGGAAGGAGCACCATTTGACTTTTTCAACGCAGAATTGGCTGGAATTGAGATCAGACACCATGTTGCATTTGGAGAGCACCTGATGTGCGCAAAAAGTGGAAACTCCCAATTCTAACTCCAACCCTAACCCCAACACACCACTAACCCTAACCCTAGCCCTAACCCTAGCGGGAAAATGGAAATAAATACATTTTTTTAATTTTATTATTTTTCCCTAACTAAGGGGGTGATAACGGGGGGTTTGATTTACTATTTATGGCGGTATTTATATTTGGCAGCTGTCACACGCTAAAAGACGCTTTTTATTGTAAAAATAGTTTTTACATCACAACATATTGAGAGCTATAATTTGTCCATATTTTGACCCACCGAGTCATGTGAGGTCTTATTTTTTGCGGGACGAGTTGACGTTTTTATTGGTACCATTTTTGGGCACGTGACATTTTTTGATCGCTTTTTATTTTGTTTTTTTGGGATGCAGAATTTACAAAAACCAGCGTTTCATGAATTTCTTTTGGGTGGTGCGTTTACGCCGTTCCGCGTGCGATAAAATTGATAAAGCAGTTTTCTTCTTTGGGTCAGTACGGTTACAGCGATACCTCATTTATGTCGTTTTTTATGTTTTGGCGCTTTTATGCAATGAAAATAATTTTATATAAAAAATAATTATTTTTGCATCGCTTTATTCTGCGAGCTATAACTTTTTTATTTTTTCGCTGATGATGCTGTGTGGTGGCTCGTTTTTTGTGGGACAAGATGACATTTTCAGCGGTATCATGGATATTTATATCCGTCTTTTTGATCGCGCGTTATTGCACTTTTTGTTCGGTGGTATGATAATAAATCATTATTTTTTGCTTTGTTTTTTATTTTTATTTTTTAAGGGGTTCACTTAAGGGGTTAACTAACGGGACAGTTTTATAGGGCAGGTCGTTACGGATGCGGCGATACCAAATATGTGTACTTTTATTTTTTTTTTAGTTCCAAAAAATGAATTTATTGGGGAATTTTTTTTTTTTCTTGAATTTATTTAGCGATTTTTAAAAAATTATTTTTACACTTTTTTTTTTTTTTACTTTATTACAATGTCCCAGAGGGGACATAACTGTCCTGTGACAGATCGCTGATCTGTCACATCACAGATCGCTGTGACAGATCAGCAATCTGTCACAGGCAGTGTGCAGGTTTCCTCCTTGCCTGCGCTTTGCAGGCACTGAGGAAGCCAGCTTCCTGCAGGCCCCCGGAGGTCCCCGCCGCCATATTGGATCTGGGGACCTGCAGGAAAGGAGACCCCCGCAGCAGCGCTGCACATTGCGCTGCTGTGAGGGGCTCAGGGAAGCACGGAGGGAGCCCCCACCCTGCCGATGATTCCCTTTAACCCCCGGTACACTGCGATCGTGTTTGATCGCGGTGTGCAAGGGGTTAACGTGTCGGGGGCGGTCCGTGACCGCTCCTGACACATTGTGCCGGGTGTCAGCTATGATAATTAGCTGACACCCGGCCGCGATATCGCTATGACGTAATATTCCGTCCATGGTAATTAGGGCCCAGGGCACATGGATGGAATATTACGTCCAATGAAGGAAAGGGGTTAAGAGAGCCTGGGATCAGAGCCAGAGCGCTGAGTGGATTTTCCGTGACTTACCAATGATCCCTTTAATAGAACCCTGGGGTCAGAATCAGAGCATTGAGGGATTTGCCCTAACTTCCATACAGGAGATCCCTTTAAGAGAGCCTGCGGTCAGAACCAAAGTGCTATATATGGATTTGCCCTGACTTCCATACCGGAGATCCCTTTAAGAAAGGCCTGGGGTCAATACCAAAGCGCAGAGTGGATATGCCCTAACTTCCATACCATTGATCCCTTTAAGAGACCCTGGGGTCAGAACCACAGAGCTGAGTGGAACGGTCCTAACTTCTGTACCAGGGATCCCGTTAAGAGAGGCCTGGGGTCAGAACCAAAGCACTGGATGGATTTGCTCTGACTTCCATACCAATGATCCCTTTTAGAGGAAAGATGTGACTACGGGATGGAGGATGTGTGATGGGTATATAGGCATGGGAGGGGGGATTCATTTCTGTCATGTTCCAAAGACATACTGATAGGGAATTTAGATTGTGCGCCCCATCGGGGACAGAATGATAATGTGTGCAAACTCTAAAGCGCTGCGGAATGTTAGCGCTATATAAAAATAAAAATTATTATTATTATGTGCTCTGTGCTCCTTTCTGGGGGGCAGACAATGGCTGGGAGTTTATGTTCCCGGGGATGCTAGATTTCTCCCACCATGTCAGTGTCTGCTGAGGTTTTGTCAAGTGGGAAAACTTGCTCATAGCAACCAATCACAGCTCAGCTACTTAGAATCATAGAATAGTAGAGTTGGAAGGGACCTCCTGGGCCATCTGGTCCAACCCCCTGCTCAAAGCAGGATTCGCTAAATCATCCCAGTCAGATGTCTGTCCAGCCTCTGTTTGAAGACTTCCATTGAAGGAGAACTCACCACTTCTCGTGGCAGCCTGTTCCACTCATTGATCACTCTAACTGTCAAAAAGTTTTTTCTAATATCTAATCTGTCTCCTCCCATTCAGCTTCATCCCACTGCTTCTAGTCTTTCCTTGTGCAAATGAGAATAAAGTTGATCCTTCTACAATGTGACAGCCCTTTAGATATTTGTAGACAGCTATTAAGTCTCCTCTCAGTCTTCTCTTTTGCAAACTAAACATTCCCAAATCCTGCAACCTTTCCTCATAAGACAGGGTTTGCAGACCGGTCACCATTCTGGTCGCTCTTTTCTGAACTTGCTCCAGTTTGTTGATGTCTTTTTTGAAATGTGGTGCCCAAAAACTGGACACAATATTCCAGATGAGGTCTGACCAAAGAGGAGTAGAGGGAAATAATGACTTCACGTGATCTAGACTGTATGCTTCTATTAATACATCCTAGAATTGCATTTGCCTTTTTTGCTGCTGCATAACTTTTAACCAGCTCTGGTGAAATGAGAGATGCTTAGTGATTGGTTGCAAAGAAACTGTTGCTCATAGCAACCAATCACAGCTCAGCTTCTTCTGAACAGCTCTGGTGAAATGAAAGATGCTTCGTGATTGTTTGGTGATACACACACACACATTCACTTTTATATAGAGAGATATATTAGATATTTATTATATGGGGCTTTGCGTGTGGAGTGTGTGTGGCTATGTGGAGTGGGCATGGCTTCATACACACACACACACACATAAAGTACATACATACACTCATTTTATATATACAGACAACAACGGCTGCCAGATGTTTGATAGCCTGTAAGTGGAAGTCGATTCATCCCACATCGAACATTGAACTACAGTCATGAATATAAGATATTCGAGGCATGGAATATCTCATGGCTACATTGAATAATACTATTCATCGTTTCAATGCAGTTTGGACTCTTTGGGACACCTTTTGGGTTGAGAGAGACTACTAATAAAGGCAGCGATAATTAGTTGCTATGAATCATATAATAAATATAGGTTTTACTTCCTTCCCCTCCCCTTTCTGTCTGTCTTGTAGGGTCAGTGTCTAAAGCTATATATATAGATGTGCCTACTTAATATTGATGACAAATTTGTTTATTGTTAGAAATTTCATCCATTTTTACTATCTTAAGAAATATGTTCTTGTATTGAAGGATTTTGACTTTTTCTTTTCTTGCAGTGTAAAAGACTAAGCAAAAACTCATTGTGTGAACGTAGCCTAATGGTCTGTGCACATGCTGCGGATCCGCAGCAGTTTTGGCCCTGCGACTGCTGCGGTGTACAGTAGCATTATAACCTATAGAAAACGAAAACCGACGGTGCGGAATTTTCCGCGCGGATTTGCTGCGGTTTTCAATCCGCAGGAAGAAATGACATGTCAATTCTTTCTGCGGATTCCGCTGCGGTTTGCCATCTGCTCCGTTGTAGAGATGATAAACCGCAGGGCAAAACCGCAGGCTAATCCGCAGATAAACCGCAGGTCTTCTAACCTGCGGATATACCTGCGGATTTTACTAAATCCGCGCGGACAAGTCCGCAGAGCATTCCGCAGCGTGTGCTCACACCCTAATAGTAAAATGTGGATTGCAATGCATAATGCAGTGTCCAAATAACTGAGCCCAGATGCCATATGTTTGTTGCTGGAAAAAAAATATTTGTGTCCAGTAGCTTTTTTTTCCTGCCTACGTACACCTCCGACTTCTATCTGATACAGCACAAATTCCTGAATACCTGTATTAAGTAACCACATGAGAAACATACGGATATTTTTTTTTATTTATTCTTTACTTTTTTTTGCAAATTATTTAGTTTTTTTCAAATGATACAAATAAAGTAATAATAATTCAACAAAGGGTGACCTGTTAAAATGTTGTTCAAAAACAGATAAATACAGTTTCCTTTTAACACATTGCGATACAAATGTAACAAAAACTGTATGTTGTCATAGTGCGATCTCCATGTTCCACAGAACAAAAATAATAAAAAAATGAACACTATTGTAGTTAAGACAGTAACATAAAAGTCAGTCAAACAAAAAATATATGGATCCTTCATAAGAATGAAATTGTGCTCATTCATTTGCCAAAATCCGCTGCTTCTATCAGGCGACTTGGTAGATGTGGATAAATGATCCATAAACTTCAAGGTGCGTCCATGTCAGGAAAGCAGCAAGACAATGGTGAAAAAGGCAGTGCAGACAGCTTCCAGATCACTGTTCTCCAGCTCCTCAAAGAGCCAATTATAAGAAAGCAAAATGAGCAGAACACTGAAGTCCTCATTCATTATATGTACACAAATATCAAGGAACAATTTGCATTGTTCATGGGAGAGATGGAGATGAACAGTTTTTATGTTTTTGTTGTGTCATCAATGCAATCAGCCAGAATTTAAATATTCCAGAGCCACCTCGTAGCAGAACTTGTATTGATCCTGGAAGAGGAGACAGAATACAAATATTCTGATTAGAACAATGAACACACAGTAGGTAGCAGACGGGCTGAAATCATGCCACGCTAGAAATAATTTCCATTGCTCTTGAGTTAGTTCGATTTTTCTTAACAAGAATAAATTATTTTATGTTGTTTGAAATGTATTTTGAATAAGAAAGTTTCAGCTAAATTGCTTTAAATTCTAATAAAACGCTTCTGAAATTCTATAATGGTATAAAGTTGCCTGAAATCTCATTGAAATCTCAATCTGATTGAGTGTAAAATATTAAAAAGAAACAAAAAACCCTCCACCAACTCATAGCACTATAATGCCCTAAGGTAGAGCTTGATTTGGTACTCCAGACGATAACCTTCACCACCTATCTATGGAATGAATGAATAATTCATAAATGTCAGGTCGATGCGGTTCTAACTGTTATTACCAAGTCAAATACTAAAACTCTTCCATTTCAGTGTTATGTGAAGAGGATGGGTAGAGACTGAAACCCCACCAGTGAAACATTTATAATATAATATCCAGTGGAAAGGTAATATTTCCTACAGGAACATCCCCTTACATATAGGTCAGAAGCTGTCTACCTTTGTCATGTAATATTCTAAAAAAAAAGAGTCTGCAGGCGCTGCTCATTTTTACAACTGAAGGTGAGTTGTACTAATGACAATGGCGTCGGCAGATGCCTGCCAGTACACATGTGCGCTTGGCAGATATTGTGCATGAATTTTAGTGTAATGAATAGGACATGTGCACAATACCTACACAGCAAGCACTCGTCTTGGCTGAAGCGGGGTTCTTTGCTGTCTCACTATTTAACAGTAGTGTGAGACTTCCTACTTCACAGCTGGCAGATACCACTTGGTTTGAAGTATACAGCTTGTAACATCATGGGAGGTGTTCCCATCTGTATACTGGATATAGTTATGTAAGAAGAGCTGGAAGATGGGCTCCTGTGTGTTATGGAGCAGCAGGAAGGGAAGAAGACTTAAGACAGGACTTACCGTATATACTCATGTATAAGCCGACCAGTGTATAAGCCGACCCCCTAATTTTGCCCACAAAAAACTGGGAAAACTTATTGACTCGCGTATAAACCTATGGTTAAATGGTGGTCCAAGAAGATGCTCCATAGCTAACCCCCCCATATGCTGCTGCACAAGGGTTAATGCTGGCCCAAGAAGATGCTCCATAAATACCTTCCATATGCTGCTGCACAAGGGTTAATGCTGGCCCATAAATACACCCCATAAGCTGTTCCACAAGGGTTAATGCTGCCCCATAAATACCCCCTTATGCTGCTCCACAAGGGTTAATGCTGCCCCATAAATACCCCCCATATACTGCTCCACAAGGGTTAATGCTGCCAGATAAGATGTTCCATATATACCCCTTATTTGCTGCTGCAGCAATAAAAAAAAATATGACATACTCACCTCTCCGTCGCTGGGGGCCAGGTGCCGGTGTCCTGAGCCCCTGGCAGTGGCGATATTCACCTGTCCCCGTTCCAAGCCGTGCACCGCTGTGTCTCCCGGATCTTTGCATTGACAGCAGAGGGCGTGCACTGACTACGTCATCGCGCCCTCTGCCGTCACAGCAGGAGGACCCGGAGACACAGCAGTGCGTGGCTTGGAACGGGGACAGGTGAATATCACTCTGCCCCCGTCATACTCAACCCTCCTAGCGCAAGGTCTTCTCTGCAGCGGCAGCCCCTGCTTCTCCCTCTGCCGTCTGCTTCCTGCATTCAGCTAGTCACGTGGTACCGCTCATTAAATATGCGCATATTCATGAGTTTAATGAGCGGTACCACGTGACCACTGAATGCAGGAAGCAGACGGCAGAGGGAGACGCAGTGAAGTGCCAGGAGAGGTGAGTATGATCTCTGACACCCCCGCACCCCCCCGGTATATGAATCGCGTATAAGCCGAGAGGGGGACATTAAGCCCACAAAAAATGGGCTGAAAATCTCAGCTTATACATGAGTATATATGGTATATCTTGTCACAGCTTTTCCTTATTGTGATGTGGCTGTCTTGCTGTGTACAGTATGTAGTGAGACTCAGATTAACCCTTTAGACGCAACTGATTGATATTTTGCAGATTAAACCTGCCAAATCTGATCACAAGATGCCACTTTCCCATTCAAATACTATATGGAATCAATTTCCACATGACAGCTGGTACCTTCCAGAGAATGTCACCAGATTTTTGCGCTCTCAGTGATTAAGTAAAAGTAATAGCAATTTTCCTCGGATCTTTCATAAGGTTGTAAAAGTAATACTTATGTCGCCTTAATGCTGAGAGAAATAATCTGATTTGCTAATTACATATACTGTATCTACTGTCACTTTTTATGCCTTTCTCATAATGAATAGGTCTCTTTTAATTGTACAAGTTATTGGCAATTAATAACACATAGTCCTTTTTGTACATTTTAACATATGATTTATTATACCTCTCCAGCTCTCTACCTGTCCTATATAGATTTTCATTTGCAGAGAATGTCTCAATTCAATCACAGGTGACATATAAAGTGATAGACATTTCCTTAGATGTTATTTCTGGACATACTACTTTTATTCTTGTTATTTCTCCTCAAGGAAATATGTTTCAGTTCCTCATCTTCATCTCAGCTGGGCAAACATGATATAAAAATGCAATCAGTCCATATTTGCCTGAAGTTTGAACTAGCTGAAGCTTTTATTATCTAAAGAACTTAGAAATGAAAATTAGGATATTAATGCAAGCTTTATTACTAGAAAGGAGATGTGTGTCGATATCTAGAAAAACTCTGGAAAGTGGATGTAAATGGAAAGCTAACTTTTAATGGGAAGAAAAGTTGTTTAACTCAATAGACCTCAGTAACGCTAAAAGTAGGGATGGGCGGACCTGCGGATGTTTGGGTTTGTCAGGTTCGGACGAACTTTATAAAAAAGAATCGCTCATCAGTCCGGCACTCTCGCTGCCCTGGTGAGTGCTGTGAACTGAAGTAACCTTACTGACGTCACTTCAATTCACAGCAGCCGGGTTCTCGCGGTGGCAGCTGCTCCAGTCTATGGAGCTGCGTTCTCTGAACGGAGCTCCGTACACTGGATGAAGAA
>NW_027361838.1:18505000-18537500 GCF_039654945.1 Dendrobates tinctorius | reverse complement strand
GGAAACCCAATAAAATGAGCAAATGGACAAAACAATTCCTTTCACATGTTCTCCTTGATGGGATTTGAACCTCAATGTTGCAAAGCAATAGTGCTAACCACTGAGCCACCATGTTGCCACCAAAATGTTATTTTGCTGAGATAATCTTACAAATGTACCCCTGCTATGTACTGTGTAGTGTAATGGCTGTATCTGACCATGCAGAGCTGCTCCAGTTCATGTTTGGAACATACCACAGCTCCAGTCTGGGGGAAGCATAAGTCACTTGTGATAAGTGAGTATACAGACAATAAAGCAAGGAATAGCAGCTGCTGAATTCTGTGCAGTATCAAATTTCCTGTCTGTTTTATTTTCCCCTAATATGTCACTACTAGCATTTGCCCAGTGAGGTTTTGGCCATTCTTTGGGTTAATGTGTTAGGCTATACCACATATTGTGGTGGAACTGAATAAAATCTTCAATACTTCATCCCATGTTAGTTATGGTGCTTGAACCTCTAGGTTCAAGCAACATATTGTAATCCAATTTCTTATATTTTATTATTATTCTACTTCTTCTCCGCGTTTTCTGCAATTTATGCGGCCCGAACCGCTCGGCGAAGAGACCCCATTCAGGCGGCATTTCGAAGCCCTCGGTGGGGACAGGTGTGCTATGTATTTTTGGAGTCGATCCAATTTGTAGTTTTTAAAAAATCGCATTTTAAGCAAAAATTTTCCCATAGGAATTAATGGCAACCTTTCCATGACCCCCAACTGACATGGATTGAAGCCACAGTGCAGGTGCAGTGATCTTACAAAGATGGCAGCTATGCAAATGCAGCTTCCACACATAACCCGTATTAGCTAATAGAAGTTGAAAGATCGCTGATTCAAGGTGTTAAAGGCACAGCGTGCCAATGGCTTCTGAAAAGCCCCACCCAGTGATGGCTTACCTTGGCACTCCAGCTGTTGTAAAACTACAACTCCCAGCATGCCCTTGCAACCTGCAGCAGTTGAGGCATGCTGGGAGTTGTAGTTCTGCAACAGCTGGAGTGCCAAGGTTCGCCATCACTGCAGTCAGATGCCAAAGTGGCTTTAGAAGACCAGTGTGCCAAAGTGGCCCCTGAGGGGCCCGGAGCACCAAAGTGGCCCCCCCGAGACAAAGTGGCAGCATGTGTCAACATGGCTAAAGTGGCTACCAAGTGGCCAAAGTGGTTACCGAGGTGCCGAAT
The DNA here is from genome assembly GCF_039654945.1 of Dendrobates tinctorius. Classification (NCBI taxonomy): domain Eukaryota; kingdom Metazoa; phylum Chordata; class Amphibia; order Anura; family Dendrobatidae; genus Dendrobates; species Dendrobates tinctorius. The sequence continues at coordinate 18,536,290 of NW_027361838.1, read as the reverse complement.
GTGCTAAAGTGGCTACCAAGTGGCCAAAGTGGCTACCGAGGTGATGAATGTGCCAAAGTGGCTACCAAGTGGCCAAAGTGGCTACCAAGTGGCGAAAGTGGCTACTGAGGTGCCGAATGTGCCAAAGTGGCTACCAAGTGGCCAAAGTGGCTACAGAGGTGCCGAATGTGCCAAAGTGGTTACCAAGTGGCCAAAGTTGCTACAGAGGTGGCGAATGGGCCAAAGTGGCTACAGAGGTGCCGAATGTGCCAAAGTGGCTACCAAGTGGCCAAAGTGGATACCAAGGTGCCGAATGTGCCAAAGTGGCTATCAAGTGGCCAAAGTGACTACAGAAGTGCCGAATGTGACAAAGTGGTGACCAAGTGGCCAAAGTGGCTACCAAGTGACTAAAGTGGCTACAGAGGTGCCGAATGTGCGAAAGTGGCTACCAAGTGGCCAAAGTGGCTACCTAGGTGCCGAATGTGCCAAAGTGGCTACCAAGTGGCCAAAGTGGCTACCCAGGTGCCAAATGTGCTAAAGTGGCTACCAAGTGGCCAAAGTGGCTACCGAGGTGCTGAATGTGCCAAAGCGGCTGCCAAGTGGCCAAAGTGGCTACCAAGTGGCCAAAGTCGCTACCGAGGTGCCGAATTTGCCAAAGTGGCTGCCAAGTGGCCAAAGTGGCTACCGAGGTGACAAATGTGCTAAAGTGGCTACCAAGTGGCCAAAGTGGCTGCCGAAGTGCCGAGTGTGCCAAAGTGGCTACCAAGTGGCCAAAGTGGCTGCCAAGTGGCCAAAGTGGCTACAGAGGTGCCGAATGTGCTAAAGTGGCTACCAAGTCACCAAAGTGGCTACCCAGGTGCCGAATGTGCCAAAGTGGCTACCAAGTGGCCAAAGTGGCTACCAAGTGGCCAAAGTGGCAACAGAGGTGCCGAATGTACCAAAGTGGCTAACAAGTGGCCAAAGTGGCTACTGAGGTGCCGAATGTACCAATGTGGCTACCAAGTGGCCAAAGTCACTACCGAGGTGCTGAATGTGCTTAAGTGGCTACAAAGTGGCTACCAAGTGGCTAAAGAGGCTACCGAAGTGCCGAATGTGCCAAAGTGGCCAAAGTGGCTACAGAGGTGCCGAATGTGCCAAAGTGGCTACCAAGTGGCCAAAGTGGCTACTGAGGTGCCGAATGTGCCAAAGTGGCTATACACAACATTCATATTCTAACTTTACTTTCTTACAGTTGACCCCTGATACACTGCTGTAAAGCTGGCAGTGCTGTTCAAGCACCATATATTTCCTTCAGGAAATGCCCATCTAGTTAAAATATGATATTTGATTTCCATGGTGGTGAATGAAAGTGTACTCAACATGGTTATAGGTTGAACATGATACAGTTAGGTCCATATATATTTGGACAGAGACAACATTTTTCTAATTTTGGTTCTAGACATTACCACAATGAATTTTAAACAAAACAATTCAGATGCAGTTGAAGTTCAGACTTTCAGCTTTCATTTGAGGGTATCCACATTAAAATTGGATGAAGGGTTTAGGAGTTTCAGCTCCTTAACATGTGCCACCCTGTTTCTAACCCCTTTCCTACATTGGATGTAATATTCCGTCCATGTGACCTGGGCCCTAAGTCCCATGGACGGAATATTATGTCATAGCGATCAGTGGCGCCCACATGGTAAACGCCGCTGATTGCGGCCGGGTGTCAGCTGATTATCCGCCCCCGACACTGTAACCCCTTGCACACCGCGAATCAAACACGATCGCAGTGTACCAGGGGTTAAAGGGAAGCATCAGCAGGGAGGGGGCTCCCTCCGTGCTTCCCTGAGCCCCCCACAGCAGCGCAATCTGCAGCGCTGCTGCCGGGGGCTCTTTCCCTACAGGTTCCTGGATCCAAGATGGCAACGGGGACCTTCGGGGGCCTGTAGGGAGCTGACTTCCTCAGTGCCTGCAAAGCGCAGGCATAAGGAAGTCTGCGTCTATGCCTGTGACAGATCGCTGATCTGTCACAGTGATCTGTGATGTGACAGATCAGCGATCTGTCATAGGACAGTTATATCCCACCTGGGACAATGTAATAAAGTGAAAAAAAAAGTGTAAAAATAATTTTTAAAAAATCGCTAAATAAATAAATAAAAAAATATTCCCTAATAAATTCATTTTTTGGAAATAAAAAAAAGCAATAAAAGTACACATATTTGGTATTGCCACGTCCGTAAAGACCCGCCCAATAAAATTGTCCCATTAGTTTACCCCTTTAGCGAACCCCTTAAAAAATAAAAATAAAAAACGAAGCAAAAAATAATGATTTATTATCATACCGCCGAACAAAAAGTGAAATAACGCACGATCAAAAAGACGAATATAAATATCCATGGTACCGATGAAAATGTCATCTTGTCCTGCAAAAAATGAGCCACCATACAGCATCATCAGCAAAAAAATAAAAAAGTTATAGCTTGCAGAATAAAGCAATGCAAAAATAATTATTTTTTATGTAAAATTGTTTTCATTGCATAAAAGCACCAAAACATAAGAAAACGACCTAAATGAGGTATCGCTGTAACCATACTTACCCGAAGAATAAAACCGCTTTATCAATTTTACCGCACGCGGATTGGTGTAAACGCACCCCCCAAAAGAATTTCATGAAACGCTGTTTTTTGTCCATTCTGCGTCCCAAAAATCGGAATAAAAAGCGATCAAAAGATGTCACGTGCCCGAAAATGATACCAATAAAAATGGCAACTCGTCCTGCAAAAAATAAGACCTCACATGACTCGGTGGGTCAAAATATGGAAAAATTATAGCTCTCAATATGTGGTGATGTAAAAACTATTTTTACAATAAAAAGCGTCTTTTAGCGTGTGACAGCTGCCAAAAATAAATACCGCCATAAATAGTAAATCAAACCCCCCGTTATCACCCCCTTAGTTAGGGAAAAATAACAAAATTAAAAGAAAATGTATTTATTTTCATTTTCCCATTAGGGTTAGGGCTAGGGTTAGGGCTAGGGCTAGGGTTAGGGCTAGGGTTAGGATTAGGGCTAGAGTTAGGGCTGAGATTAGGGTTAGGGGTGTGTTGGGGTTAGGGTTGGAGTTATAATTGGGGGGTTTCCACTGTTTGGGCACATCAGGTGTTCTCCAAATGCAACATGGCGTCTGATCTCAATTCCAGCCAATTCTGCGTTGAAAAAGTCAAATTGTGCTCCATCCCTTCCAAGCTCTGCCATGCGCCCAAACAGTGTTTTACTCCCACATATAGGGTATCAGCCTACTCAGGACAAATTGCAAAACAACTTTTGGGGTCAAATTTCTCCTGTTACCCTTAGGAAAAAAAAAATGGGGGAAAAAATATAATTTTTGTGGAAAAAGATGATTTTTTTATTTTCATGCCCGGGCGTTATAAACTTCTGTGAAGCACTTGGGGGTTCAAAGTGCTCACCACACATCTAGATAAGTTCCATGGGGGGTCTAGTTTCCAAAATGGGGTCACTTGTGGGGAGTTTCAATAGTTTATGTACATTGGCGGCTCTCCAAACGCACATGACACCCGCAGACCATTCCATCAAAGTCTGCATTCCAAAACGTCACTACTTCCCTTCCGAGCCCCGACGTTTGCCCATACAGTAGTTTTCTCCCACATATGGGGTATCAGCGTGCTCAAGACAAATTGGACAACAACGTTTGGGGTCCAATTTCTCCTGGTACCCTTGGGAAAATAAAAAAATTGGGGACTAAAAGATCATGTTTGTGGAAAAAATGCGATTTTTTTATTTTCATGCCCGGGCATTATAAACTTCTGTGTAGCCCTTGGGGGTTCAAAGTGCTCACCACACATCTAGATAAGTTCCTTAGGGGGTCTAGTTTCCAAAATGGGGTCATTTGTGGGGGTTTCCACTGTTTAGGTACATCAGGGGCTCTCCAAAGGCAACATGACACCCGCAGACCATTCCATCAAATCTGCATTTCAAAACGTCACTACTTCCCTTCCGAGCCCTGACATGTGCCCAAACAGTAGTTTTCTCCCACATATGGGGTATCAGCATACTCAGGACAAATTGGACAACAACTTTTGGGCTCCAATTTCTCCTGGTACCCTTGGGAAAATAAAAAATTTGGTGACTAAAAGATCATGCTTGTGGAAAAAATACAATTTTTTATTTTCATGCCCGGGCATTATAAACTTCTGTGAAGCATTGGGGGGTTCAAAGTGCTCACCACACATCTAGATAAGTTCCTTGGGGGGGTCTAGTTTCCAAAATGGTGTCATTTGTGGGGGGTTTTCACTGTTTTGGTACATCAGGGTCTTTCCAAACGCGACATGGTGTCCGATCTCAATTCCAGCCAAAAACGTCAAATGGTGCTGCTTCCCTTCCGAGCTCTGCCATGCACCCAAATAGTGGTTTACACCCACATGTGGGGTATCAGCGTACTCAGGACAAATTGCACAATAACTTTTAGCGTCCTGTTACCCTTGGGAAAATAAAAATTGAGGGTGAAAAGATCATTTTTTTGGAAAAAATATGATTTTTTAATTGTACGGCTGTACGTTATAAACTTCTGTGAAGCCCTTAGGGGTTCAAAGTTCTCACCACACATCTAGATAAGTTCCTTGTGGGGTCTAGTTTCCAAAATGGTGTCATTTGTGGGGGGTTTCCACTGTTTTGGTACATCAGGGGTTTTCCAATCGCGACATGATGTCCGATCTCAATTCCAGCCAAAAACGTCAAATGGTGCTGCTTCCCTTCCGAGCTCTGCCATGCACCCAAATAGTGGTTTACACCCACATGTGGGGTATCAGCGTACTCAGGACAAATTGCACAATAACTTTTAGCGTCCTGTTACCCTTGGGAAAATAAAAATTGAGGGTGAAAAGATAATTTTTTTGGAAAAAATATGATTTTTTAATTGTACGGCTGTATGTTATAAACTTCTGTGAAGCCCTTGGGGGTTCAAAGTTCTCACCACACATCTAGATAAGTTCCTTGTGGGGTCTAGTTTCCAAAATGGTGTCATTTGTGGGGGGTTTCCACTGTTTTGGTACATCAGGGGTTTTCCAATCGCGACATGATGTCCGATCTCAATTCCAGCCAAAAAAGTCAAATGGCGATGCTTCCCTTCTGAGCTCTGCCATGTGCCCAAATAGTCATTTACACCCACATATGGGGTATCAGCGTACTCAGGACAAATTGCACAACTTTCAGGGTCCTGTTAGCCTTGGGAAAATAAAAATTGGGGGTGAAGAGATCATTTTTGTGGAAAAAATATGATTTTTTAATTGTATCGCTGTACGTTATAAACTTCTGTGAAGCCCTTGTGGGTTCAAAGTTCTCTCCACATATATAGATAAGTTCCTTGGGGGGTCTAGTTTCCAAAATGGAGTCACTTGTGGGAGGTTTCCACTGTTTAGGTACATCAGGGGCTCTCCAAACGTGACATGGCGTCCGATCTGAATTCCAGCCAATTTTGCATTGAAAAGTCAAACGGCGCTCCTTCCATTCTGAGCTCTGCCATGCACCGAAACAGTGGTTCCCCCCCACATATCAGGTATCAGCGTACTCAGGACAAATTGCACAATAACTTTTCCAGTCCAATTTCTCCTGTTACGCTTGGTAAAATAAAAAAAATTGAACCTGAAGTATTTTTTTTGTGAAAAAAAGTTAAATGTTCATTTTTTTAAATATTCAAAAAAATTCCTGTGACGCACCTGAAGGGTTAATAAACTTCTTGAATGTGGTTTTGAGCACCTTAAGGGGTGCAGTTTTTAGAGTGGTGTCACTTTTGGGTATTTTCTATCATATAGACCCCTCAAAGTGGCTTCAAATGTGATGTGGTCCGTAAAAATAAAATGGTGTTGCAAAAATGAGAAATCGCTGGTCAACTTTTAACCCTTATAACTTCATAAAAAAAAAAATTTTGGTTCCAAAATTGTGCTGATGTAAAGTAAACATGTGGGAAATGTTATTTATTAAGTTTTTTGAGTGCCATATCTCTGTGATTTAAGGGCATAAAAATTCAAAGTTGGAAAATTGCGAAATTTTAAAAATTTTCACAAAATTTCCATTTTTTTCACAAATAAACGCAAGTTATTTCTAGTACTTGGTTGAAAACCCTTTGTTGGCAATGACTGCCTGAAGTCTTGAACTCATGGACATCACCAGACGCTGTGTTTCCTCCTTCTTGATGCTCTGCCAGGCCTTCACTGCGGTGGTTTTCAGTTGCTGTTTGTTTGTGGGCCTTTCTGTCTGAAGTTTAGTCTTTAACAAGTGAAATGCATGCTCAATTGGGTTGAGATCAGGTGACTGACTAGGCCATTCAAGAATATTCCACTTTGCTTTAATGAACTCCTGGGTTGCTTTGGCTTTATGTTTTGGGTCATTGTCCATCTGTAGTATGAAATGACGACTAATCAGTTTGGCTGTATTTGGCTGGATCTGAGCACACAGTATGGCTCTGAATACCTCAGCATTCAGTCAGCTGCTTCTGTCCTGTGCTTTGGATCATGAACTGTACCACGCCTTCGCCATACTTTTATCTTTCCGTCATTCTGGTAGAGGTTGATCTTGGTTTCATCTGTCCAAAGAATGTTCTTCCAGAACTGTGCTGGCTTTTTTAGATTTCTTTTAGCAAAGACCAGTCTAGCCTTTTGATTCTTGATGTTTATGAGTGGCTTGCACCGTGCAGTGAACCCTCTGTATTTACTTTCATGCAGTCTTCTCTTTATGGTAGATTTGGATATTGATACGCCTACTGTTAGGGACGGCGGAACGCACTAAATATTAAACAACAGAAAGTGCATTCGCCGCCCGGGGTCCACCGGGCAGAGGTGTTAAACTGCTGCTATATAATGGCAGATGCACAATATGGCGGTATGGCACATGCGGGTTGAACGTCACCCGGCGTGTGCTGGCGAGCTCTGTTATTATCACAGAGGTGCCTAAAACATAAACATAAATGCCGAGCCTGTTGACCTCACAGGTCTCAGCGGTGTGCATGCACAGTATATGGTCACAGGACTAGGCCCAAGACACAGGGTAAAAGTCCGTCTAGACCTACCATGCATGCGGCGTCGCTACCGCGGACGCCAACAAGTGCTGCTGACTGCAGCGCGGTGACTGATCTAGCCACAATACGACAATGCCCAAGAGGGGGGCGCACTGTCAGACGCTAGTTCTATGAGATGTGCACTGTGGCCTGTAGCGTGTCACTGACTGACGCAGACTCTATGACTAAGTCCCTATCCACACACGTAGTATCAGAGGGAGGGGATCTTAATGAGTCATTCGCAGGTACATGCATCCATCATCTTTCACACAGATAGCAACTACAGTCTATACTAGCGCATGGCCATGTGACCCTTTTATAGCCAAGACCTTCTGGAAGCTTCCAGATCTCTGAGATGAACCAATTAGATCTGGAGAAGGACCTGAGCATGTGCCTCCCGATCTCCAATGGGAGATCGTCTCGTGAGCATGCCCAGTAGCGCGACGGGAGGACTTAGCCGCTGGAGTGGCTTGCTGCAGAGCAGGCTGCGCTGCTATTGCTGGCCCAGAGGTGGCACCAACAACCAGACCCACAGAGCTGGTCTGAGCAGGGCGACTGGAGCGGTCGGTGGACAATGGGAGACCGCCGAATGCAAGGCTCTGGACTCCGCTGCGCAGCTGCAGGATCCCGACGCCTAACACCTACCTCCTGGAGAGTGTTGTTCACTTGGTTGGCTGTTGTGAAGGGGTTTCTCTTCACATGGAGATTATTCTGCGATCATCCACCACTATTATCAGCTTTTGTGGTAACCTAAATTTCTTATTTATAAGAAGGTGCCACACAATGGTACATTTAAAAAAATAATCTTTATTTATGAACAATACAGTTTACAATCATTAAAAAGAAGGTGCTAGACTAGTGTAAGAGACAGCCAAATGCCAGGGAAGCACTACATAACAGTATACTTTTACTAGAGACAGAACAAATAGGGCATTACTATTTGGGCATTACTTAATTAATAGGGCATTACTGTGATAAAGCATATCACATGGAAAGAAATAGGGCATTACCGTGATAAAGCATATCACAGGGAAAGACCAACGTAATTCACTTCCTCTGCACCCATAAACCAACTATCCTCAAATATATCCAGCAAATGTGGGAACGTCTCACCCTCTAATGTCTCCTAACACATACAGCCAAAACTGTTAAGTGATTCCCATAATTTATTAAGGAGCAAAAGAATGGTAGGGCACAGTAATCCTTAAGGTGGTAATATACACTCTGTCCCCTATTGGCCCAATTGGGCTCACCTCCACAGATACAGCATGGGTCAGTCCACCAAAGCATAAAGACTCCTATAATTGCCCTAGATAGGATGTATGAAACATAATGGGCACATGTGAAAATACCACTATGACATACCGTAAACTGATGGTGCTTCCTGGAGCGTCCCTCATGCCCCGACACGCGTTTCGCAATGCTTCATCAAGGAGGTGTGCCAAAGCAGGGGGCTAACCCATTTAAATATAGAAGCGGTTCTCACTATTGGCCGATGCTAAAGATTCGCACCTGATTAAAAACATATAATCGCTCACAAAATGCACACTGCACCTGCGCGCATGAAGGTCCTGTGCCTACTTAACAAGGTATAAACAGTGCATGCTCAAGGTCACATGAGACCCATCAACAAATGGGAGAAATGCTTGATGGTCACGTGGTCCAAAACTGGGCAGGTCCTGTGTATGATCGATCTCAAAATACACAGGAGAGGGAGGACTGGGAGCTTGCATTGCATCCAAATGAAAACCACTTTGGGCTGAGTTCATTAATCCACAGGTGGGTGCACGAATACGCTGGTGAGCACAGCAGATGTCCACAAGAAGAAGAAAGTTCGTTCAGCACACCGGCATAAATGAAAAAAACTTTATTAGGCTAATATGCCATATTAAAATGCAAAAAACACCTGACGCGTTTCTGGTGCACAAAGGCACCCTTAGTCATAGGTAAATAAAAACAATATGCATAGAAAAATACATACAGGTTACAAACCAATCACAAAGCTTGCAATTAATTACAAAAAGTGGCAACACATGAAAGGAAGAGTGAGCGGTTCCTTGCAATGATACAGATCACTCCAGGATTGAAGTTCCCAAGGAAAAAAAAAAGTACAATAATATAAATGGATATATCTAAAAGTAATTAAATAACTCCAAAATGATCTTCCAATGGAAAATGGATTTTCTGCGCAGAAATAAATGATTCCATGCGAAAGGTGTGAATGAGTGCCTACGGACAATATATAGAGTTAGTCAGAATCAAAAGGAATTTTTTACACCTCAAAAATAATTTATAGATGTGCAGGAATGAGTGGTTCCATGCAAAAAGTGTGAATAGGTACCTACAAACAATATATGGAATTAATAACAATCAGATGGAGTTTTTTGCATGTGTAATAAAATATTTCATGCAAAGAGTATGAATGAGTGCTTGCGAACAATATATAGAATTAGTCAAAAAAAAAAAAAAAGTTTTTTTTGGACTTGAAAAATAAATTATAGATACGCAGGAATAAAAAGTTCCATGCAAGATGTGTGAATGAGTGCCTACAAACAATATATAAACTTGGTGACAAATGGAATTTTTAGCACATAAAAAATGAAAAATAAGTTATAGACACATAGCAATCAATGGTGGAACTATTGCAGAATGCTTGATAAACATATGAATAAAATAGGAGCTATGAGATAAATTCTATGCTTTCCTACTGTAACAAAATAAATACGCAAAATATACTAAATACGGATCACTGTAAAATTATTTTTGACAGAAAAAACTATTAAGTACATAAATTTCATTAATAAATATAGAACAAATCGTTCCTGAAATTCATACCGTTTGGAGATTTAGTGTCTAATTTTAATATCCAAAAAGCTTCACGTATATTTAATAGCTTATGTCTATCACCACCTCGTGCAGGAGTTTTAACCTTTTCTAGACCATAGAAGGCAAATGAATCCATATTGCTATGATGAGCATGAACGAAGTGTTTTACCGCTCCTGAATAGGAAGCATTTCTTTGTTCTATATTTCTGATATGTTCAGCTATTCTTTTTTTAGTTTGCGTATAGTACAGCCGATATACTGAATCTTACACTCTGTGCAACAAATGCAATAAACGACAAACTGACTGTCACAATTGATAAAAGATGTAATTTGTTGAGAAAAACCTTGGTATGAAAAAATAAATTTAGATTTGTCTATTGCATATGTGGAAACATTGCACCTGGAACCAGCGCATTTGTAAAATCCAGTGGAAGTAATCCAAGTCCGAATTTTTTCTGGTGATTTTAAAAGACTGGGAGAAAGATAATTCGCCAAACTGGTTCCCCTTCAGGCAACATAACGGCAGCCAGATTGTATGATTTGTCTTAATTTAGTGTCTTGGTTTGTGACGGGCAGATATTTTTTCACAATTTCTTTAATTTGATTGAATTGGGGGCTGAATGGCATTGAAAAAGTCACCATATGATCAGCACAAGCTGAGGATTTTTCCTTTAAACTGGTAAATCTTGGTTTGTTCATCACTTTGTGGAATGCATTGCTGACAATTTGATTATTGTAACCTCGATCAAAAAGACGTTTTTTTATGACTTTACTTTCTTGTAAAAACAAGGCATTATCTGAACATAAACGTTTAGCCCTATTGAATTCCCCATAAGGGATGGACTGGATGGTATGTTGGGGATGACATGAAGAAGAAAGTAAAAGTGAATTACCTGCAGTTTCCTTTCTATAAATGGTAGTGTGAACTTTGCCATTGATAGAATCACCTGTGAGCAATAAATCCAAAAAGGAAACTTGATTCCCTGTGCCACTAATAGTGAATATTAAATTTAGATTGTTAGAATTGAGATAAGAATGAAAAAGGGACAAGTCTGTGGAATTACCCTTCCAAACGAACATCAGATCGTCCACATATCTACCAAACCAAAAAATGTCATTGAAGAATGGGTTGAGATCATAAAAAAGAAATTGCTCTTCCCACCAAGCCATATATAATATGGCTAAAGAAGGTGAGAAATTTAACCCCATAGGGGCACCCAAAATTTGAAGAAAAAATGATTTATTAAACATAAAATAAGGTGTTTTTTGCATTTTAATATGGCATATTAGCCTAATAAAGTTTTTTTCATTTATGCCGGTGTGCTGAACGAACTCAAAATACACACTGCGCCTGCGCGCATGAAGGTCCTGTGTCTACCTTATTAAGGCATGAACGGCGCATGCTCGGGATCACATGAGGCCCGTCAACCAATGGGAGAAATGCTCAGTGGTCATGTGGTCCAAGCAGAGCCAGGTCCTATGTATATCCTGGAAATCAAGGAAACACCGCAGACTCACCGTGCGTTTCTCAAGGCGGCTCAAAATTACGACATGCGCATTGCCTTAAAAGTATCTAATCACATTCTATTAATGAAAGTGGAATATAAAGGATTGGAAATTGTATCCTAACAAAAAATAGGGAAAAGAACTATAGTGGACGCTGTGTTTAAACACTTCACAAAATACCTCAATGACTATAAACCATTGTACAATTTACCAATATAAATGGCATGACAGTTTTCTAATTAGTCAGATCAAATATAAATATAAAATACAGTGCTACAATTAGCCCACCACTACAAAATATCTCTATATAAGTGAAAATTATATATATGCATAATCGTCATAAGTTAAAACACCAAGCAATAAAATCAAATATTGCCATGGATACACTGCACATAGGGGTTATTCACTGAATAAATGAATTGTTTTTCCCAAAATGCCATGGTCAAATTAGCCAAAGGATGGGGAGTATTTAGCTCCCATTGGGACTCCAGACTTCTGTAAATAAATAGTACCATCAAATGCAAAAAAATAAGTTTAAGAAGAAAAGACAACCTGCAACAAAAAATTAATCAAATCTTCTGAATATTCATTATAACTCTGTAAGAAATACTCCAGAGCTTCCATAGCCAAATTATGCGGGATGCATGTGTACAGCGATATAACATCGCAACTCAGCCATACAAAGTTTTCTCGCCATATTTTATCAGAAAAAGTGGCTAAAACATCCCTAGAATCTTTGAGGTAGCCTGGTAGGCTCTGTACCATTGGCTGAAGAAGAGAATCAGCCCATTCACAAAGATGCTCATTTGAAGACCCAATACCCGATACAATTGGCCTCATAGGAGGGATATCTGCAGTTTTGTGAATTTTGGGCAAGCCATATATGATTGGCAAAATCGGATTTTGAACTATCAAATATTCAGCTTGTTTTTTGTTTAATATGCCCATATTAAGACCTTCCATGACTATATCTTCAGCTATTTTATTATAGGTTTTTGTTGGATTAGAGAATAATTTCTCATAAACCTCATTGTCAGATAAATGTTTTAACATTTGATTTTTATAATCTTCAGTGTTGAGGACTACCACCATACCTCCCTTATCACTGTGTTTAATTACTATATCTGTCATGTTTTTCAGGTCTGTCAATGCAGCTTTTTGGTTTTTGCTGAAGTTTTTTTTAACACGAGTATCAGTAGAAATTTCATTTTTCAGTTGTTTTAGTTCTCTTTCTAGAACTTCCTGAAATTTATCCATACACTCCCCTCTACTTTCTATCGGATAAAAATAAGGATTTTTAACATTTAAGTGTTGAGACTGATTAACTTTGTTTGTATCACCTACACCATTTTCAGATTCTAAAGACTGTAGATTTAGGATAGATAATTGTTCTCTATAGTCTAGCTTTTGATAAATATTTGTTTCCTATGAAGTTTCACATTCTTTTATTTCTTTTTTATCAGTCTCAGCAAAAAAATGTTTTTAATTGTCAGATTTCTAATAAATTTATTCAAATCTAAAATTGTCAAAAAAGGTCAAAATTTTGATCAGGTGCATAATTTAATCCCAAAGCCAGAATGTCCAGATGATCTTGTGTAAGAGTCCGTGAAGATAAATTCAGCACATTTAATTCTTCATTTTTTTCTTCCTGTGCCTGGTAATTGCTCCTTGCGCTTCTTCGGTGTTTCCCACCGGCACGCCTCCTACGTTTTTTGAATGTCCCAAAAAATTCTTTTTATTTCTATTGGCACTGTTACCAAAGGAAAAATCAGAAGTACTGCAATTGGAATCAGATGAGTCAGGATCTGATGAGATGTAAAAAGCAACATGCGATTTTCTGGTTGGGGTGCTATGAGTCTGGCTATGTTTTAAAATAGATTTGGGTCTGCGCTGTGTTTTCTCCCATTGGCCCCATTCATATGTTTTACTGGTTGCATAATCTTTTAAATCTCTGGAAAATGTTATCTTTTTCCTGCTCATGATATCTTCCTCTAGAGCAGAGAGATTTTCTTTTATGTTTTTGAGTGATTGGTCATATTGTGGTAGGGTTTTATGTTTCTCCATAACTTTTTGCATCGCCTCAATTTCTTTCTGGATTTCTATAAGCTTTTTTCTCCCTGCTTAGTGGTCAATCTCATTAGATTCAAAGAGCAGTTTGTTAATATTTGATTCCAGCTCTCCATAAATTCAGCATTGAAACTATTTGTCGGCAATTTTTTTATTCTGAGTCCTCTAGGGATCATCTCTTTAGCTACATGATTTTGCAGCGTAGTAGAGTCTCACCATATTTTAGCTTCTTGCTGAGTTAATTTCTCCAGCTGTGTCACCTGCTCTGTGAAATCTAGATAGTCCCCGGCTTCTATGGGTTCATTTTCAAACACCTTTTTTATTTCTGTCTTCTAACTGAGTTAGAGACATGATATTTATTGCAAAGACAATACCTTCTCAGCAAACATCCAAAAATGAATCAGAGCAGTAGTTGCAAAAGAAGTGAAGTAGGGAGAGCACAGCAAGTCCACCTATAATGGCACAAATAGGAAAGAAAAAAAAAGGGCTGAAAAGAGCCCTAACCAGTAAGAGGCATAATGGTTATTGCTAAAACAGAGCCTTCTCAGCAAACATCCAAATTAAAGCAATAATTTGCAATAGAGGATAGGCCGGGAGAACACGGCAGGTCCATATGAAATTGCACAAATAGAAGAAAAAAAAATGGGCTAGAAAAGTCCTAGCCAGCTCACCAACCAAACATATAATCGCTCACAAAATGCACACTGCGACTGCGCGCATGAAGGTCCTGTGCCTACTTAATAATGTATAAACAGCGCATGCTCAAAGTCACATGAGACCCGTCAACAAATGGGAGAAATGCTTGATGGTCACGTGGTCCAAAACGGAGCAGGTCCTGTGTATGATCGATCTCAAAATACACACTGCGCCTGCACGCATGAAGGTCCTGTGTCTACCTAAATAAGGCATGAACGGTGCATGCTCGGGATCACATGAGGCCCGTCAACCAATGGGAGAAATGCTCAGTGGTCACGTGGTCCAAGCAGAGTCAGGTCCTATGTTTATCCTGGCAATAAAGGAAACACCACAGACTCACCATGCGTTTCTCAAGGCGGCTCAAAATTCTGACATGCGCACTGCCTTAAAAGTATCTAATCACATTCTATTAATGAAAGTGGAATATAAAGGATTGGAAATTGTATCCTAACCAAAAATAGGGAAAAGAACTATAGTGGACGCCGTGTTTAAACACTTCGCAAAATACCTCAAAGACCATAAACCATTGTACAATTTACCAATATAAATGGCATGACAGTTTTCTAATTAGTCAGATCAAATATAAATATAAAATACAGTGCTACAATTAGCCCACCACTACAAAATATCTCCATATAAGTGAAATTTATATATGCATAATCATCATAAGTTAAAACACCAAGGAATAAAATCAAATATTGCACATATTACAATTCGTGCAATTCATTACATCGACGACATCCTCTTCATTTGGGAGGGTCCTATTGATGAGTTGGAATTATTCATGAATAGGTTGAATATTAACGATAAAAACATTAGGTTGACCAATAAATATGGACGCGAAATCGATTTTCTTGATTTGTCGATTACAGCACTTCCGAATGGCCGCCTCTCTACTACTATTTATAGGAAACCTACATCAATTAACTCTTTTCTGCATGCTTCATTGGCTCCTCCTAAATCTACAATATCTGGCATACCAATCGGTCAATTTCTACGGGCCAAGCGGATTTGCTCAGAGGAGTCTCAATTTGAGGAACAAGCGAAAATCTTGAAGGAACGTTTCCAAGATCATGGTTATGGTCGACGAGTGATTCAAAGAGGGTCTAGGAGGGCTAAAGATACACCGAGGGATCACCTATTGCACAAAAATCTACCTATTGTATCTCAGGATGAGGCGGAATATCAGGTAAGATTTATTACAAATTTTAATAGTAGATGGGATGATTTGAAACGAAGTGTTGAAAAACATTGGAAAATCCACTTCATGGACCCTGTTCATAAGAGATGTTTGCCAACCTCCCCGTCCTTTGTGGCAAAGAGGGCTCCAAACCTGCGGGATATTTTGGTTCACAGCACATATGATCCAAAAGGAAGAGAAAAACTACGGAGAAATGCCAAGTGTGAGGGCTTTTTTCCTTGCGGTCTGTGTAAAGGCTGTGCTAACATGAAAAAAGGTTTTTTCTTTTTCAATTTTGATAAGTCAAGGAGATTCGACATTAGGGCACATATCACCTGTTCATGGAAGGGTGTAGTTTATTATGCTGAATGTCCCTGTGGGAAAATTTATATAGGCATGACAACGCGTGAACTTAAAGTAAGGGTGCGTGAGCGCTGCTTGGATATAGACAAAGCAAAGACTACTAATGATGAGACTTCTCTAAAAACCCTTCCGAGGCATTTTAAGAGACATCATAACTGTAATTCTAATTTGTTGACTATAAAAGGCATTGATTTGGTTTATCTAGGTCTTAGGGGAGGTGATCTACAAAATAGACTTGCAAAGAAGGAATGCCAGTGGATTTTCAGATTGGGGACACTTGCACCTCAGGGTTTAAACGAAAGCTTTGGATTTAGCACTTATCTTTAAATATAGCCATAGAATTTAGAGTAGTAGGGGGTTTTACGGTTGTGCAATTTTGTTTGTAATGTGGTTCTTGATTTTAACATTTTTTTTTATTTTTTAGTCATTTTGCTCTGTGAATGCACACTTACAATGTTTTATCAGCAGCTGTGAAAGGAAGACATCCTCAGACTAATTGTGGATGAAAACTTGGCTTCATGTGGATTCACCATCTTCTTAATTTTATTGTTTTTTGGTCATAGTTGGTGGCGGGTAAATAATTAACTAGCCATTAAGGCCACAGGAATTGTAATATGTGTATTAACTGTTGTGCAAGTGCTGCCTTTGGCGTCTCAAGCATGGGGGTATTTAATATGATTTAGATCTTGGAATGGTGGCTTAGGGATTAAGAATAAAGGGTAATTAATGGGCATTAATAAAATCCTGTAATAAATGTCAAGGAACTGTGGCAAACTATTGTAATATGTGCAATATTTGATTTTATTGCTTGGTGTTTTAACTTATGATGATTATGCATATATATAATTTTCACTTATATGGAGATATTTTGTAGTGGTGGGCTAATTGTAGCACTGTATTTTATATTTATACTTGATCTGACTAATTAGAAAACTGTCATGCCATTTATATTGGTAAATTGTACAATGGTTTATAGTCATTGAGGTATTTTGTGAAATGTTTCAACACGGCGTCCACTATAGTTCTTTTCCCTATTTTTTGTTAGGATACGATTTCCAATCCTTTATATTCCACTTTCATTAATAGAATGTGATTAGATACTTTTAAAGCAGTGCGCATGTCGGAATTTTGAGCCGCCTTGAGAAACGCACGGTGAGTCTGCGGTGTTTCCTTAATTGCCAGGATATACATAGGACCTGGCTCTGCTTGGACAACGTGACCACTGAGCATTTCTCCCATTGGTTGACGGGCCTCATGTGATCCCGAGCATGCGCCGTTCATGCCTTATTTAGGTAGACACAGGACCTTCATGCGCGCAGGCACAGTGTGTATTTTGAGATCGATCATACAAAGGACCTGCACCGTTTTGGACCACGTGACCATCAAGCATTTCTCCCATTTGTTGATGGGTCTCATGTGACCTTGAGCATGCGCTGTTTATACCTTATTAAGTAGGCACAGGACCTTCATGCGCGCAGGCGCAGTGTGCATTTTGTGAGCGATTATGTTTTTAATCAGGTGCGAATCTTTAGCATCAGCAAATAGTGAGAGCCGCTTCTATATTTAAATGGGTTAGCCCCCTGCTTTGGCACACCTCCTTGATGAAGCATTGCGAAACGCGCGTCGAGGCATGAGGAACGCTCCAGGAAGCACCATCAGTTTACGGTATGTTATAGTGGTATTTTCACATGTGCCCATTATGTTTCATGCATCCTATCTAGGGCAATTATAGGAGTCTTTTTGCTGGCTATATGCTTTGGTGGACTGACCCATGCTGTATCTGTGGAGGTGAGCCCAATTGGGCCAATAGGGGACAGAGTGTATATTACCACCTTAAGGATTATTGTGCCCTACCATTCTTTTGCTCCTTAATAAATTATAGGAATCACTTAACAGTTTTGGCTGTATGTGTTAGGAGACATTAAAGGATGAGACGTTCCCACATTTGCTGGACATATTTGAGGATAGTCGGTTTATGGGTGCAGAGGAAGTGAATTACGTTGGTCTTTCCCTGTGATATGCTTGATACTGTGCCCTATTTGTTCTGTCTCTAGAAAAAGTATACTGTTATGTAGTGCTTCCATGGCATTTGGCTGTCTCTTACACTGGTCTAGCACCTTCTTTTTAATGATTGTAAACTGTATTGTTCATAAATAAAGATTATTTTTTTAAATGTACCATTGTGTGGCACCTTCTTATAAATAAGAAATTTAGGTTGCCACAAAAGATGATAATAGTTGTTGTTTGGTACATTTCCCAGCATTGGGTGTTGAAAACTGGATTGAGCAATTTCGGTGAATATGATCATCCACCACTGTTGTCTTCCGTGGCCGCCCATGTCTTTTTGCATTGATGAGTTCACCAATGCTTTCTTTCTTTCTCAGGATATACCAAACTGTAGATTTTGCCACTCCTAATGTTGTAGCAATTTCATGAATGGGTTTTCTCTGTTTTTGCAGCTTAAGAATGGCTTGTTTCACCTGCATTTAGAGCTCCTTTGACCGCATGTTTCCTTCACAGCAAAACCTTCCAAATGCAAGCACCACACCTCAAATCAACTCCAGGCCTTTTATCTACTTAATTGAGAATGACATAACGAAGGGATTGCCCACACCTGTCCATGAAATAGCCTTGGAGTCAATTGTCCAATTACTTTTGGTCCCTTTAAAAACAGGGTGGCACCTGTTAAGGAGCTGAAACTCCTAAACCCTTCATCCAATTTCAATGTGGATACCCTCAAATGAAAGCTGAAAGTCTGAACTTCAACTGCATCTGAATTGTTTTGTTTAAAATTCATTGTGATAAATTGGCAATGTCTAGAACCAAAATTAGAAAAATGTCTAATTTCTTTGACCATGCTGTGACTGTCTTCCTGGTCCCTGACTACCTTTCTGACCATGGGTTTGTTGTCTAATTCTCTCCCTTGTTCTGCCCCTAATAGTTACTGACCTGGATAGTTTGACTTGCTCAGGCTCGCTCCTCCAGGAACCAGCTCCAAAAATTCCCTTTAAAATAGTATGACAGCAACATGTTTAAAGCAATAAAAAAAGTAACAGATACTAATGAAATGCAGTGGGAAGATCATAAGACAATTACTAAACAGGTTATATCTTCTAAATTTATATACAGGTTATATTTTCTCTGAGATTTTGTGGATAAAACACCTTTACATTCTAACAAATATAAACTTGCATAAAAGCTACAGTTGATTTAACTAATAGGGAATAATTATTTCTACAAACACTGGCATGGTTATATTAGGTACATAATTAATTTATTTTACTAAACCTGCAAGTGGCAAGCACTTAATTTATTTTACAAAGACACATAGACCTATGTGTCAAAAGCTTTCAGAATATTTTGTCACTAATGTACAGCGCTCTAATTTATCATAACAAAAACAACAGCTCTTAATTCACTTAGAACAGAAAACAACCCCTAATATTTATCTCCATTTACCTGAAATATTACCCAGACCAAAAAGTAATAACAGTCTTCATGTACAGAAGCCCATCAAAAGTGAGGCAATGTGCTATTACAGGCAAAGGTTTAAATAGCAAAAATAATTTTTTATAAAGAAAAGCAATGAAAAAGCAATGAAAATAAATAACCAAAGCAAAGCTTCGAGTAATATCTCTATAAACAATGCTTAGTGTTGCAATCACATAAAAAAGGTCTAGGAATTTTTGTTCACCATAAAGTATAGAGTGAAAATTCACATAGGTACAAAACTGAAATAGCTACACTTGTAGCAGACCTTGTGGGAAAATGAACTGTATTGCAGCACCTAGAGATGAGCAAATTGATTAGATGTGAATAAAATTTGTGTTGAAATTTTAGAAACTTGCTGAATCCACTGAATTCGAATAAGTTGCAACTTGCAAGTGTGAACAGGTGCCAGCTGCTATGATGGTATTATGTACAAATCAAACAGTGCATTACATTGTGCTGCTTCTCTCTTTCATCGATCTATCAATCTATCTATCTTTAGATAGCAGCGCTTGGCTACAGAAATCATGTGCGTTCATGGTACAGAAGCTTTTTTGGGGTCTCACAAATTGTGTGGTGGGGGATCGATGTATATTATTTTTTTATTTTATTAATATTCCTAACAGGTTTTGGATGTTTTACAGCAGCTGGAAATTTCTTTTAAGGAATCAGTAGGCCTCTAAAAATCCATAATCCCCACTAACGCCAGTTCTTTTGATCTACCCCAAGTAGTCACTATACTGACCCCTGAACATTAAAATTGGAGCATCAGCAAGAAAAAGTTGTGGACCTGTAGTAATCATAGGATCAATAGGCATGTTACTGTAAATGTTAAAAAAATGGAAGCAAAATGTTCTAAACATCTCAATTTATTTAGCTCCACGTGGGGAAATACTTGCACTTAAACAGAACAGCATGCTATCAATGAGATTATTAATGGTTCTTCACCTCTTAATTAATCAGGTGTGTCTGAACCTCAGTTTCACCCCCATCCCGCCCCAACTCCATCCATATTGATGGAGCAGGAAAAAACTGGAGTGAAAATGTCAGAAGTCACATTTTTGAGCAATCTAGAGTTAGCCAAAAATGTTGTAACTTATCAAACTCTTTAAAGATAGATTTCTGGTGAAAGTACTTCAATGAATCAAGGCCATAGTGTCCATTTTTAGAACCCTCACCTATCAATCAAGCAGGTATTTATGGATGGCTGTATAGTGATCCTATGTTAAGTCTCAGTGTGGGGCTTACCTTACGCTATATTCTCCAGTGGAGAAGGCATGAGTGCTTATGTTTCTTATATGCATTTGTGATTAGGTCAGATGGGTGGGGTATATGCCGTCACATAAAATTTTTATCCAGGGACCTCTATCAACATTAATCCATCACTGCTAGTATATACATACACACAGCTACTGTATGTATTGTCTGTACCAATGTATGTGGTATTTCATTGGTACATCATAAGGTCTTGCCTTTTACTTTGATTCTCGCATGTTATTTACCTATTATATGTATTTTTGAATTACAAATTGAAAGTACAATATACTTTATAGCTATAGAGATTATTGACAAAGATGTGGTGAAATTTACACTCCAATTAATGTAGCTATCCTTTCATTGATCTGAAAGAAAGCCATTTTCTGTTGTGTGCAGACTAACAAAGACAAATGAAGACTGAGCGCGCTAATAATTTAAGGTAGCGGTCTATCATATTTACATGACAGCAGTAGCACAGAATGAAGTCGCAGAATTATTGGAGATGGATTAGATTGTGAGCTGTTAGGAGCCAGTTAAACTGCAGAAGCAAAAAGTGACTTGACAACATCCATTTGTTTACTTGGAGCTGTCAACTCCATGTAATTAGGAATAAAAATGTCTGGGCTGTCACATACTCATAGCAGTTCAAAGGAAGAGACATTTCTAAGAACATTGTTTTTAATAAAATGGTCAGGTATTTTGCTTCAGTTACTATTAGCCATGAGTTATAGTTACAGATAAGGGGGAAAATTCCTATTGTGCAGCCTGTACAGCTGTAAATGGGCCCTACAGTCAAATTCTTCCACTTCCAAAACAGTAAAAATGACTTCCAACTATATAGTTGCATGTAAAGGGCTAGTAATGATTGTCATAGATCATAATTTCTGGTTAGTTACAGCATGTGAAGACACAGCATTGTATCTTAATTAACCAGATGACTATTTTTAGCAAACCAAGAAGAATGGAATGTTATCTGTATGTTGACTTTGAATGTATGTGTTGGTCAAGAAAACAGAATTTTGCTTGTGTAAGCCTATACTATTGACATTTCATATAACATATTGTGCTCTTATCCTTGATGACTAGTGATGTTTACTGATATGCTGATTATGCATTGTGTAAGCCAGATAGTTTGGTATCTTTGAAAACAGAGGAGAAAAAACAATGCAAACAGATGAAATAATCAAGTAATGCTACTTGATATAATTTCCATTCTTACCCTTTATGTTAATACTGAATGAAGGACATTTGTTAAGTATAAAAAGAGGTTACATGGCTCTGTATAGAGAGACAGAGAAAGAGACAGCCAGAGATTCAGCCAAGACATCAAAACATCCAAAGGACCAGAGACAGAACAGCAGCCAATACATCATGACTCTATCACGAGGAACACGAATCTATCATTCTGTAGGAAACAGCCTAGGGGACCTCTGTCTAGGTTGGAAGAATACAGATCTGCTGAACCATGGATACGGATGGAGAAAGCTAGGATTGGGCTCCATGGAGATGTTCAGAGAAGCCAGGTTGTAACCGTTATCTTCCTATTCTTGTAGTTACCTCCTCTCTGTGTGCATGCCACAGGTGGGGTAGTCGACCCTGGAAGATGAAGCCAGGTTGTGACCCTCTGGTCAAATGGCATTGTACTTGGATGGACTGTCTTCTTCCTACGCTTGTCGTGACATCCTCTCCTTGTGCGTGCCACAGGTGTGGTTGACCCTGGAAGCTCTGAAGTAACAGCTGCCATTATCCCGGTGAGTCAACAGAAGGGTGAGACTCTGTAATGTGCACCATCTTGGGAAATTTTGCTGGGACTGTTCTACATGTTATCTGCCTGATTTGATGTTCAATAAAACATTACCACACTGTTTTACCCTCACCCTGTGTTGTCTGAGTAGCGTTATGCCTATGATAAAAGGAGAGCAGGCATTCGGCATGACGATCCCTGATACATGCAGTTCTGGCTAGCGGACCTGGGGCGCCCGCTGACCCTTGTGTCTCCACACAGTAGATAAAAGAAATTGGCACCCCAGCAAATGGGTTGTCTAGGTAGAAAAGTCTGCGGTCACTCCTTGAATCCTCACAAAGCGCAAAGTGTCAGGATTTTCTATTGCCGACACCAGGAGCATTCCAACTAAATGGGCGCGGCCTCACTCAATACAAATAAATTGCACAAAGTCTCACACGTTGCTCATAATATGGCCATAATAATGCATATCACATACTTGCAGTCACATGACTGCCTGGTCTCAATGCCAACACCGGAGAATCCTGACAGCATGCACTAAGCGCGCTGTGAGGATTCCTAAGTCTGAAGTCGGATATAGTAGGTGCAGACTTTTGTGTCAAACCTGGACCACCCCTTTTAAAAAAATTGCCAGAAAGAATCACTATAATAAGTAGCAACCATGCCCCAAGCTATCTGCAACATATAAATTGCACTGCCTTTGCTCCGTGAGTCCATCTTTTGATCATATTAAAGGCGATATGCCACCAGGTTTAGGCTGTTCTATCTGCATGATAAAGTAGCAATAAGGACCTTAATTCCAGTAATACTTCACCTATTTTTATTTTTTACATTAGCTTCAAAGTATACTGGTTACTTAGATTGTGAGCCCCAGTGAGGACAGCAAAGATGTTGGTAAAGAGCCATTGAATATAATAGCGCTATATAAGTATGTAAATAATAAATAAATAAATAAATAAGATCCTAAACTAGTCTGTCTCTGCCCTTAGCCAGCTCTTCCCAGCACTAGTACTGATCATTGACAGATCTCTTCCTCATGTGGCATAGGAACAGACCTGACAATCACCTGCCGCAGTGCTAGGAAGAACCAACTGGGGGCAGAGCAGGACTAGTCTGGTCTCTTGCTTTGAAGCCTTGAATAAAAACATTGACTAGATACCTTGCAATAAATTAAATAAGTAGTATTAACCTAGTACCTTGTGTTTTGTATTTGTACTACTGCTATTTTGATCAAAAGAGTGCAAAATCCAGTCAGGTCCATGTCCTCCTAAAGGCCCCGTCACACTAAGCGATCTCGCTAGCGAGATCGCTGATTTTGTGAGGCCACAGTGATCTCACCAGCGAGATCGCTGTGTGTGACGGGGATCAGCGACCGGCCCCCCTGCCGGGTATAGCTGATCGTGCTTGATCGGCCTGGGCCATTTTTTGATCGCTGGTCTCCCGCTGGCTAGCATGCATCGCGTGTGGCAGCGAGAGACCAGCGATCAGCGACGCTGCACTCTGGTTTCTAATGTAAACATCGGGTATCCAGGAGCCGCGGCTCTTGGATACCCGCTGTTTATCTTAGAAACCGGCATACACGCTGGTTTCCAAGGCAAACAGCGGGTATCCAGGAGCCACGCGGCTCTTAGATACCCGATGTTTACCTTGGAAACCAGCGTGTACGCCAGTTTCCAAGGTAAACATCGGGTATCCAAGAGCCACGGCTCCTGGATACCCGATGTTTACATTAGAAACCAGCTTGCTCGCTGGTCCTGATCGCTGAAGGGGCTGTCTATGTGACAGCTCACCAGCGATCAGTCTAACGATGTCCCAGCGATCCCATCCATGTCGGATCATTGGAGGGATCGCTGGGACATCGTTATGTATAATGGGGCCTTAAGCCCCCCTTCTATTTTGAGGCCTACTGCAGACCGGTGAGTCATTATAGTTACAGACCATTCTGATAGTGTACCTAGTTAACACTATTTTGATCAAAAAACATAAAAGCCATCCCACCGCAACCAGCTGTGCATAATGTTTTCACATGTATTACTACTTATTTACTTACTGGAGAGTATCTTTTCATTGTTTTTGTGCTAGGTTTTGTCTGTTAATGGGTGCAGTGTGAATGTGCACCTACACTATGCACTTATACTAACAGGAATTCTTGTCCATGGTTTTGGTTTGATCTTTTGCTGTGGTCTGATCTTTAAAGTATATTTTCTCAAAAACGCCATAGAGTTTCAGAAATAATATTATATCTGGGCGCAGGTATAGGATCTCTGCCACTACTTTACAATGTCCTCAGATGGTGCATAAACATGTTCCCTTCAACATCTATAGAGCAATAAAAATTCCTAAATTATGGAAAAATTGGATGTTGCAAAGGATTTTCAATACAGAATAGTTACTTTTCCTGGGTTATGCATTCACTTTGAGTGGGAAAAGTCTGAATGTCTTTGCTTCAATTGTAGCCATTTAAAAGTTATAATAGTGAGCTTTGTCCTCTATACTAGGGTAAGTGCTGGATTTATTGATTGGTGGTTTCATTGGAGTCGAATTGTAACTTGCATGCCTAGCAAACAATGCTCAGAACTGTCTGTTCTGCTGAAATAGGATATGAATGCAGACTACAAGGAAGTTCTTTTCTTTCTGTAACCTAGAGGATGAGTAAAGTGCAAACTAATGATAGACACTTCCTCTGCAGTAAGAGGCCATTTACTCTATTTAATGCATTTTATATTTTGTTTTCATCACCATTATACATAACAGAAATATTAATAGGATTTTAGAAGTATATTATTGGCAAGCCTTAGATTATGTTTAAATATGTCTGTTCATTTACATGTGGTGTAGGAACCTGTTATATAGTGAAAAAAATTCCTTCACTAATAGAATTTTAAATACAATATCTTCTAATAACTGAATTTTAGATTGTGTCACCAACTGTGTCATAACATGTTTACTATACTGTATATTCAAGCGTTAGTAAAAATTGCTTCAAATTTATCAAAAAGTACAGATGGATCGGTGCAATGTGCTAATTCTGGTAAGAACACTCATCTTCCTTAAGTCACTTTAAAATTGCCAAGAAGGAAGAAATAAAGAAAGCACCTAATAAATATACTCTACTATTGAGAAATAATTTTAACACATGCCTGGAGTATGAAAATTAGTAAAGATCCCTCCATGGTGCTCATTCCATAAAATATTTTATTTTCTTACCTTAACTTTATTTTCAGAACAACTATTGTATAACAGAAGAGATAACTTTGGGTAGTTCATTCCCCTATGTAAAATTGGCAAGAGATGTCCAGGTAACCTAAAGCCCAAGTCCCACTGGAATATGTGAAAATGGATCTCCTAGGTTTAACTGGGATTGTGATTTACACCTCAGCCACAATGAATTTACCAACACTTGGCACACGGGGCTTTTTCCCTATGCCCTAGATGTCTAGTCATCAATAACCTCTACATTCAATGGACATCACCTATCTTTCCTATGCTTAGTCCCTAATATTTTCCAAAACATATTTCATGCAGCACATCATCATCTTACTATTTTAAGCTATGTTCACGTTTGGAAGATTTGTTGCAGAATGTTCTGTGATTGACTGACCCATACATCTGAATAAGATTTGGTAAGATCCATGGATATGCAGATTTAACAGTCCTATTTGCAGTCATCTAAAAGATTTACAGTCTACACAGCCTCAGAGCATATTTGCATATTTTTACTGTGTATTTCTATTTCTCTTTCTTGCTCTAGTACTAATTTGTTGATTCAATCCCCCAACACACTTGTCCATCAAATTGAATGGCTGCTCACTCTCCCTAGTCCTGCAAGAATGCTGCCTTGGGGCAGCTTTGAATCTGCTCTCTCCTTCAAACAACATACCCAAGTCCTTTCCACCTCCTGTTGACTCCAATTAAAAAATATTTCCTGGAACCGTACATTCCTTAAAGAAGTATCGGCAAAAACACTAGTGCATGCCCTTATCTCCTGCCTTGACTACTGCAACCTCTTACTCTGCGGCCTTCTTTCTAATACTCTCGCACCCCTCCAATCTATCCTAAACATTGCTGCCCAACTAATCCACCTGTCTCCCCGCTATTCCCCGGCATCTTCTCTCTGCCAATCCTTTCACTGGCTCCCCATTGTCTAAAGACTTCACCCTGACATACAAAGCCATTCACAACGTGTCTTCTCCATACATCTGTGACATAATAATAATAATTTTATTTCTATAGTGCCGACATATTCCACAGCACTTTACATTTTAGAGGGGACTTGTACAGACAATAGACATTACAGCATAACAATTTTTCACATAGATCAAAACAAATGCCAAGAGGAATGAGGATTCTGCTCGCAAGCTTACAATCTATGAGGAAAAGGGGAGACACGAAAGGTAGATGGTAACAATTGCTTTCATTGTTCGGACCAGCCAAAGTGTAAGAATCGGGTGGTCATGTAATGCTGCATGAACCGGTTATCAGCCTAAATACAGTGGGGGAAAAAAAGTATTTAGTCAGTCAGCAATAGTGCAAGTTCCACCACTTAAAAAGATGAGAGGCGTCTGTAATTTACATCATAGGTAGACCTCAACTATGGGAGACAAACTGAGAAAAAAAAATCCAGAAAATCACATTGTCTGTTTTTTTTTCATTTTATTTGCATATTATGGTGGAAAATAAGTATTTGGTCAGAAACAAGCAATCAAGATTTCTGGCTCTCACAGACCTGTAACTTCTTCTTTAAGAGTCTCCTCTTTCCTCCACTCATTACCTGTAGTAATGGCACCTGTTTAAACTTGTTATCAGTATAAAAAGACACCTGTGCACACCCTCAAACAGTCTGACTCCAAACTCCACTATGGTGAAGACCAAAGAGCTGTCAAAGGACACCAGAAACAAAATTGTAGCCCTGCACCAGGCTGGGAAGACTGGATCTGCAATAGCCAACCAGCTTGGAGTGAAGAAATCAACTGTGGGAGCAATAATTAGAAAATGGAAGACATACAAGACCACTGATAATCTCCCTCGATCTGGTGCTCCATGCAAAATCCCACCCCGTGGGGTCAGAATGATCACAAGAACGGTGAGCAAAAATCCCAGAACCACGCGGGGGGACCTAGTGAATGAACTGCAGAGAGCTGGGACCAATGTAACAAGGCCTACCATAAGTAACACACTACGCCACCATGGACTCAGATCCTGCAGTGCCAGACGTGTCCCACTGCTTAAGCCTGTACATGTCCGGGCCCATCTGAAGTTTGCTAGAGAGCATTTGGATGATCCAGAGGAGTTTTGGGAGAATGTCCTATGGTCTGATGAAACCAAACTGGAACTGTTTGGTAGAAACACAACTTGTCGTGTTTGGAGGAAAAAGAATGCGGAGTTGCATCCATCAAACACCATACCTACTGTAAAGCATGGTGGTGGAAACATCATGCTTTGGGGCTGTTTCTCGCAAAGGGGCCAGGACGACTGATCCGGGTACATGAAAGAATGAATGGGGCCATGTATCGTGAGATTTTGAGTGCAAACCTCCTTCCATCAGCAAGGGCATTGAAGATGAAACGTGGCTGGGTCTTTCAACATGACAATGATCCAAAGCACACCGCCAGGGCAACGAAGGAGTGGCTTCGTAAGAAGCATTTCAAGGTCCTGGAGTGGCCTAGCCAGTCTCCAGATCTCAACCCTATAGAAAACCTTTGGAGGGAGTTGAAAGTCCGTGTTGCCAAGCGAAAAGCCAAAAACATCACTGCTCTAGAGGAGATCTGCATGGAGGAATGGGCCAACATACCAACAACAGTGTGTGGCAACCTTGTGAAGACTTACAGAAAACGTTTGACCTCTGTCATTGCCAACAAAGGATATATCACAAAGTATTGAGATGAAATTTTGTTTCTGACCAAATACTTATTTTCCACCATAATATGCAAATAAAATGAAAAAAAAACAGACAATGTGATTTTCTGGATTTTTTTTTCTCAGTTTGTCTCCCATAGTTGAGGTCTACCTATGATGTAAATTACAGACGCCTCTCATCTTTTTAAGTGGTGGAACTTGCACTATTGCTGACTGACTAAATACTTTTTTTCCCCACTGTATGTAACAATACAGACATAGAGGGCTAATAAATGCATAAAGCATGTGAGAACATGATACGAGGAACCAGGGTATGGTAAAGATTTTGAATGGGCAACACGGGGATAATGCGTTGAGGTGGTAGGCCAGTCTGAATAAATGCATTTTTAAGGCACGCTTAAAACTGTGGGGATTGGGGATTGATCGTAATAATCTGGGTAGTACATTCCAAAGAATTGGCGCAGCACGTAAAAAGTCTTGGAGATGGGAGTGGGAGGTTCTGATTATTGAGGATGTTAACCTTAGTTCATCAGCAGAATGGAGGGCACTTGTAGGGTGGTAGACTGAGACGAGAGAGGAGATGTAGGGTGGTGCTGAGCCATGGAGTGCTTTGTGGGTGAGGGTAACAAGTTTGTACTGGATTCTGGAGTGGATGGGTAACCAGTGTAATGACTGGCACAAGGTAGAAGCATCGGTGTAACAATTGGTGAGGAATATGATCCTGGCTGCAGCATTCAAGAGAGATTGGAGAGGGGAGAGTTTGGTAAGAGGGGGACCAATTAGAAGAGCATTACAATAGTCCAGACGAGAATGAATAAGAGAAACAGTAAGAGTTTTTGCAGAGTCGAAAGTAAGAAAGGGTCGAATTCTAGAAATGTTTTTGAGGTGCAGATAACACGAGCGAGCCAGTGATTGGATGTGGAGGGTGAATGAAAGCTCAGAATCAAGTATGACCACAAGACAGCGGGCATGTTGCTGGGGAGTAATGGTGGAACCACACACGGAAATGGCAATGTCAGGCATAGGTAAGTTAGTAGAGGGAGGAAACACAAGGAGTTCAATTTTTGACAGGTTCAGTTTCAGATAGAGGGAGGACATTATGTTAGAGACAGCGGTAAGACAATCACTGGTGTTTTCTAAAAAGGCAAGCGTGATGTCAGGAGAAGAAGTGTATAATTGGGTGACATCAGCATAGAGATGGTACTGGAAACCAAATTTACTGATTGT
Source organism: Dendrobates tinctorius (assembly GCF_039654945.1). Lineage (NCBI taxonomy): Eukaryota > Metazoa > Chordata > Amphibia > Anura > Dendrobatidae > Dendrobates > Dendrobates tinctorius. The sequence continues at coordinate 18,507,051 of NW_027361838.1, read as the reverse complement.
CTGACCAATAGATGCAATATACAAAGAGAAGAGAAGGGGGCCTCGGACTGATCCTTGAGGAACCCCAACAGTAAGGGGAAGAGGAGAGGAGGAGGAGCCAGCAAAAGATACAGTGAAGGAGCAGTCAGAGAGATAGAAGGAGAACCAGGAGAGAATGGTTTCCTTGAAGCTCATGGAGTGGAGCATAGTGAGGAGGAGCCAATGGTCCACAGTGTTGAATGCTGCAGAGAGATCCAAGAGAATTAGCAGGGAGTAGTGAACATTAGATTTAGCTGATAGTAGATCATTAGAGACTTTAGTAAGGGTAGTTTCAGTAGAGTGTAAAGAGTGTAAACTGGATTGTAGAGGGTCAAGAAGAGAGTTATCTGAAAGATAGCGGATAAGTCAGGCGTGAACCAGGCATTCCAGGAGTTTAGAGATGAAGGCAAGATTAGAAACAGGTCTATAGTTAGCAGCACAGTTTTTGTCGAGGGTTGGTTTTTTAAGTAATGGATGTATGATGGCATGCTTAAATTAGGAGTGAAAGATACCTGTCTCCTGCCCTGTCTAACTGCCATGGTTTAACTGCCAAGTACTTTGATGAAATGTACATAAATGCTAACCTCTGCATAAATGCTTCCCCAGGCTATGTCTCAACATATAGGAAGCTAGCTCTATGATCTCTCACTATTTTACCTCATTAGCAATCAATCAGACTAAGTTAAAGCAGCAGGACACAATAAATGTAATGAACAGATAAACAAATGTGAAGGCCTACATGGATCATAAACCACTTTGAAAAAGTTACATGACCTCACAGCGTTAAGGGACAAGCAAAGTAAGTTGAATAAGCTAAATACCATTACAAATTGCTTGCTGACATAGAATAGAGTGAACACATGCAGGATGGATCAGTGCAGGAGTTAAATGAGCTGATTACGTCTCTTGTCAAGCCTACAACCTGCAGTAACTCTCATTCCACTATACCACTGCGTGACCAGCTTTACCCTCATGTACTGTATGTTCACCCATCCATTGTAGACTGTGAGCCCTCATGGGCAGGTTCCTCTCTTCTCCTGTACCAGTCAGTGACTTATATATTGTTCATGATTATTGTACTTGTTTTTTATTATGTGTTCCCCTTTTCATAATTAATGAGCCTTGGAATAAATGGCACCATAATAAATAATAATACAATGTATAGATGTGGACAAAGTTGTTGGTACCCTTCTTCTAAAGTAGTCCCCAATGGTCACTGAAATAACTTGAAACTAACAAGAGTAATTTTCAATTTAAACTTGCTTAAGATCAACTAATGAAAATCAGACATGGCTTTTGAATTGTGATTGAACAGAAAATGTGAAAAATATAAAATAATGAAAATAACTTGGACAAAATTGATGGTACCTTAACTTACCGTATGTACTTGACCCAATCCGAGTATCAACCGAGGCACTTAATTTGGCCACGAAAAACTTGGAAAACGATTTGACTCGAGTATAAGCCGGGTATGCATTGTCCCCTCATCCCTATACTTGTATGTATGGCTCCTCATTGCTATCCTGGTATGCATGGCTCCTCATCCCTGACCTGGTATGCATGGCTCCTTATCTCCTTCCTTGTCTGCATGGCTCCTCATTCCTGTCCTGGTATGCATGGCTCCTCATCCCTATCTTTGTATGCATGGTTCCTCATCCCTATCCTTGAATGCATGGCCCCCATGAGAAAAGCATAAAAAACCCTCCTACTTACCTTCCCTGACCGCCCTCGCAGCATCCTTTTCCAGCTTCTAGAAGCTCCTGCGACCGAGCAGTGACATGTCCCAGCTCATTAAGTTAATGAGTATTCATCTCTCTCCACTTACCGGGTACATGTGATTGCTTGGCCGCAGGAGATGCTGGAAGCCGGAACAACAGGATGCTGTGAGGGTGCGCAGGGAAGGTAAGTAGGAGGTATTTTTTTACAGCTGCTGGAAACCAGCAGCTGTGGCTGTGACTTTTTGCATTATGAGAGAAATGAATATTCATTGCCAGTGCAGTGAATATTCATTTCTCTTTAGCAGCGGGCACAGT